>NC_029781.3:63066711-63113343 GCF_000817695.3 Arachis duranensis
ATATATATATTCTTTTCTCTTTTTTTTCTTTTTTTTTTTGAGACATAAAAACTAAAATAGCATATCAATGCATATGGAATTTTTAATTTTCTGTTTTACATGAGTAGATACCCAAATTTCCCAATATTTAGAATTAGAAACATGATACATTCCCTTATTAACCCATGTTCCCACAGTTTTCCCACGCTTAGTTGATGCACAACCTCTATCTTAAGCTAACCAAAGATTCAATTGGGATATTTAATTTGTTTTCCTGCTTAAGGCTAGTGATGTGGTTATAAAACAGAAGGGGATTAAAAGCTCAAAGTGGCTAATAGGCTTTATTTGGGATAAGTGAGTTAATAATCAAATATGGCCTCAATCATATGCAAGCGTGTAAATACACTAAATAATGGACATATAGAATGGAACAAAGCAAAGATTTGCAATCATAGAGAAAAAAACACACAAGAATAAAATAAATAGTGTAACTATGTAATTAAGCTCAAAATCTCACGGGTTGGGTTGTGTGTTCTTTAGCTCAAAAATCATGTTCCAAATACAACTTCAAACAAATTTAACAAAAAATTTTCAATTTAAATTAGTGAAATACTATAAAAATAAAATTTCTTGAAAAAGAAAATATTACTTCAACCAAGTGGTAAAATATGCACAAAATCAAATAGATATGCAATCAAACATGCAAATGCAACAATAAAAAACAAAAATTGGTGTTGAGAAGGGACTAACTGACCCGTGGAGATTGGTATCGACCTCCCCACACTTAAAGATTACACCGTCCTCGGTGCATGCAAAGATGTGCAGGTGGATGGGGGTTGTGGTTCCTCAACTGGTGCTCTTTTTTTGTTCCTTTCCTTGCCGGTGGTTTGGGAGTAGCTTTCTCTCCACCCTTCTTAGTGGCCATCCTGAAAAAGGGAAGAGAAAGTAAATTAAATCTAAAGAGATAGAGCAAGGAAGAGGATTGAATGAGTGATAATCAGTGCACGGTAAAGATGAATGAAGTGAGCACATGGTCATGACAACATGTGAAAAGTTCATCAAAGGGAATAGAATAAGTGCACGATAGGGTAAGTAGATGCAAGATGTTTATTGGCATGCTGGCAAGGGCATGAGTAGCATAGATCAAGCATCACCTCGTAACAAACGATCACGTTTGTATTGACAATTAAATTCAATTAATACAATAGTAAAGGAAATTTGTGAAAAGCAGGCATTGAATAGTAGAATAGAATAATGTAGAAAAGTGCATGATGCCATATGGACTTTTTCACAAACACATAGCATGCATGGTAAATAATCCAATGAAAATAATAAATTGAACATGCAAGCAACCTTTGAAAAATATAATTGCCAAACAATTTTGCAACAATCCACAATGACCAAATAAATTTCCAACACCGACATAAAAATGCATGAAAATAAAAAAAGGAAGGAGAAAGAAGGAAGAAGGAGGAAGGGAGAAAATAAGAAAGGAAAAGAAAAAGTAGGATTTGGGGAAGAAAAAGATAAGATATTTTGGCAGAGTAAGATAAGCTGTGCGCCGCTGGTGACGCGGACGCGTGCATGACGCGGTCGCATGGGGCGCGGTGTTCTCAAGTGACGCGGACGCGTGACTCGATTTTTGTGCTAGGGCGCGAGTGCAGCTCCGCGTTCGCACAACTCTCTGTTTAAATGCATTTTTGCCAAAACTTTGGATGACGCAGTCGCGTGGGTGACACGATCGCGTGGATGGCCTATTTTAAAAATGACGCGGACGCGTGGGGCACGCGTTCGCGTGGTAGGGCTTGTGCTTCTAACACGAATCCAGCCCAATTCTAGCTCAACTTTCGGCTATACACCCTTTTTACGTCGAATTTGAGGCACGCGTTCGCGTGGGTGACGCAGACACGTGGGAGGCGTTTTTCCTCACGTGACTCTCTGTTCAATTATCCTTTCTTCAAAATGCACTGGTGACGCGGACGCGTCAGCGACGCGCTCGCATCGCATGCAAATTTTTTCTATGCAGTATGCAGAATGAAAAATGCAATGAATGATATGCAAAAATTCCAGGTTCAATCAAAATTCAAAAATAGACAAAAATTCAAACTGAAGAAGAAACGATCATACCATGGTGGGTTGTCTCCCACCTAGCACTTTTAGTTAAAGTCCTTAAGTTGGATATTTGGTGAGCTCCCTGTTATGGTGGCTTGTGCTTGAATTCATCCAGGAATCTCCACCAATGTTTGCAAATCCAATATCCTCCGGGATCCCAAATCTTGTTTCTACACCCGTCTTCAAGTTGATTATCATGATTCCATCTGGGTGGTTCAACTTTAGAATTCTCACTGAAGCGTCCAAACAACTTCCTAGACCCATTCAGTTGAGCTTTACACCAACCTTTGCGTTTAAATTTTGAGCTTCCAACCATAATGAACCTTGCAGGACAGATCTTACCACTAATCATCTTCTCCTTACTCTTAATGCCACAAAGAGCTTTAAGTTGACCATCCGTCTCCAATAGCCCATATTCAAGTGGAATTAGAAAGCTAAGGGATATGAATTTTACCCACTTGAATGTTATGAAGGATGATGGCAACTTCAGGGGAGGTGTTTCTAATGAACGTGCAAGCTCCACTCCCTTGTGCTCCTCTTCGACATCTGCCACCTCTTTGTAATCTTCAATATCAACCTCTTCCTTTTGGTGAATTTCTTCCAATTTAATCTCTTCCTCATTGTTCACCAAGGGCATGGGATGTTATGCTTCTTCTTCTTTAATTTCCAAGTCAAGTCCAATGGGAGAGGATTCAAATGTAGATAAGAATTCATTAATGATTGAATCCATCTCTTGATCGTCTCCTTCAAAGTCTTTAACTATGATATGCTTTGGAGGTTGTACACCCTCCTCAACATCAGCTTCAAACGTCTTTGAAGGATGCTCTATAACTTGACTTTCCCATGGAGGTTCAGCATCTCCTAAGTCTTCAACCATTGCCTCCTCTTCTTCTTAAATAATTCCAGCTTCCTCCACTTGTTCCAGTACAAATTCATGCTCCTTACTGTCCACCGGAGTTTCTAATGTCTCCTTCATGCTACGTTCTTCATTAGATTGTCCACATGAAGCCATGGGGGTTCCTTGAGTATCCGAACATCGGGAAGCTAATTGATTTATCGCTTGCTCCAGTTGATGAAGGGTTGCATGAAATTGATCTACTAATTCCTTGAGGCGAGCCTGTGATTCTTGGGTCGATCCAAAAATTGGCAGTGGTGGTTCTTGGGAGTAATTGGGGTGGAATTGGTGTGGTTCTACATATGGTTCATACGGTTCATAGCGTGGTTGGTATGGTGGATATGGGTTAGGGTCATATGGAGGTGAGTGGCGGAAAGGGGGTTGTGAGTGTGGTGGTTCAAAGTTATGTTGTGAGGATGGTCTCTGAGCATATGGTGGGGTTTGTTTGTAGCTACTAGGCGGTCCACCATATCTATCAGCTTGGTATGCATTGTAGAATGGTCTTTGTTTGTGATATCTAGGAGGGTGTTGTTGCCTAAAGGGTTGATCAGATCCTCTAGGCTCCGTCGATCTTTGATTGCTTTGACCCTGATGCATATTCCTATTATAGCTTCCTCTTCCTGCAACATAGTTCTAACCAGACTCATAGCTAAAGGGGTGAGAGTTCATAGTAGTGAGAGAAAATAAAAACAAAAACTAACAAAAGGAAAATATTTTGGGAAAGATTTGAAATATTTTTTTAAAAAATATTTACAATAACCAATAATAAGGCACACGTTTGACTCTCGTTGTAAGTATAGTTACTAAACCAAGCAATCAACCTTTCTTACAAAACGTTTTGGTTGTCACAAGTAACAAACCCCTAAATAAATTGATAACCAAAGTATTTAAACCTCGGGTCATCTTCTCAAGGAATTGCAGGGAGGTATGACTTATTATTGGCTATGAAAAAGGTAAAATTTTGGGGGTTTTGAGAATGAGGAACAAGTATGATAAATGATAAGCGAAATAAATAAATAACTATAAAATAAACTCTTGGTAAGATATGAAAATTTGGAAGTCCTATCCTAGTTACTCCTATGAGAATGGAAGTTAATCCCACTTAGTTAACCTTTGCGTAAGCAAGGGAAAGTCAAGTGAATCAATTGGTTAGAATTCCCAAGTCCTAGCCAACTCCTAAGGAAAGACTAGAGTTGGTGGAATTCAAATTAATTAGCCGACATAACAATCAATCATGAATAGTTGATAACTCAAGAGCTTCCAGTTAATCAATTAAAAGCCAAGAATATAAAAATCTAGATAAAAAATCATAGATCTAAAAATACCTCAAATAATATTATTTAAGAAAATCCTAACATGAATGGGCATAAGCCAAATAGGCAACATAAGTAATACAAGCATCAAAGTATCTGAAAGTAAAGGAGAAATACAAAGTAAAAGGAATATTGAACCTGATGAAGAGTTGAAATCCTAAATCCTTTAAGAGGAATCCTAACCTAAAATCCTAAGAGAGAGGAGAGAGCCTCTCTCTCTAAAAACTACATCTAAAACTATGGAAAGTGAATTATGAAAGCATGTTTTTGAATGGATGCATTCCCCCACTTTATAGCCTCTAATCTGCGTTCTCTGGGCCAAAAACTGGGTCAAAAACAACCTAGAAATCGCTAATTGTGAAATCTGGTCCGTATAGGTCGCGGCAAAGTGACGCGGAGGCGTCATCCACGCGTCCGCGCGGATTGAAGTTCGCAGATGCGACGCGTCCGCGCGAAGCGCACGTTCGTGTCACCTATCTGTACGGCCATTATGGCGAATTATATATCAAATCGAAGTCCCAGACGTTAGCTTTCCAACGCAAGTAGAACCGCATCATTTGGACCTCTGTAGCTCAAGTTATGATCATTTTAGTGCGAGAGAGTCAGGCTGGCAGCTTTGCAGTTCCTTCAACTTCTTGTATTCCTTCTACTTTTGCATGCTTCCTTTCCATCCTCTGAGCAATTCCTGCCCTGTAATCTCTGAAATCACTTAACGCACATATCAAGGCATCTAATGGTAATAAGAGAGGATTAAAATAAAAGGAAATAAAAGTCAAAGATGCATGTTTTCAATCATAGCACAGAATCAGGAAGGAAAATATAAAACATGCAAATCATATGAATAAGTGGGTAAAGAGTTGATAAAATCCACTCAATTAAGTACAAGATAAACCATAAAATAGTGGTTTATCAAGACTCTCAGTCATATTGACCTCTTTTACCAGAGAGTCAATAATATCAATGCTCATGCAATCGTTTGGGGTGTGTGGATGCTGCATAGCTTTGACAACATTCAACTTAAACTCGTCCTCATTGACTCTCAGGGTCACTTTCCCTTTTTGGATGTCAATGAGGGTTCGTCCAGTTGCTAGGAAAGGTCTTCCTAGAATGAGAGTTGCACTCTTGTGCTCCTCCATTTCCAGCACCACAAAGTCAGTGGGAAAGGTAAATGGCCCAACCTTGACAATCATGTCTTCAATCACGCCTGATGGGTATTTAATGGAGCCATCAGCAAGTTAGAGACATATCCGGGTTGGTTTGACTTCTTCAGTCAAACCAAGCTTTTTGATAGTGGATGCAGGTATTAGGTTGATATTTGCCCCGAGGTCACATAGAGCTTGCTTGGTACTGTGCATGGTATCATAAAGCTTTTGGGATCTTTAAGCTTTTCTGGTAAGCTTTTCAGAATGACTGCACTACATTCTTCAGTGAGGTAAACTTTTTCAGTTTCTCTCCAATCCTTCTTATGACTTAAGATCTCTTTCATGAACTTAGCATAAGAGGGTATTTGCTCAAGTGCCTCTGCAAACGGAATCTTTATTTCAAGAGTCCTGAGATAGTCTTCAAAGCGGGCAAATTGCTTATCCTGTTCCGCTTGGCGGAGTTTCTGAGGATAAGGCATTTTGGCTTTGTATTCCTCAACCTAAGTTGCTGCAGGTTTATTACCTACAGATGTGGGTTGAGAAGCCTTTTTAAAGGGGTTGCTATCAGCACTTGTATGTGTCTGATCTCCCACTGGCGTTTGAATGCCAAGGGTGGAAGCTGGAGTGGCGTTAGACGCCAACTCCTTACCTGTTTCTGGCGTCTGAATGCCAGAACTGTGCTTCCTTTGGGCATTCAACGCCAATTCCTTGCCTGTTTCTGGCGTTGAACGCCAGGACTGAGCATGGGTTGGGCGTTCAACGCCAGCTCTCCACTCCTTTTCTGGCGTTTGAGCGCCAGAATTATTCCTCTCTGGGTTCTGACTATCCTCGGAGGGATTTTGGGTAGCAGTTTGTTCATTTCTTGGCTTCTTGCTGCCTTGAAGTGAGGTATTTAATGTTTTTCCACTTCTTAATTGAACTGCTTGGCACTCTTCTGTTATTTTGTTTTGATAACTGCTGTTCTGTTCACTTTAGCTGCACTTCCATATTCATATTAGCCATTCTTATCTCTTGTAGTATCTCCTTGAATTCGGCTAGCTGTTTTGTTAGAAAATCTAATTGCTGATTGAATTCAGTAACTTGTTCTGCAGGACTTAGTTCAGCAGTTACTGTTTTAGCCTCTTCTTTCATGGAAGGTTCACTGCTTAGGTACAGATGCTGATTTTTGGCAACTGTATCAATGAGCTCTTGAGCTTCTTCAATTGTCTTTCTCATGTGTATAGATCCACCAGATGAGTGGTCTAGAGAAATTTGAGCTTTCTCTGTAAGCCCATAATAAAAAATGTCTAACTGCATCCACTCTAAAAATATTTCAGAGGGGCATTTTTTAGCATCTCTCTGTATCTCTCCCAGGCATCATAAAGGGATTCATTGTCTCCTTGTTTGAAGCCTTCGATGCTCAGCCTTAGCTGTGTCATCCGTTTTGGAGGAAAATAGTGATTCAGGAATTTTTTTTTGACAGCTGTTTCCATGTCTTTATGCTGTCCTTAGGTTGGTTATTTGAGCACCTCTTAGCTTGGTCTTTTACAGCAAATGGAAACAGTAACAATCTGTAGACATCCTGATCTACTTCCTTATCATGTACTGTGTCAGCAATTTGTAAAAACTGTGTCAAAAACTATGTAGGTTCTTCCTGTGGAAGACCGGAATACTGGCAACTTTGCTGCACCATGATAATGAGCTGAGGGTTCAACTCAAAGCTACTGACTCCGATGAAGGGTATACAGATACTACTCCCGTATGAAGCAGTAGTGGGGTTAGCATATGACCCCGGAGTCCTTCTAGACTGTTCATTTCTATTTAGGTCCATGATGGAAAAAGGGAGATGATGTGGATTTATTTTATTTATTTTATTATATAAAAAAAATTATTTTCGAAATAATAAAGTAGAATAAAATAAAAACAAAAAAAACAAAAAATAAAAAATAAAATAAAATAAAATTTGAAAATATTTAATGAGATTTTCGAAAAAGTGAGGAGAGAGAAAGTGGTTAGGATATTTTTGAAAAAGATATGATTTGAAAAATTTTGACCAAGTCAACCCAAGTAATTCGAAAATTATGAGAAATTAAAGGAAAAGATTTTTTTATTTTTGAATTTTATGATGAAAGAGAAAAACACACAAAAGACACAAGACTTAAAATTTTTAAATCTAATGCTCCTTGTTTTTCGAAAATTTTGAAGGGAAAATACCAAGGGACACCAAACTTAAAAATTTTAAGATCAAAATACAAAGAAGACTCAAGAACACCTTGAAGTCTCACAAGAACAATAAGAACAAAAGAAAGAACACCAAACTTAAAATTTTTGGGAAAACTAAAATAAATTTTTGAAAATTAAAGAAAAATTAACAAGAAAACACCAAACTTAAAGTTTGGTACAAGATTTAATCAAAGAAAAATTATTTTTGAAAAAGTTTTAAAAAGAAGATACCCAATTGCCAAGAACATAAACCAATGCTCTAGCCAATTGAGCTATAAATTTAACGTGTTTTAATATTGTATAAAAGTTAATATTTTTGAAAACTGATATTTTGAAAAAGCACAAGGAAAACACGAAAACACACAAAACAGGAAAAACCAAAGATCAAACAAGAAAAATTGAGAAGAACAATTTGAAGATCAAGAAAAAATAAAGAACATGCAATTCGAAAATTGAGAGACAAAGAAAAGCATGCAATTGACACCAAACTTAGAACATGACACTAAACTCATAAAAAAAATGAAAATTCAATTAAGGAAAAATAATATTTTTGAAAAATTTTTAAAAGGAATAATAGAAGATGCAATCCTAGTGACTCTAAACCAAAAAGACAAATTTTTCCTAATCTAAGTAACAAGAATCACCGTCAGTTGTTCAAACTCAAACAATCCCCGGCAACGGCGCCAAAAACTTGGTGCATGAAAATTACACTCACACTATGTAACTCCGCACAACTAACCAGCAAGTGCACTAGGTCGTTCAAGTAATACCTTACGTGAGTAAGGGTCGAATCCCACGGAGATTGTTGGCTTGAAGCAAGCTATGGTTATCTTATTATTCTTACTCAGGATACCAATAGGGTTCTTTAGTTTTAATTGTAAAAAGTAAAAGGGCATAAGATAAGTACTTGTTACGCAATAATGGAGAATATGTTGGAGTTTTGGAGATGCTTTGTCTTATGAATCCCTATAACATAATGCTTTCTCACTTTCATAAATGCAAGGCTCCTTCCATGGCAAGCTGTATATAGGGTGTCACTGTTGTCAATGACTACTTCCCATCCTCTCAGTGAAAATGGTCCAAATGCTCTGTCACAACACGGCTAATCATCTGTCGGTTCTCGATCATGGGGGAATAGGATCCATTGATCCTTTTGCGTCTGTCACTACACCCAACATTCGTGAGTTTGAAGCTCGTCACAGTCATCCAATCCCTGAATCCTACTCAGAATACCACAGATAAGGTTTAGACCTTCCGGATTCTCAAGGATGCTGCCAATGGATTCTAGCTTATACCTCGAAGATTCTGATTAAGGAATCTAAGAGATACTCATTCAATCTAATGTAGAACGGAGGTGGTTGTCAGGCACACGTCCATGATTTGAGAATGGTGATGAGTGTCATGGATCATCACCTTCCTCATATTGAAGTGCGAATGAACATCTTAGATAAAAACAAGCATGTTTGAAAGGAAAACAGAAATAATTGCATTAATTCATCGAGACGCTGCAGAGCTCCTCACCCCCAATAATGGAGTTTAGAGACTCATGCCGTCAAAGAGTACAAAGTTCAGATCTAAAATGTCATGAGATCCAAAATCTGTCTCTAAAAGTTGTTTAACTACTAAACTAGTAACCTAGGTTTACAGAAAATGAGTAAACTAAGATGGATAGTGCAGAAATCAACTTCTGGGGTCCACTTGGTGTGTGCTGGGGTTGAGACTTAAGCTTATCACGTTCTTGGGCTGTTTCTGGAGTTAAACGCCAGGTTGTAACCTGTTTCTGGGGTTTAACTCCAACTTGCAACCTGTTTCTGGCGCTGAACGCCAGAATGCAACATGGAAATGGCATTAAACGCCAATTTACATCATTTATCTTTGCGCAAAGTATGGACTATTATATATTTTTGGAAATCCCTGGATGTCTACTTTCCAACCCAATTAAGAACGCACCAATTGGACTCCTGTAGCTCCAAAAAATCCATTTCGAGTGCAGGGAGGTCAGAATCCAACAGCATCAGCAGTCCTTTTTCAGCCTGAGTCAGATTTTTGCTCAACTCCCTCAATTTCAGCCAGAAAATACCTAAAATCACAGAAAAATACACAAACTCATAGTAAAGTCCAGAAATATAATTTTTGCCTAAAAACTAATAAAAATACACTAAAAACTAACTAAAACATACTAAAAATTACATGAAATTACCCCCGAAAAGCGTATAAAATATCCGCTCATCAGTGATTCCTCAAGTCAGTTGTTCCATCATAGAAATCCATATCGAGAGTTTTGAAATTTTTAGGAACCCTAGCTTGCATGATCTCTTCAACAAACGAATCTTTTCCTTCCAGAGAACTTTTCTCCCGATCTGTCCGATTGCTCCGTCTCTAGAGGTCGGCCTCCAACCTTAAGAACTTTTTCTTCAGCTTTTTTCTTCATCGTACCTCCCTTCGCAATACCTGTTCTGCTTCTCGTTATCGTTCAGCTTCCAGTTCAAGTTGTTCTAGTCGCCCACGTGCACGTGAACTAACCCCATGATTTCTGTTGGATGGGGTGGCTCTTCATCCTCTGATGGATGTTATGAATGGATCTGCCGCGGTTGAGGGTTTCTCGACGTTCCTTCCCCATGGGGTGCTTTCGTTCTTTCTTGGGGTGGAGGTAATGCTAGCGTCAGGTCGTCAGGGTGGTGTTCCGGTTCTGATTCAGACGCCGTATAACCGTCTTCGTATTGATTGTCCACCATTTATCAAGGGTTGAGCTCTAGGTCCCCGACAATGGCGCCAATGTTCCGAGGGTTACCTGAAATTAGGTTGCTTTTTAGGCCTGAACATGAGGAGGTGGGGATGGTACCTACAAGAGACTCCGATACTTAAGTTAGCAAGGACTTTAAGTAGGTTTTTGGTAGATAGGGACTTGAATATACCTGAGGGGTATCAATGTATTTATAATAGAATAGATAACTACATTTTAGAGTGGTTTCACCTTTGATGGTAGATGACCGTTCTCTTTATCTTGGGAATTTGTTGAGATCTCTCTTTTAGATAAAGTAAAAAATAATAAAAAAATGAAAAAATAATTATTTATTTAGATAAGTAAAATTGGACTTTTTATCGAATAAGTAGAAGCCTTTTTAATAATCTTTATTCTTATTAGACTTGATTTTATTTTAGGACAGAGTCTCAACAAAAACCAAAACACATAAAACAAGATAACAAATTTGTTACCTCTGCAAAAATTTTCGTTAAAAAAATTAAATGCATATGACAAATGGTATTCATGCACCACAGGGGTGCAGGTACATATAAGTAAAGGGGAGCAATGTCCCCCCAAAATTTTAGTTTTTATTTAAAAAAAAAATAGTCTAGTCCCCCCTTTCTTTATTTCTCAGCCCCCTCTCCCTTTTAGTTTTTAATTTTTCCAGCCCCCCTTTTAATTCCTACAAAAAAAAACCCAGCCCAATAGCCCATTCCCTATCCTTTTTTTATTTCCCAATCCCTATCCCTTTTTTATTTTCCAACGTCAGTTTCCCATCCCCTTTTTTATTTTCCAATTTCCAGCATACAACTGGTCTCTCCCTCTCTCCCTTCTCGCTTTGGCTTTCCAAAATTGTAGGTAACAACTTTTTCTATTTTTTTTCTTTATCTCTTTAATCTTCTTATCTTTTACAGTTTTACCTCTTTGACTCTTATTTTTTTTGTTTTTTTGCAGATTAAAAAAAAGATAATAGTTTAACAAGTGATTTTTCACTCTTCTTTCTCAAAAAAGGTTCTATTTTTATTCTTTTTTATATATTTAGTTATTTACTTAATTAGTTAATTTATTATTATTTGTTAATTAAGTTTATATTATTTTACGTTATTATATGTTAATTTGTATATTTAATTTTTTTTATTAGTTAACTATTTAATTACAATTTATTTATAATTATACTAGGATGTTAGTATTATTGTTCTGAATTTTAATATTTTATTTTAAATTGAAATATAATTTTTATATATATAAAGATTTAGACTGTAATTTACACTTTTTGCTAAATATATTTTTAATTATAGGAACTTATTTGGCCATTTGAATTATGAGTAAGTTCAAAACCATTGATACATTTTTTAAAAGAAAAGATCAAGAGAATGAAAATGCTTCTACTATTACTACTCCAATACTTGAGGGGTCATCAAATTTCATTACTTCAAGTTCTTCATTGAATAGCTCAAAGCGTCCACGACTTCTTCCAAATCAACTGGATGTTTTTCGTTTGGAAAGAGATCCTGGAATGCGACCAATGATTTGGAAGTTTTCTCCAAATAAAAGAGATGAAATCCGTCGGGCTTATATTAAAGTTGGGCCAAATCAACCAATTCTTGATAATTATCCATTTTCTGGTGATAAAAGTCATCGTCGCTTTCAAGCTTCATGGTTTAAATTGTTCCCATCTTGGTTAGAATATTCTATAGAAGATGATGCTATATATTGTTTTCCGTACTTTATTTTTGCTAAGGAACCTTCAATCAATACGGGTTCAAATACTTTTATTGAGAATGGTTTCAGGAATTGGAAGAAAGTAAATAGTGGAAAAGAATGTGCTCTTTTGAATCACATTGGCAAAGGTCCTAACTCATTCCATCATAAAGTGCTGAAATCATGTGATGATTTGATGAAACAATCACAACATATTGACAGACTTCTTCATAAGCAAACATTAGAAGAGATTGAAAAGAATCGAATTCGAGTAGGAGCATCTATAGATTTCATTAGATGGTTGACATTTCAAGGTTGTGCATACAGAGGACATGATGAAAGCCAAAGTTCAAGCAACAGAGGTAACTTTTTGGAAATGTTGAAATTTTTTGGATTTTACAATGAAAGAGTGAAAAAGAATGTTTTGAAAAATGCTCCAAAAAATGCTAAGTATACTTCAAATGATGTCCAAAAAGAAATTCTACATATTCTTGCTACTAAGGTGAGAAATTCAATTAGAGAAGAGATTGGAGATGCCAAATTTTGTATTATTGTTGATGAAACTAGAGATGAATCTAAAAAGGAGCAAATGGCTATTGTTTTGAGATTTGTTACTCTAGATGGTTTTGTTAAAGAGAGATTCTTTGATATTGTGCATGTCACTGATACTTGTGCAACAACTTTAAAGAAAGAATTGATTTTTGTCCTTTCTCATTATACTTGTGCATTGTTTTGCTCATAGGTTACAATTAGCATTGGTAGCAGCTTCAATAGAGGTACTTCAAATTCATGATTTTTTTACTCAATTAAACTCTATTGTCACTATTGTTAGTGATTCTTCAAAAAGATATGATCAATTACAAGAAGTTCAAGCAATTGAAAATGCAAACTTGGTTGCTCAAAATGAATTAGAAACAGGCAAAGGTGCGAATCAAATAAGCACTTTACAAAGAGTTGGGGATACTCGATGGAGCTCTCACTTTAATTTTATTTGCAGTTTGATAAAAATGTTTACTGATACCAATATTGTTCTCAATAATATCATTGAAGACGGGACAACTTATGCACAAAGAGGTGAGGTTTATGTTGTTAGTAAAATATTATTGTCATTTGAATTTGTTTTCACTTTGCACTTGATGAAAGAAATTAGTTTACTAGCGTACTCAGGTATTTAGATCTGATCTATATATTCTTTATTATTGGAATAAAGTTTAAACACAAAAATAGATCTTTAAGGATTACTTTATTTTCTTCCGTTGCGTGTGTTATGAACACATAGTAATCCTTCAACAATTGACTCTCAAATACAAGAGTTGAATAGTAGATTTAATGAGCAAACAATAGAGCTTTTGACTTTGAGTTGTGCTTTGGATCCTAAGGACAATTTCAAATCATTTAATATTGAAGAAATTAGCAAGTTAGTAGAGAAATTTTATCCCCTTGACTTTCCTTCTAATGACCTAAATATTTTGAAATCTCAGTTGCAACATTATCAGCATGATATACCAAATCATTTGAAAGGCATTGGTACACTTTTTGAATTGTGCAACAAGTTGCAAGAAACAGGAAAATCAAGAACTTATCACATGGTTGATAGATTAATACGTCTTGTTTTGACTCTACCAATGTCTATAGCAACAACAGAAAGAGCTTTTTCAGCAATGAAAATTGTTAAGACAAGACTCCGAAATAAGATGGCTGATGAATTTCTTACAGACAATTTGGTCATCTATATAGAAAAAGAATTAGCAGCTATTTTCGACACAAATTCAATTATAGATGATTTTAAAAATAGAAAAAAACGTCGAATAGCCTTTTCATGATACAAAACTATAAGTAGTAATTTTTATATATTATTGTCTTACTTTAGTTGAGATTATATATATATTTTTTTAATTTTATCAATAGAAATAGTTATATAAAATATAACACCATCCCCTAAATAGTTAGCCTAGCTCCGCCCCTGATGCACCAAGTCCATAGTACAAGATGAATCTGCAACGGCACATATAGTTAGTTTTATACTCTATTAACTCTTGTTTTTTAGTTTTTGTTCATTCTTAATCACCCAGAGTTCATACTCATCCACTTACACCGTTGTGTAACTGACACAACACCTCTCTTAGCTTAAGACTCGACAAAACTTAATTCACGTACACAGCAACGATAAAAATATGAACAAAAGATTTCTCATTTTTATTTCAAAAACAAACTATACAACATAAACACTTGTCTCTGTATCTTTAAATTATTTTATTATTATTTTTTTGCATTTTCATTTTTTATTAATAAATAAATAAAAAAATATATTGTATGTTGGTCAGTTAAGACATACCTTCTATATGATTAATACTAAATATGTCTACTCTCCTTCAACTCAATTTATTCTTTTTCTTTTCTTTTTTTTTTTTCTTGTTGGATACTAATTATCTGAAGGCGTTTTTTTTTTCATTATAAGATCTAACACTGATATTATTTCAGTACTTTTTTTTTAAACCACAGAATTATTTTTCATTGTACTTTAAATAAAAATGTAAATTTTCATGGAACTTGTCCATAATTATACATGTTATAAGAATAAAATAAATCTTACAAAGATAATAACTTATTTATTCCAAATGTACAGAAAAATTTTGTCTATTAAAACCTTTGAAATATAGTGCCAACAATGATGATTTTCCAACTTTTTTTTTATTTTGACAATAATATTTCTCTCAAACAATGTAAAAATAGTGACTTTCGCCCCAGTCCCCTTCTAACTTTCTGATTTTCCCTATTTATTGAGGAAAAAAAGCAAATGCATTCTTGCACACTACCACTATTTAGCTCCCTTGCGGTTTATTATCTTTTTTTTTACAGGATTAAGTGGCATGTATATTATTGCCGACTTGCCGTCGGTAAAAATAAATGTCGATAATAATAAGGTGCGCCATTTGATACACAGTTAGCGTCAACTAGTATCGATGATTATTGACAGTTTGGTCATCTGGTCATCGATAAAAAGAAAATGCGTAATAAAATATAAAGCGTATGCTTTTATTAGCATCGATTTATTTTATTACTGGTTGAATTAATTGATTCGATTTTACGTAAATAAAAATATAAAATAATCAACGACTTAAAACTAAAATTTAAAATATATATATTCACTAGTATTTTAAAAATAATTAAATTATTCTAAANATAAATATTTATTGAAGAATAATATTAATAGATATTATATAATTATAAAAAGAAAAAATAAGTGAATTTATAACTAAGATAATAATAAAATATAGATTTAGAATATCATGTATATTAATTAAAATATCATTTGAAAATGAAATACAAACTTTAAAAAGCATCAAAAATAACCAAAACGAGATTAGCTTAGTGATTGTTAGGTTGGTTCTTATGTTAGAAGACTCGATTTCAACTTCCCTTCATTGCAATATTTTTAAAAAATTTTCAAACCCAACGCATTGACCGTGCATTAACCGTGCAGGTTGACTTATTGGCTAGTTTGGATGAATGTTGATTTTGATCGATTTGTGCTAGTTTATTTTTTTAAATGGTTAGAATATTAAATCGGACTGAATTAATATTCGGTTTACCAATTTTTGGATTAAATTGGTCGGTTTAATCTAATTCTGACAATTATAAATTAAATCATCAGTAAATTCTATTTTATTACAGACTGTCAAAAACGTCGTCAGTAATTAATATAAGATAGTAGTGACTTCATAATGTTAGTAGGTCCAGATAAAAAATTAATTTTTTAATTTAAATAGAATATGAAAGAAGCCTTTGTTTGGTCGTCCTGAGCATTGGATTGGGTTGATGAATAATTTTTTTTTAATAATTAATTCAACATTTCTTTTGAAATTTTATATTTTTTTTTACTAAATATATAAAAATAAAGATATATAATTTGATAAAACACTAAAGCTAAATTGACAAATTTAAGTATCAACAATAATAATGGTCTTAGCATCATCATATAATTTGGATTTGAGAAGTCATTAATTATAAGCATTTTATCTTAACCAATGTCATGTATTTTAACACAAACTCAAACTGAAACAAAATTTGTCATGAGAACTAGTTTGATGCCAACACAATTATAATCAAAAATCAAAAGATAAAAATTAATTCAAACTATTAATTATCAAAATTAGATGAGATAATTTAAAATTAACTAAAATTACATGAAATTGAAAAAACTTTATTCAAATCTAAGTAAATATAAACATTTTTTATTCAATAAATTAGGTTTTATCAAGGGGTGCTAGTAAAGATGTTAAATGGTGTGAGAAGAGAGATGATGGTGGAGGTAGAGGTGAGGGATAAAAGGTGTTGGTAAGGAGAACGAAAAAAGGGTAGAAATCATTGGTGAGGAGGTGAGAGAAGAAGGATATTTTTGTCCGAAAATTAAGAAAGAATGATTTTTTAAAAAAATTCAATGTTAGAAACGTTTTTGAAAATAATAGAAAAATCTTAAGCGTGATTTGATTATCAGTCAAAACAATAGAGATCAAAATCAAACTTAACCCTAAGTTTAAAATAGATGAAGGAGCTATTATTTTATTTTATTTTATTACTAATTTGCACAGTTATGCTTCTATTGGACAGCTGCCAATTATATTAAAAAGGGATTAATGTTAGTTCCCATATATTTGAGATTGAATTTTGATGATTAACAAAATCAAATATAATTTAATAATTTCATTAATATCATATCTAGCATTTGTTCAAAATTAACAATGTACTAAGAAATTTTTCTTAAATAATATAAGCAAATTAGACAACTTCAAAATTTGAGTAAATCCAAGGCTAAATGAAAACAACCTCAGAAGATAAAGTAAGTAATTTGGTCAGAAACTACTTGACTATGTTGTCTCATCTTATGTTAAAAAAAAGAGAGAAGATGTGAAAACTTTCTAACTCAAAATTACTTTTTATGAAATGATGCATTTTGACTCCAACTTTTGAATTCAAACTTGTTCAGCAACAAAATAATTTCTAAGAAGTTTTCTATCCCATTTACTGTAAAGTACATCATAAACCTTCTAAATGTGAATAAAAGCTAACACAAGCAAAAATTACATCACTCTTCACATAACTCAATAAAAATACAAAGATAATGGATAAAAGGAATTTTCAATAACTCGTGTTTGTCTCGACTATATAAGCAAACCCTTGGAGTCTCCATATAATAGAGATTTTTTAGAAAAACATAACTAAAAAAATTTTCCATGAGTTTCAGACTTATAAAAAATTAGTAAACACAATGTAATCTAAAATTGTATCATACATTTGCTATAGATTATTCTTGTATGAGTTTGAAAAAGCCTTGTTGTATACAGATAATTTGTTAGGTTATAAATCAAAGTAGGATCGGATTAGTATCTGAAGTTGTTAAGTTGAGATTTTTACAACACTCCTATATTACTGTGAATTCTAATACTCACTAGTGTTTGGAAACATGTGAGATATATTGGTATTCCATAGACATAATTTTACAATACAGTTGTAGAAGTTGAGAACGTCTTTCTGTTAGTTCATCTTGTGAATCTTTGAATTTCATACACTTAATCATTCTATAATTTCTAATTTTGAGAAGGCTTAAGGAGAGAATATCTAAGGTTCTTAGGTCTAGTTGTGGCATAATTTAAGTCTTAACTAAGAAGGTTAAGAGAATATTTAAGACTCTTGGTTGATATTTGTTAGTGTTGCAAGTGTGAGGAGTGTTGAAATTAGTCCTACATTAAAGAAAGTAAGGAAGAGTGATGAGTTTATAAGAAGAGAGATCAATGACACTTTAAGGTTTTGAGTTGGATGTGGTGTTTTCTCATCTTATGTTCTCTCACTTGATTCCTCCCGAAATTTCCCTGGTGATCAAGAGCTTATTTCTTAGCCTGAGAAAGTTTGAGAAAATAATATCCAAAGTTTTTAGATCAAAATGTGGTTTAGTCTAAATCTTGCTTGAGAAGATTAGAAGACTATCCAAGATTCTTGAAAAAACTTGAGAAAATAATATATAAGATACATAGATTGTGTTGTAGTATAATCTAAGTCAAAACAGTAATTTAAGAAAGCTCAATGTAAATAATATCATTTGTAAATTTATTTTAATAATAAAATTCTAATATATTCTTAAAAGTTAGATTTAAGATTTTAACCAAATCAATATAAATTATTGTGTATTTCTTCTTAACTCTTATCCCTCTATATTTCATGCCTTAAATTTATTTCAGTTAAGATATATTTGATTATGTTATATCTTATTCCGTTGATACCTTAAATTCTTCTCTAATTGGATATAAATTCCTTTATGGACTTCAGAAATAATTTGACAATCTGAAGTATCCCATATAGCACTTTCAATATAAATATATCTTCATGCTATTTCAAACAACTGCTTGTTAGCTGTTAAACTTAGTAAGTTATTTTAGAACAATGCGTCATAAGATTTCTACACCTAATAAGTTCAAACATTTTTATCTTGTTAGATGAATTGAACAAATTCTAACGCTAGACATTATAACATCACAATTCCGCTTACTACATACTCATACAGATAACACTTAAAGATTCAAATCCATTACTTGGCTTTACCATATTTCGAACTCCAGCATATTAACATGCTCGGTGATTTAGCACCTGAACTAAAACTTTAACTGCAAGTCAAATAATTCGATAGGAATTGATAGTTAACTTGTTTCAGAAAACATTGAGCCAACACAATTCAATTTCCCTCTCCAGCCCCTGCAGCCGTCACTGACTCTTCACATCGTCTCTGTCCGACGCCGGCTCTCCTCTCTGATTTCTGCGTGCTTTGCTACATTGGCTGTGCTGCTACTCCAACTCCATTGCCTTGGCCTCTCCATGTCGCTGCCGCATTCGCCTCACCTCCTCCTGTCTCTGCTTGTGCTTCTACTTGTGCTTCTGTTATGCATTCTCTCTTTTCTGCTCTGCCTCTTTGCCTCTGCTATTTTTTGTGATCAAATTTGTTGTTGTTGTTGTCGCAGTTAATCAGAGAAATTTTGCTATTTTTTAAAGAAACAGTAGTATACTTCTTCCTTCAATGGGGAAGGTTATGTTAATTAGTAATTAACTCTTCTTCAGTTAATAAGCGCAGCCGTGTTTTCTTTTCTCTCTTTAGTGTTCTTTGTGAAGTAAAGCATGACATTTGTGTTCTAAGATTACCGTAGGAAGGTTGTAGCCTTATACGTGATGCTGGCTGTATTCATACGTGTTTGTTTCTGTGTTAGCATCGGTATGATGTGTGGAAAGTGAGATTGGCTAAAAAAACCACAGGCATGAACTGGGTTTTAGGCTATTTCTAATTTGAAAATGAATTTTTTTAATTGTTGGTTTATGAGTCTAAAGTCAATGTTAACTGTTAGGGAACTTGTTGCGTAATGTTAGAATATTTGAGAGTATTGTTTTTGCCTTATTTAAATAAAAGAGAAGCTCTGGTCCCTTCTATAAACTCAGTCGCTATTAGTTCTTCATCAGATTCAAAATTGTGCCCTCCCATTCATATCTCAATGTCGATTTGCGGGGAAAGTCATGAATGTGTATAAGTATATACATCTGTTTAAATAAATGGCAAACAAATTAAGGGTAAACTACCAACCCGGTCTCTGTCTATTTTCTAAAATGACAAGACGATCCTTAACTAAAAACCCCTTTCATTACGGTCCCTAACTCTATACTTTATCTGCCAACCCGGTCTTTCTGTCAGTTTTACGGCGAAAACTCGTCGGAAATTGCTGACGTATCAGGTGCAAAAATAGACAAATACTTAGTTGTCTCTAAATTTAAATTTGTTAGGGGTTTATTTGTCCTTATTATTGTATAAAACAATATTTTTTAATTATTTTTTTATTCTTGTATTAATATTCTTTTTTTAATAAATAAATATAAACTAATTAATAAATTATTCAAATTTTTTTTATAAATAAATACAAATTAATTAATAAATTATTCAAATTTAAAAATATCATGTATTATGAAACCAAATAAATAATTTTTAAATATATAAATAATAAACATTAAAATTCAGTTAATACATTAATAATAATAACCCTATGATATACTATTAGTATTATGATCTAGCTAATTTTCACAATAAAGTGAAAAATAATGAACACAATATTTGATATATAGTAAACTTTTTTTTGACTAATAATAAATTTATTTTTTTATCTCTTTAAACTAAATTAATAATTTTATTATGTTTTATTTCATTTAGTATTAGTAGCCTACTTATAGTGTATTTTAGTGCAAAGATATCAAATAGAATTATTATTTTAGTTTAAAGAGATAAAAAATTAAATTTGTTATTAGTCAAAAAAAGTTTACTATATATCAAATATTGTGTTCATTAGTTTTCACTTAATAGAATTATTAATTTAGTTTAAAGAGATAAAAAATTAAATTTGTTATAAGTCAAAAAAAATTACTATATATCAAATATTGTGTTTATTAGTTTTTACTTTATTGTGAAAATTAGCTAGATCATAATACTAATAGTATATTATAGGATTATTATTATTAATGTATTAACTGAATTTTAATGTTTATTATTTATATATTTAAAAATTATTTATTTAGTTTCATAATAAATGATATTTTTAAATTTGAATAATTTATTAATTAGTTTGTATTTATTTATTAAAAAAGAATTTGAATAATTTATTAATTAGTTTATATTTATTTATTAAAAAAAGAATATTAATACAATGAATAAAAAAATTATTAAAAATATTGCTTAAAGAATAATAAGGACAAATAAACCTCTAACCAATTTAAATTTAGAGACAACTAGGTCCCTGTCCATTTTTGCACCTGACACATCAGCAATTTTCGATGAGTTTTCGCCGTGAAACTGACAGAAGGATCGCGTTGGCAGACGGAGTACAGGGTCAGGGACTGTAATGGAAGGGGTTTTTGGTTAAGGATCGTCTTGTCATTTTGGGAAATAGACAGGGACCGAGTTGGTAGTTTACTCCACAGATGATATCCATCGATGGTGATGACGGTGACCTCCCTACACTTAAGATGAAGCATCATCCTCGATGCTACTGCTCGAGCTCAGAATGGGTGTCAATAGTTGTGTCTGGCTACTAGGACTCAGGCTGTGGCTGTGGCTGTGGCTCCTCCGAAGGCTGCTGAGCCTCCTGAGTGGTCTGTGTCTGTGGTGGTGCCTTCGGCTGAGCTGGCTCCTCCTCGTCAGATGCAGAAGAGTCAGGAAAAGGGGGCAGCTCAACGCCTATTTCTGCAAACGCCTGATCTACTCTGTTCAGGCGTTGCATGACGCGGCGCTCAACACGCTCTATGAAGCGGAACAGATGCTGTACTACCAGATATGTTGGCTGTGGTGCTGGTGGTGATACAAGATGTGCTGGGGCAGATGGTGCTGATGGACCTGTTGGAGCTAAGGAAGAAGAAGGTCCAGCTCCTCTACTACTGCTCGTGCTCTAGATGCACGCTGGGATGGGGGCTTTTCGTGCACCCACGTACCCCATGGAATAACATCCTCCTTGTCGTCGTCGTCTGGGGGTGGTGGTGTCACGTCGTCGTCCCTCCAAGGGGCACCAGCTAACTCAACCATCCTAGTGACCAGCGTGGGAAATGGAAGTAGGCCACGGATGTGTGCTTGCCACATGTACCTCCTGATCAACCAAGGAAAATATACCTCATTCCCCTCTGTAACACAGCCGATCAGGACGAGCATGTCCACCGGAATCTCAGAAAAGTGGGTAGTAGGCATGACATAGTGGGCGAATATCTGCTGCCAAGCCCTAGCCTCTCTAGATAGATAAGCAAATAGCATCCCATTGGGCTTCTTGTTGTTCGAATCCATCACCCAAGGAGCATCCGGTGTGGCAATTACCTCCCTCAAAGCATCATAATCAAAGGTCATACACTACATTGCCACCTCCGCCTGCTTATAAGCATCTGTGGCACCAGTCTTAGGTAGGCAATGTAATGTATCCTCAATAGCAGCCTCAGTAACTAGGATATGGCCGCCTCGTAGATGAATTGAATCAAGAGTCACTCTGAAGAAGTTACAGTAGAATTCATTGACCCATGATGTGTTTATCCTTCCCAAATCACTATCAATAAAGCCCAGGCCTTGTCCCTCAATGCGGGCCATCATAGGGCGCCTCAGGTCATCGAGAAGGGCCAATTTCTTCTCAATGTTCAGGTTTTTCTTCCGATAGGTAGGGAAGCATAGCTCACAGTACAAGTTAGGAAGCTTGTGTGCGTCATTAGGCGGGAGTTGCTGATTCTCCTTATCCACTTCATTAAGTGAATTTTTGGCATAGTGGGCATAAGGAGAAAGAGTAGGCGCTTGAGGTGTCTTCCTCTTTCTAGAGGTAACCTTTGCTTTTCCTTTATCAGCCATCCTGAAAAACAGAAATAACAGGATATAAACACTTAAACACATAGAGGAAAGAAAGCAAGGAATGACACATTCAGAAAACAAGAGGATTGACATATAATCATGAAGTGGGTTAAGAAATCAGAATTCTTGGAATGCGAGAAATATGATTCAGAAATTAAACAAAGCCACAAACCAAGAATCCAAGCCATATTTTCCCAATGCTTGTTCACTAAGCCTAATAAGCATCATACCAAAAGAATGGTAAAAGGGTCAATTTGAAAGTGAAAAGAAAAGTTAATTGGTTAATGAAATTAGAGGTTAGAGAACCGGTTCAAAAATTAGTAGTATGATGGTTATCAGCTCAATTAAGAGAAATGCACAAAATATGTGAAATAATCATGTTCACATTTATGAGGAAGATGCAGTCATTGATGATAAAATATGAAATTGCAACACGAGCAATTAAGTGAAAGCAAGTCATCAATCAATGTCATGGTCACTAGATATGCAATAAGTGGTGTAAGGATGTGAGATATGCACTAGGTGTAACAAAAGTAGCTTGAAACAAAATTGAGGTGAAAGTGTTACACTAGTGGAGGATACAAAGTATTGCAAATAAATGAACCATCTTCAAGAAAATGCAAGTTAAAGTCAAATTGCACCCTATTGTAAGTCAAAAAGGCATTTGATTCAACTTGACAAGTGAGAGCACATGAAGGTTCGAATAGATGAATATTACGAGAAACATGACAAAAGTGGTGATGCCAACCCAAGTAACTTAAGAGTTGAACTTGGTGAACTCAATCGAGTCTCAATTTGAAAAGTACCAAGTTCAATCCTAAGTAACTAGTTGAAGAACAATACAATTCTCAGAAATTTGGGCAGCATTCCCGCAGTAATTTGGACTTTCTCGGATAGCAAAAAGTAGTAGAATACAAGTAGGTGAATCCAAATTTGCACCAAACATGATAAGGGCAAGGATTTCATATGTACACAAGCAGCAACAACTTAATTCCACAAATATAGTGCAGAATCAAGGCACATGAAACAGAAACAGCACATAAGTGAACACACCAACACCACTCATCAAACATGCATGCAACATTCAAACAAATAAACACAAACGGAGCATTTATCAGACCTAGAATCCTCTAACCACATCCTAACTACCTAACCGCATACATTTCTATCTAATCCTAGCAAACAGAATAATTAACTAAACTAAATAGAATTAACAAGCTAAAACCAATTGAAACAAAGAAAAACAGAACAGCATGCAGCATGGAACCTTGGAACAGAGCAGAAGCAGAACTGGGGAAAGAAGAAAATGGGAGGAAGAAGCAGCGAAGTAGTGCTGCCAGTAGTGGCGCTCCGCAGCGGCGCAGGTGGTCGTGGGATGGCAGAGAGTAGTGCGGAACAGGGCAGAGTGGCGTGGGTTCCGGCAAAGCTAAGTGGTGGTGAGCAGCGAGGGGGGAGTATGGTTGAGGAAGAAGAAGAGGTTTCGCGATGGTTGTTGGTTCTCCGGTGGCAAAGGAGGTGGCCGCGGCGACAAACAGAGAGGGAGAGTGAGAGAGGGTTGGCGAAGAGAGAGAGAAGGAGAAGAGACGGCGGCACGGCGGGGGTCGCCGGACGGTGGCGGAGATGGGTGGTTGAGAGTTTGAAGGCGGTGGTTATGAAGGGAGGGGAGCATAGGAGATGTTGTGAAAGAGAAAGAGTTAGGAGACATGGAATGGCCAGGGTTCTCGCGTCCCTGGAGTAAGTGGATTTTTGAATCCACGCGTCTGCGTAGGTAGGCGGAATGACGAGTAGACGCGGAAGCGCCAAGTGCGCCTACGTGCGATGTACACGTCTGTGTGGGTGAGATCTGGGCTAGGGGCACAAAACTGGCCCAGAGTTGGCACAACTCTCGGGTCTGAAGTAAGAATGCTGCAGCAGCGCTCCGACACGTACGCGCGCGTGCATCAAACACTTTTTTTTTAAACACTATAAACAGCCTAAAAACACTCCTAACCTTCTCTATGACTCAAAAACAACCAAAATGCAAAATTAAATATATTTTTGAATTTTTGAAGATTTTTCAATAATTTGAGGAAACTTGCAACCCAAGCAAAAACTCAAATTAAAAGAATCATCCTTATTCAATGTATAAAATGTATTAACAATTCAGCAACCAAAACAACTTGCAAGGAAGTAAAGAACTACCTATAATGGCAACTCAATTCATTTATTATATCTACAAGAGAATGGAAAGAGTTTACCATGGTGGGGTGTCTCTCACCAAGCACTTTTAGTTTAAGTCCTTAAGTTGGACATTTGGGAGGCTCCTTGTCATGGTGGCTTATGTTATGCTCATCCTTGAACCTCCAAGAATGCTTACTCCTCGATCGGTTGTCAGAATTTTCAACCACCTCTACCAAGCTTGGGTGAGGTTCTTCCCAAGATATGAGCTCCCAAAATTGGTCTTCATATTGTGATCCGGGATCTCATACCTTATCTTTACACCCATCTTCTAATTGATTAGCATGATTCAACTTGGGTGGTAGGCACATAGAATTCTCCTTAGAGCACTGAATCCTCTTCATAGACCCACACAATTTGGTTCTATGCCAACCATTAGTATTCCACTTTGAGCATACAATCATCATGAACTTAGAGTGATGTTTCCTACCACTACACAACTCTCTCTTGCTCTTAACTCCATAAAGAGCTCTAAGTTGACCATCATTTTTAATCAAGCCATATTCAAGTGAAAAGGTAAAGTTTAGGGGTAAGAATTTTACCCACTTGAATGTTGTAATGAGCGATGGTGACTTAGGAAGAGTGACATCCCCATACTTAGCCAATGCGAGATCCGTTCCCTTGTGCTCTTCCTTTACAACCCTCACCTCTTTTTTAGTCTCCACATCAAGCTCCATGGAAGAAGATTCAATTGTAGAGAGGAAGTCATCAATGATTGAATCTCCCTCTTGGTCAATCTTCCCAAAACCTTCAACCATGATTTGCTTCGGATGTTGCATATCCTTCTCAATATTGATATGAAAGGGATTGGTCAAGGTGGACAAAAAATCGCTAACAATGGAATCCACTTCTTGATCAATTTCCTTTAACTCGTTATCCACTTCTTTAATATTGATAACCTCAACTTCCTCCTCTTGATGCAAATCTTGCTTCAACTTCTCTCCTTCACCTTGGAGCTTTGAGTTCACTCCCTCACTAAGCTCTTCAATTACTTCTCCACTTTCAACAATGGGAGTGCCTTGATCGCATAGGCTTAGGCGGAAAGAGACTATGTTGTGAACGGCTTCCACCAAGGTGGCTATCTTGGCTTCTAGCTCCTTGAACTCCTTTTGGTTCCCTTCTTGCCTTTGGATGCAAGAGCGAATATATCCTTGGGGAGAATCATCCATAAAAGGTGGTGGGGGAAAAGAAGGTTCATTATTTGGGATGGAAGTTGGTTCATCTTGATAAGGGTATAGAGGTGGTGTATATTGAGGTGGTTCTTGAGAGTAATTGTGTTGGAATAGTGGTGGTTCCATGTATGGTTCATATGGTTCATAAGGTGGTTGGTATGGTGGATAAGAATTAGGGTCATAATGAGGTGTTTGATGGTAGGGGGCTTGTGAATAAGGTGGTTCAAAATTAGGTTGAGGAGGTGGTTCATAGGCATGTGGTGGTGGTTATTGACAACTACAATAAGGGTCACCACATCTATTGGATTGATATGCATTAGGATTGAAATTATACCCATAAGAAACCGGAGAGTAGTCATGTTGGGGTGGTGCTTGAACAGCTTGGATGGAATAAAATGCCTTTTGGTCCTTGCGCGTCTCCGTGAGGAGAGTAGTCATATCTCCAAGCACTTTTGTCAAACTTGATTCGGAAGGGGGTTGTTGCCAAGAAGGTTGTCCATAAGCTTGGGGCTCCTCCCACCTTCGATCTCCAAATCCTTGATGCAATTCCTTATTAAAGCTTCTATTTCCTACAACATAGTTTGAACTAAACTCATAGCAAAAGGGGTGAGAATTCATAGTGACGAGAGAAAATAAAAACAAAAGCTAACAAGAAACAAAGAGAACAAAAATCCTACAACTAGCAAAAACTAACAAACAAGCCAAAAATCAAACTATTCACAATATATACAATAGCCAACAGCATAGCACCATTGCAATCACAGGCAACGGCACCATTAATTTGACAATGAAAGTTGCGTTGGTTAGGAATTTCTCTTATAGAAAGAAGAATTTCATTGTAAGCATAGCTCCAAACCAACAAACAATTCTCACATCAAATTAAAGTTGGTTTTGTCACAAGTACAAACCCCAATGAAAATTAACCGAAGTAATTAAACTCCGGGTCGTCTCACGAGGAATTGCAATGAAGTGTTCTATTATTGGCTATGAAGATGCAAGGGGGTTTGATTTGGAAATTGACAAGAAAAAATAAATGACAAGAAAAGTAAATGAACAATTAACTAATAAAAGAAAGGGAAAAAATACTCTTGGCTAGACATAGGTAATTGAGATCACCATCCTTGTCTACAAACCATATATTGATAATTATGAGAGGCCAACCTATTAAGTCTACTTTCAAAAGCCTTAAGTACATAATATCTACTCCTAGGCTTGAAGTACTTCAAATAGGCTTGATCACATCAACCCATAAGTCCCAACCTATCTACTAATTAGATTAGTAGTGGGTTGGTGTCAATGAGTATCAAATTGATCACCAAGGGTTCTCAAATCACCAATTCATTGAGACCCAATGACTCAAGGTTACTCAATTCCCTTAGTCTAGGCCAAGAGTAAAGGAAACTACTCTAAAACTAAGGGAAGCATTCTATCAAACAACTAGAGTGCAAGAAAATTAAACATCACTAATTGTAAGAATTGACAAGATTCACAACCATCATGAGCAAGAGATTGACAATATCAATGAAAATAAACATCAAAGAGAGCATAGAAACATAAAATTACATTAGAAGAAAAGGAAATCCAACAAGGGTTCATCAACATAAAAGAGGGCAAAACAAAAAATTAACGAGAGAAACTAGAGAATTAAGACATTAGAATAAGAAATTGTGAAGGAAACAAGATGGAATCAAGAAATTACACTTAGATCTAAGAGAATTTAACCTAATCCTAACCTAATTCTAAAGATAAGAGGGAGCTTCTCTCTCTAGAAAACAAACTAAAGGCTCATCATGACTAACTAAGTGCTCTCCCCTTTGCTCTAGCTTGAATTCTGCATGAAATAGCTTTAGGAATGGGTTCGAATTGGGCCTGGGCAGCTCAGAAATCGCCCCTAGTGTTTTACCTTTAAGTGAGTCACGTGCGAGCATCGACGCGTATGCGTCATGTACACGTCCGCGCCATTTGGCAATTTTCCTATCCACGCGTACGCGTCATGTACGCGTACGCGTCGCCATGCGACGTCACTTCTGTGCGCGCGCGTCCATTGATGCACTCCCAATCCTTGTTTTCTCATGCATTCTCCACTTTGCATGTTTCTCTCTTCAGTTCTTCCATCCAATACTTGCCTTATGGACCTGAAATCACTAACAAACACATCAAGGCATCAAATGGAATTAAGGTGAATCAACATCACTAATTTAAGGGCCTAAAAAGCATGTTTTTACACTTAAGCACAAATTGAAGAGAGAATTACAAAATCCTGCTATTTCATTGAATAAATGTGAGAAAATGTGATAAAATCTCCCAAAATAAGTACAAGATAAACAACGAAATTGGAATTTATCAAACACTATGAGAGTGGTCTCCTATGATGAACTCTTGTGGATAGTTCTTCAAGAATCTCCATTCACGTGGTCTTGAGAATTTAGGAACAGATTCAGCTTGAGGTGGTTCATTGGTGCTGGTATTTCCTGGAATTTCTGTTGTTTTAGGAGATAAAATGGATTTGTCTCCTGCAGAATCATCTGCATCATCTGGGTTAAGAACATTGAGCATAGATTCAGATTTATCTTGATTAAGGGCTTCACTCTTGTTATTTTCACTTGGTTGCCTGCATCATTGTCTTTCAACATGCTTGGAACGATGTTCGAATCATAAAATGTGACATGTATGGACTGCTCAATGATCCTAGTATCTTGATGGTAAATACTATATGCTTTGCTTGTTGTAGAGTAACCAACGAAAATACATTCATAGGCCTTTGGATCAAATTTTTTTAAATTTTCTTCTGTATTTAAAACAAAATATTTGCATCTAAAGATATGAAAGTAATTCAAATTTGATGGTTTTCCCTTCCAAATCTCATAAGGAATTTTCTTCAAAAATTTCTTTATGATTGTTCTATTTAAAATATAACAAACCGTGTTCACGGTCTCAGTCCAAAGAAACTTAGGAACATTACTTTCACATAACATGGCCCTAGCCATTTCTTGAATACTTCTATTTCTTCTTTTCATAACACCATTTTATTGTGGTGTTCTTGGATAAGAGAAGTTATGTGAAATTCCAAGTTCATCACAAAAGGATTCAAATATTTGATTTTCAAACCATTTACCATGATCACTTCTTATTGAAGCAATCTTTAAATAATTTTCATTTTGAATTCTTTTGCAAAATACCTCAAAAGCTGAAAATGCATCATTTTTATATACAAGAAATAAAACCCAACTGAATTTTGTGTAAACCATAATGTTTACCACCCAAATTTTGAGTTTTAGTTGGACCAAAAGAGATCAATATCTAGCAATTCAAGTGGCATTTTAGTAGAAATATCTTTCTTTTGTTTAAAAGAACTCTTTGTTTGCTTTTTCATTTGACAAGCTTGTTTATTTAAAATATACTAGCATGGCCTAATCTTTATGCCATAGCCATTTTTTAGTTTTTTTTTATGAAAACAAGCTACATTTTGATTCTTAAGTTCATCTAAAGTGAGGCCATAAACATTGTTACAACGGTTTGTCACAAAAACACTTTATTAGAATTCTCATTCACAACAAGGCATTCTAATCTTTTGAAAATTACCAAGTAACCCAAATCACATAATTGGCTAATATTCAAAAGGTTGTGCTTCAAACCATCAACTAAGAAAACATCATCAATAAAAGTAGAGAGATCTTTACCTACTTTTTCAATTGCAATGATTTTACCTTTACCGTCATCACCAAAAGTCACAAATCATCCATCATACTTCTTGAGTTTGACGAAAAATGTTGACTTTTTCATCATGTGCCTAGAGCATCCGCTATCCAAGTACCACATATCTTTCTTCTTGGATGCTAGGCAAATCTGCACACACACTCTTATGTAACCTTAGGTATCCAAACTAATTTGGATCCTTTGAAGTTAATCCATCTTAGTTTCCCAAGTACATTGAAATCGCAAACAACCTTGTATATTTTGTTTTTCACTCTTCTTTTGTCAATAAAGCATTAATAAGAAGAATGACCAGATTTATTGCAATTAAAGCAATGATTTTTGTGTGCATGTTACTGAAAATGATTGAAGTTATGGTGTTGATGGTGATTGAAAGTTTGAAATTTTTGGTTTTTGAGAAAGGTGTATTTCTTTTGAAAAAACTATTTCTAGCATTGGCACCACTTTTGCAACATAACTTAAACCATAATTTTTTGACATAGGTTTGGTTTTTGATGATGGTGAATTTTTATCAAAATATGGCTTTTCAAAAGCAGCATATTGTTAGATAAATATCCAAGACCAAATTTATCAAATGAGAGTTTTTGTTCTTAAAGATGATTCCATGAATTTAGCAAATGATTTTTAAAAAACTGCATCATTTTTAGTTACATAATGCAAACCTAATTTTTCAAACAATAGTCTTAGATTAGCAAGTAATTTGTCCAAGTTGCTTGAATTATATGAAAATTTTGTTGAATCATTATTCAAACTTTTGATCGTTTCATTCAGTCTTTCATTTTCAGCAACAAGTTCTTGAGAAGGATCAATAATGTGCTTTTCTTTGAACTTTTTAATTTCTGATTTCAAAAATCTATTTTCTTCAACAAGATCAATAGCACATTCGGTTTTCTTCACTTTTCTTTCAAAAACTCATTTTCATCTTTCAAAACTTTATTTTCAGATTTGTATTTATTGTACTTATTCAGCAATTTTTCAGAATGGTGAGTGATATCATCAGCAATAACATATAAGTCTTCAATAGACAAATCATAGTAATTTAACTCTTCTAATTGATCATCACCGGCCATGAAACAGATTTGTGCTTTATATTTGGAGTCTTCTTCCTCATCCAAATCATTCTTGAGATCCTCCTAAGAAGCCATGAGCACTTTCTTATTTTCTTTCTTCGCCATGTTCTCTTTCTTGAGCTTTAGACAGTTGAACTTGAAGTGCCCTACCTCCTTGCAAATGTGACAGGTTACTTTTCTCAAATCCTTCTTGTACTCCTTTGAACTTGAGCCCTTGTTCCAGCTTTTGTTCCTTATCAGCCTCCTTTGTCTCCTAGCAAAAAAGACAAGTTCATCATCTGAAAAACTGTCACTTGAATCACTCTCCAAAGACTCAACTTTTGATTTTAGGGCCACTCCGTTTTTCTTAGTGTCTTGGTTTGTGTGTATGATTCATATGATAGAAGTTTCCCTCTCAACTCATCATAGGTTAATGAACTCAGGTTTTTAATCTCGACTAGGACAATATCTTTAGTTTTGCACAATTTTGTAAGGCTTTTAAGGACCTTCCTCACTAGAGTTTGTTCATTGTGGGTCATGCCCATAGCATCTAGGCTATTTATGATGATTGAGAATCTCTCAAACATCTCATTAATGCTTTCTCCATTCTTCATGGTAAATATTTCATACTCTTTTCGTAGCATATCAATCATTGTTTCTTTGACTTGTTTGGTGCCTTTGTGTGTGACTTGGAGTTTCTCCCAAATTTCTTTTACCATGTTGTATCTAGATATCTTTCTGTACTCCTAGAAGTTGATAGCACAGTGCATCAAGTTAATGGCTTTTGCATTCAGCTCCACTTTCTTTATGTAATCATCATTTCATTCAGCTTCTTCCTTTGGAGTCATCACTCCATTAGCACTTGTATTTGTAGAAATTTTAGGACCATTCATAACTATCTTTCATATGTTGTCATCGATTGATTGAATGAAGATTTGCATCCTTTCTTTCCAATAGGCATTATTTTTCCCATTGAAGAAAGGATGCTTGTTGTTTGACTGACCCTCTGTTAGAGTGTAGGTCACAGTGTTTGCTCCTATGTTGTTAGCTATTGGACCTTTACTCCAAGCTGGTAAAACTTGATTCTTGAGGCCTAGCTCTTGATACCAATTGAAGGTTTTTGATAGCCTAGAGAAGGGGGGTTGAATCTATGGCCTTCTTTTAACTTGATTAATAAAGTCTCAACATAATCATATTAGGGACACACCTAGCTTCAGCATAAACTAGACTTGGTATCAAGACTTCAATTTCTTTATCTTTGTGGAGTGCTCCCTTTAGTGTAGATGCAATGCTTCTAATACTTCAAACTCTGTTTGTGAGGTTTTCAGTTCGCTCTCTTTTTTAGGTTCTTTCTCCTTGTCTTCAAATGAGAATCCTTTTTCTTTTTGTATCATCCTTGAGCCACGGCTAGGGTTTTCTCTCCAAATTCAACTTCTTGGTCCTTGAAAAAGTTGTAACCCCTTTTTCCTTTTCTTCATTCAGACCCCAAAATTAGGGATTTAAAATCTAATTTAGGCTTAACCGAGGAGATAGGTGCAGCAGTAACTTTCTTGCTCAGTGAGGTTCCCAAATTCGAACCCTTAAATTTGTACTTTGGCTCCAAGAAATAATTTCAACTATTGATTCACAGTAAAAAAAACTTAGCCACCACTTTCTTTATTTTGCACAAAATGATGGTGTAGAGAGAAAGGTGATCAACAAGGCAATTTGACTTGCATGTTAAAGGAAATAAATTACATTTTTCTTCTCTAACATTGCTTAGCTTTCCTTTGCTTCAATTGATTTGACATTAACTTCCTTGATTAGCTTTTCCTTTCTTCTAACTTTGGTGTTTGAACAGAAAAATAAAACTCCCTTTCTTTTCTAATCTTTACTCAAAGTGAACTAATTAGCTGAAGCTTAGGGTTTCTTTCCATTTGACTTGATTGGCATTGGGCTTAGTTGATGATTCAATTTCCATTCAGCAGCCTTGGAATCTCTTTGTTTTTGTATTCAGGCTACACTAATGATTTTGACTAGGCCTGCACACTAAACAACATCATTAAACCCACTTAGGTTATTTACCCAAATTCAACATGTTTGTCATTCTTCATTTTTGTTTATTTACTAAACTCAAAATAGTCGATTTAAAAATTCATGTGAAAGAGTTCTTTAGCAGAATTTGAATATCAGTTCTGTCGAATCAGTAAACAAATCCAAAACGGGATTAGCACACCTGTCGATGCTACTAATTCTTTAGTGATAAAGAACGAAATACTCAATTATGAAACAGATTAATGCAAAGCTTTAAAAAAATAAAAGTTAAATTAATAAACTATTGAAATATGAACAGAGCTCCTAACCCTTTGATAAAGGTTTTGGTGACTCATGGTGTGTGCAAAATCAATAATAAACTGTTATGAAAAAACTTGGTTGCAGTTGTAAATGTAATTCACTTATTTATACTTAGGTTTTCTCTAATTTAAATCATAAAACCTAATCTTATCTTAATTAGAATAAATAAGATAAGCTTTAATTAATTCAAATCCTATAAATCAAAACAGAATTAAATTAAATTCAAAACTAATTAACTACAAAATCTTCTTCAATCTTCATTTGAAGTTAACTTTTGGACAGGGCATGGCATGCCTTCTTCATAGTGTGGCACGCCCTCTTGAGTTGAACCAGGCTATGGAACGCCCTGTATCTCACGTGGCATGCCAACTCTTCGTTTGGCTAGGGCGTGGCATGTCGCCACGCCCCATTCTAAGCGTGGCACACCTCTGTTAGGCTTGCTCCCAGGGACTTGCTCCTCCTCATGTGTGGCACGCCTTGTATTGCTTGTGGCACGTCTTGCTTCTTTTCCATAGGGCGTGGCATGCCCTTGCCTAGGCATGGCACACCTATGTCCTAACATTCAGGGTGTGGCATGCCCCTGCTTGGTCTTCTAGGGAATGTCACGCCTCACCCTCTCTTCTCATACATGGCTTTGCATGGCTTGATCTTACGTGCTTGGCTTTTGATTTATCATGAAATATTTTGCCTTTTGATTAACCTTTCCTTACTACTTGGTTTGCCTTCCTTTTAACTATATTTACTTGGAAATACTTAGCAAATACCTTAGTAGTAAAAGGTAACTAAAAGTAGAAATTAGAAACTGAAACTATAATTAAACATAAGAAAATAAGAATTAAAAGCAAGAAAAATAGCACAAGATGCGAACGCATCAACGACTAGGTATCTTTAAATTTATCCTTGTAATAGCCTTTTATTATACTAATTTTAAAAAAATTAAAACAAACACATCCAAATAGATTTAATATTTTTAATTTAAAATTCAAATTCAAAAAAAGTTTAAGTAAAATTGAAATTCTACAATTCAATTTAAACATTTTAAACCCTAGCATATTCCAAAATATCCCCTTAAATATCTCAAAACATAGCTGTCACTCCATTAAACCTTTCACCCACTCGTAAAATCTAGATCCGCAGGACCTCACACTCCTCCTCCGTTGCCGCGTTCTTCTCCAGCGCCGCTGATGGAGGAAAAAACATTGGTAAAGATTTTTCACAAAAATATTGCGTTGCATGTATAGTTTTAAACCGACAATTAAACCTCAATCAATATTTAAATTGTTTGTCACTTAAACAAACCCAATAAAATTAATCGAAGTATTTAAATCTTGAATCGTTTCTCAAGGAATTGTAGAAAAGTGTGTTTATTATTGATTAAGAAAAAGTATTTTTGGGGTTTTTAAATGTTGAACAAGAAATGTAATGACAAGAAAATAAACCAATAACTAAGTAAGCTCTTAGCAAGGAAAGAGGATTAGAAGTCTTATCCTTATTATCATTGCCAATTATGATGGTAAATGTGAATTACCTTCACTTAGTTAACCCCTAACCAATGGAGGAATGTCAAGTGCATACAATTAACTTGAGTTCACAACTCCTAGTCAACTCATAGTGAGAGACTAGATTTAGTGAAGTTCAAGCTAACTGGCAATCTTCAATTACCATTCAACAAAATATTTTTGATAACTCAAGAGTCTCTAATTGATCAATCCAAGTTAAGAACATAAAAATCTAAACTAAAATCCACCCAAGCATTTTATCAAACACTTGGAAGGCACAAAATAAAAGCATAGAAAAGTAATAAGAGAATGTAAAATCTAAGATCAACAATTGCAAGGAATCAATAATAACAAATGAAGAAAGAAGCAATAAACATGAAATACCTCAAATTGCATTAAAAGGAAATTGAATCTAACATGAAGAGTTCATAAATTAAATTGGAAAAATTAAGAAATCAACAAGAGAAGATAAACTAAGATGTTAGAATAGTAGAATGTAGAAGAGAAACTAAATTAAAGCAAGATAAAAATATGAATTCTAGAAAAAAATAAAACTAAAAGAAACCCTAAAACCTAGAGAGAGGAGAGAGCCTCTCTCTCTAGAAACCTACATCTAAAACCTAAAATTGTGTGAATGAATGAATGACCCTTTCCAACTTCACTCTGTAGCCTCTAATCAATATTTTTGAGCCAGAAACTGGGTCAAAAGCAGCCCAAAAATTGCCCCCAGTATTTTCTGTAATTGTAGCACGTGACGCTCTGTCACGCATATGCATCAGCCACGCGTATGCGTCGCTGAACAATTTTCTGGTCACGCGTACGCGTCATCCACGCGTATGCGTCGCTTGCCTAGTGCATTGGTCACGCGTACGTATGGGCTCAAAACTTCAATTTCTTGTGTTCCTTCCACTTTTGCATGCTTCTTTTTCATCCTTTAAGTCATTCCTGCCCTATAAAATCTGAAAACACTTAACACACATATCACGGAATTGAATGGTAATAAGAAAGGATTAAAATTAACAAATTTAAGGCCAAAGAGACATGTTTTCAATCATAGCACAAAATTAGAAAGGAAAATGTAAAATATGAGAATTATACGAATAAGTGTGAGAATAATAGATAAAATCCACTCAAATCAATACAAAATAAACCATAAAATAGTGGGATCCTCTGCCGAAATTTAGATGTATGACGTGCTCTTCGTCTTTTCCGCTGCCTCTAGTAAAAGATTCTATCTTTCTAATATATGTTTTTGTTTGTATCTGAGGGAGAAAGCTTCATTCTTATAAGAATAGCTTTCAAGCTATCATAGCTAACTAAACGTAATAATTGCTATTTTCACATCTATCTTTTTATGATTTTTGATAATTTTAGATGTGTTTACAAAATATTTGATTTGTTATTTGTTATTTTAGATGTTTTACTTAATTTTACCAAAGAAATTCATATTATATGTATTTTTGGATGTGTTTCAAAAATATTTTATTTATTATTTATTATTTATTATTTTAGATGTGTCTTGAATATAATTAAAAAATATACCATAAATCAAATCGTCTTTTTTAAAGACACTACTAAAAAACTATATATAACCTATGAAGCACGAACACTTCGCTGATTGCCATGTCTGCGTGTCGGACGTATTTTGGATATGACACTCACCCTCATTCGACACGCGTCTGCTGTGTCCAACCGTATCTTAATAAAAAATAAAACATTTTTCTCCGAACACGCATGTACACATCTAAATACCATCATGTGTCAGCATGTCTAGTCTTATTCTTAACATATATTCTTAAAATAAATTTAGATGTAGTATATATTATTATTTATCAAAATAAAAAATATTTTAAATACTTGATATAATTAAAATAAGACATTAAAAATAATTAAGAAATTTAATTTATATTTTAATATCAATAAAATATCAAAATATTATTACGATTTATCTAAAAATATTTTATATTTTATATGTATGTGTGTCCCCGTGTCATATAAAATTTTAAAATTCGCGTGTCAACGTGTCCCATGTCGTATCGTATCACGTGTCCATATCAGTGTCGGTGTATCATAGTATATAACGCTTTTCCACCTCTTGTGGTAAAAGATTCTATCTTTTTAAATTTATATTTTTATTTATACCTGGAGAAGAAAGCCTCATTCTTATAAGAATGATTTTGAAGATATCATAGTTAAATAAACATATAGTAATTGTTATCTTTACACTTCGTATTATCCATCTTTTTATGATTTTTGATAATTTTAATCGTGTTTATAAAATATTTAGTTTGTTATTTGTTATTTTAGATGTGTTTACTTAATTTTACCAAAAAAGTTATATTATATATTTTTGGATATGTTTTAAAAATACTTTATTTATTATTTATTATTTTGGTTGTGTATCTAACAATATTAAAGAAAAAAATAAAAAGAGAATTCTATAAAGGCAAGTGCATATAAGAAGATAATGGTCTATGTTTAATTAGTTTGGAGTGTTTTTTTTTTTAAAAATGTGTTTTGCACATTCTAAGATAAAATAACTAATAGAGATTTAATAATGTAAAAAGTTTTAAAATAGAAAAGAATTAAGAGATATAAAACTAAACAAAATCTCATTAGATACAATTTTTTAAAAAATCGAAAAATTAATAATTAAAAAATTATTATAATTAAATAATTAAATTTAAAAATTATTTAAAAGATAATATTTTAAAAGATAAACAGCATCTCTCTTAGATTTGTGGTAAATAATATTTCGATTAATCTAGCTTAATTAATATCACAAGAAAACTCTAGATATTATGAATATTCGTTGTCCAAATTAAGTTGAAATATCAGATATATTTTATTTTGGTAATGAAATGTTTGGTTATTTAGTCAAAACAATTTCTTTTTATTTTGGTAATTTACTAACGAACGAGTAGTTCAAGCACTGAACCTATCTCAATATTATTAGAGATGGCAAAGTCGAATCTGGGACTACTTATCCTACTTCTACTCGTTCGAAATTTTTTAGTGGGGCGAATTTTTGGGAAGGGCTGGACGAGATCGGATTTAGGTAATACTCGTCTTTACCCGTTTCGTTATATATATAAAATAATTAGTAAATAATTAATAATATTGTATCCTATTTAAATTTTTACTTTAATTTATGTTACGTATGTAATAATGGTTATATAAATTTTGAAATTTAATTTTATTTATTAAATTTTAATAATTATAGGGACGGGTAGGGGCGGAACGGGTACCCGCAGAAGCTGGTTAGGGTTCAACATTTTACTACCTATAGATAAAAGCGGAACGAATTCTATATAGATTGTTGTACGGCAGGATGGGTTAGGTAGAGTAAAAACCTGCCCCTACCCGCTCCATTGCCACCTCTAAATATTATAAAAAATTAGGCATATAAGTCAACAAAAATTAAAAAAAAATTGCATTATTTATATTTATTTTTATTTTAAAATAATATTATACATTTAAACTTTTTTATTAACTAAATCTAATAAAATTAGTCTAATATAACGAAAACTACTTATAACTAATATTATTTAAAATTTTATTATTTAATTTATTTAAATTTAATTTATAAAAAAATTTAGATACATAACATTACTTTTTATTTTATATTTAAAATTGACATGCCCTAAAGAAAGAACGTATATATCACCAACTCATAAACAAAATAAAATTAACAAATAAAATATTATTAAGGATATAAGGAAAATAATTTCTTTTGATAAAAAGCATAATCGAATGATTTTTATTAGGATTTACTTATTTTATATTTTTAAGGTATATATTAAAATTATAAAATTAAAATTTTTATTAAAAATATAAAAAATTAAATTTTTAATATATTTATTAAATAAATATATTTAAATTTTTTTACTAATAATAAATTGATTTTATGTTTTTAGAGTATATATTATTTAAATTCTTATTAAATATCTAAACAAAAACAATCTTCACTGTTTATTGAAAATCCTAGCATTCTTCTATAAGAAAACGGTTCCTTCTCCATACCAATGGGTGTGAACGGTTGGCGATCTAATTTAATTAAATAAGACAAGTTACATCATCAATATTCAAGTCAATACATACACATACATGGGAATAATTTAAAAAAGGAAACAGTCGGCAGAACATGGCAGCAGGTAATGACTTGTGATGATGGGAGACGATTCATATTGAAATTTGTCTGTTGAGGATTTTTAATTTGCTGAGTCCGAAAGCTTCTAACTTCAGTAGTAATAATAAAATAAAGGAAATTCACACAATCCAAGATTTTTCATTTAGATTCAAATTATTTGGATGAATTGGCCAACAAAGATTGACGCGCACCGCTTTCATTCCATAAATGTATATGTTCACCAACTAATATTAATATGCACTCCCCAGTCATAAATGCTGCTATACCAACACCTTTTCAATCTAAATATGTATTTATTTTAGGATTTAATTTTAATATATTGTTAATATAAAATAATTTTATATGTATATTTTATTATGTAATATTATATTAATAAAAATAATTATTTTTTATATTAATTATGTAAATAATTATTCAAAAAAATATAATTNNNNATATCGAAATTAAACTGTTTATTTTATCATAAAAAAATTATATATTTATTTTATCATAACAAAAATTATGTACCTTATATATTTGCAAGTGGGAACGCGATATAAGGGGAAAAATTTTCTTAGGAAACGCCATGAAGCATGTGTCATGATTACAAAGTAATATGAAGGTGATAAAAATGTTGAGAGACGGGTATAGTTTATGAAAATAAAGTAGTCATTTCTTTTAATATTTATAACAACATCCCTATACTAGTAGTACAAACATGATAACATTCTAAATCTCTTCAATTAGGAGAGAAAAACTTAATTAAAATATTCATCGTGAAGTTTTCTTTTTAATTTGTGAGTGCCCACAAACACTAACACTTAGTAGGGATCGCAAAATTTTTCAAAATGCGAAATTTTTGCGGGGGACCATTTTAAATAAGATCCGAAAATAATTTTTTTTTTTAAAATGTTGGTTAAAAATAATAATAATAATTTGATGATAAATAAATCAAAGGCATTTGTTTGGACTATGTTGAGAAAGTGTTTAAAGATAGTCAAAATAAATCATTAATAAGCAAGCTAAATTGATCAAAAGTGCAAATTGAAAATAAAGGCCTATGATCGAAGTAATAGAGAGGCTAGTTTAAAACAGTTAAAGACGGTTATTATACTTGTTATAGTAGGAACAGTTATGTTTAATTTCCTTATATAAAAAGTACGTGAGGAAATCTGATTGGTTGAAGATGGCTATAAATAGACGTAGTTTAGAAGTAACTGAGGTTGAAATTCGGTTTCAGAAAACACTCTCGCACACTCACATCCCTAACGATTTTCTGAGACTGTAAAGAAATTTCTTTTTTGCATGTAGGATTCCTTTCGTATCTTTTAAATTTCTTGTAATCTTTTCCTTTCTGCAAATTTACTTTCTTGCAAAGTCTTTTTTTTTCATCTTTAACATTTTGGCATTGTCTTTTGAATTCAAAGTCCTTTGACTTTTGTTGAAAGCATTTTATTACTTTGATTTAATTTCAAGTCATTTATTTTGTTCTATAATTTCAATGTCAAGTCATTTGAATTTCATTTACATTTCGAATTTTTTCTTCTCTTCTTTATTCTTCCAATATTGGGATCTTTTGATGCACAACTCGAAACTGGTACTCATAAGAGGAGTATGTTTCGCTCCCAAATCACTAGATATCAAACTAACAAACTTCAGTAGAATTAACATCACATATGAAAGGTAGTATATTGGGGGAAAATGCGATGGCTAGTAATCCCACTGCTGGAATAGTGGGTGTAATCCACGCCCACGAATACAACCGCCAGTAACTGCAGGTTGCCCTTCTTTCAGCCTCCCTCCAAGTTATACTCCACCAATGGATAGTTACGGGACTCTAATTCGATTTGGAAGTACATCAGGAGCAGTTAATAATCAACTACCTTTACAACATCTTGAGTTTGCTCATGATTATCAAGTAGGTTCAATATTGAATAGCATGGGTTTGATGGCGGCGTTTCGACAGCATGTCAATGAAAGTCATCCTGATTTTGTTAATTTATTGACTCAACAGATGACTACTATCTTGAATCCCATGATGGCTAATCACAAGACAAAGTTTGAACGTCTTGTTAGACAAGTCGGGCGGATTTCTCGAATTGTTGACTATGACAAAGGTGATCGACAAAATGTTGAAGTAAACCCAGAGAATTTAGAGAACATGCTTAGAAATATTTGGGTGAAGAGATCCCTCGAGTAGTTCGACGCGATCAGAATGCAAATGAATTATTGGCTCAAATGCGAGTTAATTAACAAGGTGAATGTTATCAAGTTACGAGAATTATCGAAGATGTCCTAAATAGGGCCGGATTCAATGTGAGTTTTATGAATCAACCATACTTTGTTTCTACATTTTCTGCTATGGTACAAATGACAGAAGTACCTACGGGTGTAAAAACTCTAAGATAATAACAAAGTTTGCAGGAGAGGTTGGTGAATTGACTACTGAGCATATCGTTTGATATATGGTCGAATTAGGCAATTAAGCAAATCATGAAAATTTAAAAATGAACTTTTTTTTCTTCTTCTTTAACGAAGAATGCTTTTACTTAGTTTTCAAATCTCTGGCCTAATTCGATTGCAACTTGAGCACAGTTGGAGAGTGCTTTTCATTCTCAACTTTATAAAGAGAAATTGAATGTAACAATCACTGATTTAGTGACTTTGAAACGCGATGATGGAGAGTCAATTGATGACTTCATGATTCGTTCTAAGAATGTTCGAAGTCGATGTTACATGTCACTTCCCAAAAGTGAAGTAGTGAAAAGAGCAAATATGGATTAGGTTTTTATATGCATCGAAAGTTGCTTGATGTGCATATACCTAATTTGGCTCATTTGGCTAAAAGGGTTCAACAGGTAAAAGTTCTTCAAAAAGAAAAAGAAAAGATTAAAAGTGAGAAAAAGTTGAAAAGTAAAACCTTTGCTTGAAGGAAAAGGTCTCATATGTTGAAATAGAGTCCTCGAGTGAAGAGTATGATGTTGAATTTCTTGAAGTCAATTTGGCTGAGTTGAAAAAAGATCCACCTTATATTTGTTCTTTACTCAAGAAAATTACAAGTGTTGATAAAACTAATGATATGAAGTATAAGAGTGAAAAAAATTATAGTTTTGGTCTTTCGAAATTAGATCAAATATTTGATGTGTTACTTAGGGATAAACAATTGGTTTTACCGGAAGGCAAGACATTGCTTTCAATAAAAGATTTAAAAGAAAAACCTTATTATAAAGTTCATTAAGCAACTAGATATTCGACTATAATTGTATCCATTTCAGGGACCTGATTCAAGAAGCAATTATGAAAGGGAGATTGAAGTTCGATGATGACAAAAGGGATATGAAAGTTGAGATTGATCCTTTCGATGATGGAGCAAATTTTACTGAGCCTATTTTCTTAGAGATCAACATGGTTAGATTCACCTATGAATTTGACACTACTTTGGGAGATTTTGAAACCAATGTTTGATCAATATACTCTGGAGTTGGTGAGACACTGTTGGAATTTCTGATGCAACAGAAACTAAAGGATCGTGACGTGTCTTTGTGACCTCAATGTAGTGTTGTGTTTGATGCTGAGGTTGCAGTAATCTTTGAAAAGGAAATAATGAAAAAGGAGCTAGCTCATAAGGAGGAACAGATTCATCTGACACATCTCCCTCAACGACAAGATGGACAAAGTTCCCAAAGCTCTTAGGAAAATTTTGTTCCTCCACTTGATCGTTCACAAGCTTTAGGAGTCTAATGAATAAAGAACTGTCAAGAGTTTCACAATCGAGATGCACAATATAGGCGTAATCCTCAAAGGGGCCATCGAGGTTATAATCAAGGACGTTACCCATATCCTCGAGGAAAAATTAGAGAAAATCGAGGTGAAAGGTTTGTGCGTCAAACAAAGCCAAAAAGGCTATCGATTTCAGTAGATGAGGAGGCAAATCCTTCTGCTCATACTCGAATAGTTTTTCTGTTTGATGGAAAAAGCTTATTCAAAAGGAATTTCTTCCCCAACAAAAGGGGAGAAGGGCAATGCTATTGCAGTAATCCTTGTCGATGATAAAGAAAAAGATGATGATTTGGATGAGGAATACTTCGATGAAGGAAATGAGAAAATGGTAGGCACTATTTCTATTATACCATTGAGTACTTAGGAGAATATGAAGAAAACTTGAGTGAAGACTATGATATCAAAGATGAAGAGATATTTACTTTTGTAAGTGAAGATGAAGAGTTGGAATGCTTCAAAAAGCCAATTGAGAAGTAAAAATCACACCTTTAACCTCTACACATCACTGCTTGTATGAGTGGTATTTGCATCAATAAAATGTTGGTCGATGGAGGAACGACAATTAGCTTGTTGCAGGAAAGGATGCTAATCAAGGTGAGAAAACATTTCGATGACTTGATACCCACAAACATTTCAGTTACCGATTATAGTGGAGTATCAACACCTGCAAAAGGCTTGATAACTCTCCAAGTGCATGTAGGGTGGCAAGTTATAATCCCTTACTCGATTGAGATTGGATTCATGGTGTTGAGGTTGTGCCTTCGACTGTGCATCAAAGTATCCTTCTTTGAACTGATGAAGGAAAGTCTGAAGTAATAAAGGCGGATTCAAGCCTTTGTGTTGGCAAATTTATGTCGATTTCAAGGTGTACAATGATAAACTGAAACCTCTTGATGTTGACAGGATGCTCAATTATTATAATTGTGAAGGCTGCTTTTTAACTTTAGAAGGACTTAGCGTGAAGCTTTGACACCCAATACTTGATTATACTCCTACTGGCTAGGAGTGATCTAGCACAGTGTGAGAGTTTGATTTCATATTGTCATGGCTAATGAACGAAATGTGTCGACTATTTAGGTTCTTTAAATAATTATCTAAGTATTTTTGATTCTGTTAAAAATGTTTCATAATGTTCTAGAAATTATTCTTCTAATGAAGTTGAGTCGAATAAGGATTTCAATTCAGTATTTTCAATTCCTAGTGTAGCTTCGATTCCTAAAATTGAGTATAATTGTGTATTAGATACTTCATGTATTTTTATTCCTAGGATTAATATTATTGATCAGTCCAACATTGAAATGTCTAAAGATCTTAGTGCTATAAATGGTTTGACTGCTGATTCAGTCAATAATAAAGTTTGATTTGCTTCAGATAATTCAGTTGATTTTACTTTCGATTGCATTTATGATTTGAAGCCTTTAGGTTTCGAAAAAGCTTCAGTTGATGATGCTCATATTGAAAAAGGGTTCGAATTCCAAGATCTACCTGAAAAAATTAATTTAGGATCAATTGGTAATTATAGACCTACTTATATTTGTAATGATCTTAATGAGCAATTTTGAATGAAGTTGATTAATTTATTGATCGAATACAAATATTATTTTGCTTGGAATTATGATGAAATACTTGGTCTTGATCGTTTGTTGGTAGAACATAGATTGGCATTGAAGCTATTTTCTCGACTAGTGAAACAGGCACCTAGACGAATTGCCTTTGAAATCAATCTCAAAATCAAAGAAGAAATCGAAAGAATAATCAAAGAAAAGTAGTTTATTCGAACTGCTCGTTATGTCAATTGAATATCGAATATTATACCAGTAATGAAAAAGAAGGGGAAGCTTTGTGTTTGTATTGATTTCTATAATTTGAATAATGCTACTTTTAAAGATGAGTATTTTATGCCTGTGGCAGACATGCTAATTGATTCAATGGCAGGTAATAAAATTTTAAGTTTTATGAATTGTTATTCTAGTTATAATCAAATCTTCATAAATGAAGATTCGAAACCAACTTTTCGATGTCTTGGAGCATTGGGAACTTATTAATGGATAATGATACCCTTTGGATTAAAGAATGCTGGGACAACATATCAACGTGCTATGAATACTATTTTTCACGATTACATGGGAAAATTTATGAAAGTATATATCGATGATGTAATGGTGAAATCAAATTTGATGGATCAACATCTCAATTATTTAAGCCAAGCATTTCAAACTATGAGAAAAAAAGGTTTAAAAATGAATCCTTTGAAATGTGCGTATAGAGTTTCGGTAAGAAATTTTTTAGGATTTATGGTACAAAAGAAAGGGATTGCTATTGATCAAAACTAAGCGAAAGCAATTCTAGAATTGCTACCTCCTAAATCGAAAAAAAAGAGCTTCAATTGATTTTAGGAAAAGTTAATTTTTTTGTTGATTTATTTCTAATTTATCTGGTCGAATGCGCATCTTTTCGACTTTGGTAAAGCTTAAAAATGATTCCCAATATTGGTTGACAGAAGAACATCAATAGGAATTTGATTCAATTAAGAATTATTTATCGAAAATACCTATAATGACAATAGTCTGACCTTTTGATGAACCATTAAAATTGTATGTTGCGGCTTCAACAAATACAATTGGTTGTATGCTAGCTTAAAACAATGAGGAAGGGCATGAAAGGGTAATTTATTACCTAAGAAAAATTGTGCCTTTTCCTTTACTATGCTTGTACAAAATTAAAAAGTTATATGATTACAAAAACTATTCGAGTTATTGCACAAACAATTTTTACTAAGTATATGTTGTCTTTCTGAAAAATTGGTGTCAGTTGGGATCCTAAACGTTTTTGGGATAAACTTTGTTTTCTGTTTTAAATAACAAAGGGAAGGTTTTATTGAATCGACACATTCTTTGTGAAAGGAATCATAGGGGGCAATTTGTTGGCTAAAAATAATAATTTGATGACAAACAAATCGAAGACATTTGCTTAGACTTTGTCGAGAAAGAAATGGTCGAAAGAAATCATCGATGAGCGAGCTAAATTGATCGATAGTGCAAATCGAAAGTGAAGGCCCGTGATCGAAGCAACGGAAAGGCCAGTGATTGAAACAGTTGAAGACAGTTATCATACTTGTTATAGCGAAAACAGTTATGTTTGATTTCCTTGTATAAGGAGCACGTGAAGGAAATCTGATTGGTTGAAGATGGCTATAAATAGACGTAGTTTAGAAGTAATAGAGGTTGAAATTCGATTTCAGAAACCACTCTCATACACTCACATCTCCAACGATTTTCTGAGTCTGTAAAGAGCTTTTTTTTTTAAGATTCTTTCATGTCTTTTAAATCTCTTGTAATTTTTTCTTTTCTGCAAATTTACTTTTTTGCAAAGTCTTTGTTTTTTCTCTTTAACAGTTCTGCATTATCTTTTGAATTCAAAGTCCTTTAACTTTTGTTGAAGGCATTTTATTGCTTTGATTTAGTTCCAAGTCCTTTTTTTATTCTATAATTTCGATTTCAAGTCATTTAAATTCTATTTACATTTTGAATTTTTTTTCTTCTCTTCTTTATTCAACCAAGTATTCCTAAGAAAAGTAGGTTTTGCTCTCAAATCATTAGATATCGAACCAACTCAAATTTGCTAAAAATATGCATAAGAACAAAAATGGAAATGAGATAAAATTCCCTTAAAACAGACGCAGAAATTTGAGCAGGAATCTCCGTCCCATCCCCAGTACTAATTCCAAATTATTAAATTTATTTAAATATTTTTAATAATTTATTTTTAATATAGACATTATATATTGAAAAACTTAATCTTAATTTAAAAATTTCTTTCTTTCTTTTTATATCACTAATATTATGTCGTTCTACATTTTTAATTTCTTCTCTCTATATGACTATAATGTGTTATTTTATATTTTTAGACTTGTAATTTTGAACAATATTCTATTTATATATTGTAAAAATATTTTGTAATTCTTTAGAAAATGAAACTCTACAAAAAAATTTAAAAAAATAATATTTTTCTATGATAAAAATCGAAATAGAAATAAAAAACAAATTTAAAGACAAAAACGGCGAATAGGAAGGCATTCCCCGCCCCATTGTCATCCCTAACACCTAACTATATTTTTGAATTGGTAGCTACTAGCTATAGGCCTAGGACATTTTTCGAGCACGAGGGAAATATGTTAAGAAATCCTATGTATTCAAAGTCAATATTCTCACACCACATTCGGCGAAATTTTGATCTTTAATTGTTTTGT
>NC_029781.3:63113471-63114320 GCF_000817695.3 Arachis duranensis
GAATGAACTTATACTTAAATTAATTTGAATTGATTTGATAATTAGTTTACTAGTTTATTTGAATAAATATCAGAGATTGAGATTTCATCTTATATATATAAATTTTTAAATGAAATTCGTTTATAATAAATTAATTTTTAATTTATCAAATTGAAAGATACAGGTGAAAAAAAAAATCGATTTCATTAATAAAGTGCATGGTATTAGTAAGACTTATTAAGAGAGTTTTCCCTAATCATATTTGTTATCTTTATTTGATTCAATATTCTTGGAGCATATATAAAGGAAGGAAGACACAAAATGTGTTGAACCAATGGGAAGCGGACACGCCAAGTCTCTTTGGTCCACAACCACCATTATCTCATCAAACTTCCTATGAATTTCCTAATCATAAGTTCATAACCATAACCCACGAAAAAAAAGACGAAAAGAAAAAAAAAGGAAACGAGGCAAACGGCTAAAAAAGCAAATGCCAAAGAACATTTTCACTGGGACCCCCTCCCATCAATGTTATCTTTATTTAGCCACAAGAATATGAAGAGCTTATCAAATCTCAGATTTTCTAAGCCCATCTTGGCTTTCTCCTGTGTAAATGAAGCCAAAAACGAATTAAAGAAAGAGAAAGAGAACACTGGGATTCTCAATTCTGCAAATAAAATGACTTAGTTTATAGTCTTAATTTCGAATTTGGAATATTGAGAACTAAAACTTTTGCTACAGACTTACATATGAACTCCATAAGTTGTTGAGGTGAATCAAAGTTGTTAGACCTAACGACTCCTATCTAGTAATAGTGAGTTTGGGAAAATTAGCTTGTAAAAGGAGAATTAAAAAACATAAATAAGTAAA
>NC_029781.3:63114411-63117238 GCF_000817695.3 Arachis duranensis
TCTGCTTTTTCTTTCTTTCTTTTAAGAATTATAAAATTCGTACACATTATTCATAAGGATCAAGAGAGCCAAGAAAGGGTAAACCAAGAAGGCAAGAATAAACTCATTCGATAACATCACGGCACGGTTCTCATTTCTTTAACTTTTTTTTTCCCTGTCAATTATGACAATTGTACCGAAACAAAACATACAAATCAATCAACAATATATATTTTTTTCATCATTATCGTAGTCATCATCATCATCAACCACCCATTTCCGGGTACTGAGAAAAAAGAAAAGAAACATAAAATGGTACATGTGTAAATATAATATAATATGATGTTTGAGTTGTTGTCATAATTAGAAGCAGTAATAATAAGGGAATCAAACTTTGAAGCACCAGGCATGATGATGATTATGGTGGTGGTGGTGATGGAAGTGGTGAGATTTGTCCCTATGAATGATATCCTGGACGGTGCGAAAGTGTTGGACGTGGCAGGGTATGGTGATAGGTCCTTTCTGATCGAAACCGTACTCGTCTTCAGCTTCTTTGAGGAGCTGCAAGAAGAGTGGGTGGTTGAAGTATATAACAGGAATAACAAACCTCTGTTGCTCTTCTCCTTGGCCCACCATGATCGCCAAGCACCCCTTCGGTATGTCCTTCAGATCCTCCTTCTTCTCGTGGTGGTTGAAATGGAGATGCGGTATGTGAAGGTGAAAACTCATCATATTGTTGTCCTGATGCTGATGCTTCTGCTGGTTATCGCCTCCAATCACAAACCCCATAAAATCAATAAGCTAAAATAAGAATACTTGCTAGCTAGCTGTGTAGATCTGTGAATATTATAAGAAGACGGAAGAGAAAGGCCAGGGATCAGAGGCTGATATGGCGAGGTTAAAGAGAGTTAGAGAAGAATCGGTGAGAGATCTTGGGATGTTGCTCATGTTATATGAAGAACAACCAAACAGCACCTACATAACACGATAAAGAAACAACGAACAATGAACAAGAATGAATGAGGATTTGCAAAGCCTGAGGTTGGGATCTTTATATAGTAGTGTGAATGTGAATGATATTGTTGTTTTCTTTTTGGTGAGTCGTCACGATGCTTCTAGGGTTTCCTTAATTTGTACACAATACACAGAATTATTATATTTAATTAACCCAAAAAAATCAGGAGAGAGATAGAGCCTAAAGTTTTGGAGGAGTCATAGCTTCATTTTCATTGGATGGTCGTCTAGGGTGGGATATATTCTGTGCGTAAATAAAAGTAAATTTAAAGCGCTTTTTATTTTTTTTTTTATGTGGACAGTTGGGAATTTGTTTTTAAGCGTAAGACTTTTGAATAAATAAAGAGGGATATTGTGGGTTACGCCACGCTCAATATACACGTCACAATTATTCTCATTCTCCTTTCATTGCTGTTCTGTAATTGTGACGCAGTCTCTCGTAGGGACAAAGAAAAAGATATCCACCTTCCTTTTTTTTTCTTTTTAATTTAAAACATTTTACTATATTGAAATACTAATACCCAAAATAGTTCTTGTAAAATCACTTATAAATTAACGAATTGATTTTTTAAGGATATAAACGTGAATGATATAACTTTCGGCTAACATAAATTTTGTCAATACTAATCGCATTTTTCAGTGTTATTGTTATGAGGCTTGCTACACGTATAAATTTTTTTGGTTTACAAGTCTTACAAATCCAATAAAATACACACATTACACTTAATTAACGTATTACACATTTTTACATTCAAGAGTAAATAAAACGCACGTTATTTAACAATTTCCTATTTCCAAAGCGCGCTACTCACCATGCATTATGAACGATTCTTCTTCTTCTTCCTCCATGAAAACAATTTTCTTGCCAAATTTGAAGATAATGGAACTTCAGAAATACATCCAAACGATTACAAAAATACACTCAAAGGATTACAGAAATTCACCCAAACGATTATAGAAATACACCCAAAGAATTATAGAAATACACCCAAAGGATTACAAAAATACACCCAAATGGTAATTTATTCACTAAAATTTTTTTCTCTTTTCTCTCTTCTTTTTCTTTATCTCTTTCATTTCTTCACTCATTCTATCTTTCTTATATATCATTATCAATGAGTAATTACAAATTTGACAATCGAAATATATAATATAGCATTCTCTATTGCATTCAAATTAAATTAAAATAATAAAATTAAAATATAATTATATTATATATATTTATATATTACTAACTAATTTAATAACTAAAATGAGTCACATAACACTCATTAAAATTTAGAGAAAATATTTTTCTCCAAAATTAGTAAACCTCCTTTTTACATTCTCTTATCTACCTTTCTCTTTTTTTCTATTTCTTTCTATCCTTCACACTCTATATATAATTTATAATTATATTTTATATTAGTAATTTGACAAATCAAAATATATCACCAGATATTTTTTATTATAATTAAAATAAAATTTTTCTTTAACTTTCAAAATTAACAAACTCTCTCTCTTATTATTCTTTATTATTTTTCTCTCTGTTTTCTCTCATTCTATATTTTTCTCTATTTTTTCTACAAAAAATAAAATTAACAACATAATATAATTTTAAAAAATTTATTATATGCATATTTTTTATTTAATTTTAAATTTTTACTGTTATCTCTTTAATCTATATTTTCACTTCTTTTTTTTCAAATATTTATTACATATAATTTAGAGAAAATACTAATATTGTGATTAAATCAAGATTCAATTGTTTCAAAAAAAATTGAATTAATTTTATAATTAGCAATATAAATTTTTATATTAATATCTAATTATATTTTTATATATAAAGAGAGAG
>NC_029781.3:63117401-63124282 GCF_000817695.3 Arachis duranensis
TTATAAATTTTTGTGCCATAATCTAGAATAACAAAATTGATATAATTTTAAAAAAATTTATATTTTTATAATATCATTACGAGTAAAATACCAGTTAATTTCTTATGAATCACCCAGTCCAACTTATCCATGTTAGCATCAATCTAATGTCAAGTTACTTTCATAATATTTTAATTAATTAATTTTGTTACTATAATTCAATTAGCTTAACTTTCGGTGGAATGGTGATTGCATCGGTAATAAAAGAGAATAAAATGATTCATGTTTTAAAAAAATAACATCATACTATTTTTGTATATATTTTTTATGGTGTAAAAAATAAAATTATTACAAAAAAAGTAGTATTTATAATAAAAAAATATTACAAAAAATTTAAATTTTGAAATAAAAAAATGTATAACAAAAAAAAGAATATTGTAATATGTCTTGTTACAAAAAATTTTGCAACAAAAAATGAATCTGTTACAATATAAAATAATATTTTATCATCAAATTTTTTAATATAAAAATTAAAATTTATTATAAAAATATTAACAATTTTAATGTTTTTTTTAATAATATATTTTTTCTATCATAAAATTTTGTTACAAAATATAACTTTTTTTTAGTTACAAAAGCACTATATTTATTTTGTAACAAATTTTTTTAATACAAATTACATACATAATTTATTAAATTATTTTTTTAATTAACCGATATATTAACTACTTTATTAAACAAGTCAATATTTATACAATATGTAATAACATAGATAATTCAAACACACTTTATTTAACTAAAATTGTTTTAAAAAAAATAACATTAGTGTTTACATTGATTAGTTTTACAAGCAGTAATTAACCATTTTTGACCATCAAAGATTGAGACGCTGACAATCCTGACCATGACTAATTTAAATTAACTTTATAACCACGAAATATTTTCTTTGTTTGACATTTATAACCAAACATCAATTTTTTAAATTTGCCGTTAGTAAAGCTTCCTACCTGGCTGTTTATTATCCAATGTGTCTTTATTTTATTTTAATTTAATAATAAAATAATATGTTACTAAACTAATCACCGAATCAGTCATCAGAGTCTCTTGGAGTCATGGTACCAAATAGAAACACCAGGGGTTTCGCACGTAGATGTCCCAGTTCTTCATCAATGGTGATATCGACTCTCTTCTAACCCAGCGGATGTCGTCGCTTTTCACCGGCTTTCATCGTCTGTGAGCGTTGCAAGTGTACTCGCCATCGTGGAGGTCCTCTGTGTTGTGCATTCAGAGCTTGTACGTTCTCATCTCAGTATTCGTTATCGCATTAAAGTGCCCTCAAAGTAGTCGCCGTCGCATTCCCGTCATCACCCTCGTTGCCTATGTTCCGGTTGGTGTCTGCTTCTACTCTTTCTTTTTTCATTATTGTTTTCGATTTAGATTAGGGCAAATGTTGCTATTGCAGAATTTCCAATTTACTAATGATTTTCTTTGAAAATGTTACAAAGATTTTACTAATTAGGTTATTGATTGTTGGTGATTGCTAATTAAGTAGTTAATTTCAATACTTTATTCATTGTTAATTTAGTAATTTTTATTTGTTGTTAATTCCTAATTTGAATGTTCTTGATTGATTGTTATTAGTTTAAGAAGAAGCACTGCACTTTGTATTTCTCTATACGTAATAGTGGCCACTAAATCTGAAGGTAGGGCAATTTTAGTTGCTTGGCATAGCTACGAATACAATGGGACCAAATTATTTTGAAATGTTTGGTTTCTAGTGATCTTTATTAGAAGGGTAGAATATTTAGTATTTGTAGTGTGATACAGTCAGGAGCATGTGTATAATTTAGTTTTAGGCATCTTCACAAGACTCTAGGAAAAACATGAAAGGAAGGAAAGGGGACCTAAACATGTGCACGATAAAGAGAGAGTTATTGTTTAAAGAGAAAAATATAGCAGACTATAGCACTATTACAGGAATGTGTTCAAAATGGGGAATATGATATATTTTGGGGTGATTCTATAATACAATGTGCTTCCTTCATCTTTCTTGTCAAAAGTATGAACTGATCCAGTGATTCTATAATACAATGTGCTTCCTTCATCTATCTGCCTATTAGTTTTCTTTTAAGTTTAATATTCTGTTAATATATTGAATTAATTTGACTTCCTGAACTATTTATTACTTCATTTATAAGCTATCATATCATTTGAGGATTAAAATCCATTAAGGGATTGGTGGATTTTCAACTAGTCCCCTGCCGCAGCTTAGAGCCTGCACAATTAAATTATTAATCACATTTTCAAATATGCATGTCAGTATGTAAGTTTGGAACTTATGTTCACTTGACATAAATCATTAGCAACATGATCAAAATAAAAGGTGAAATATCATAATTTAACAGTTAACTTACATTGTTAACTTGAATATATTGATAATATAGCAGATTGTAATATATTTTGCATGTTAATTATTTTATTTTAATTAAATATTTGGTTTAAAATTTTTAGCAATTAATCATGTTAATTCTAGTATGAGTTTTAATATTGTGTCAAATTTAGTTAGATGGCAACAACAACTCATATAACTCTATTCATACATCACGGCGGAAAGTTTGTAAGATACAATGATGGAAATGTGGAATATGTTGGAGGTGATGTTAACGAAGTTAGAAGTGTTAACGTTGACACACTAAACAACTTCTTCATCAAGGGTCTCGTAAGGGATATTAGATATACTTTTGTGAATGAGTGCTATTGGCTGAAACCCGATAAGGAGCTTAAAATGGGTTGAAGTTACCGAGGACCGACACTGATATAGTTGAGATGTATGAAGCTACCATAAAGCATAATAGGTGGATGGATGTATTTACTGAGCATCCAATTAGTCTTTCTGTGCTAGCCGAAGATGATGAAGAGCATTTAAGTGAAGATGATGTTGTTGTGGAGGTTAGGAATGTCACTGCAGAGGAGATGAATAGCAAAGTGGAAGAAAAAACTAAGCCCATTAAACATCAAACCCATCCTAATAAATCTCACTCCCAGCACACTAAACATCACTCCCAGCCCACTAAATCTCACTCCCAGCCCACTAAATCTTACTCCTAGCCTACTGAAAATTACTCCCAGCCCATTAGATCCTTCTCTCACCCTAATCCAAACTCTGAAGAATCTACTACAACACACACCCAAGTAAAATCTCCACTAGATGGCAAAAATCCCTCGCTTCATATACCTCCTAGTAGTGAACCAAGCTCAAGCAAAACTCCTGACCCAAAAACTCAGCAAGAGACAAATACATCCAGTGGGACGAATGAGCTACTCACGCAGTATGTGCCTGAACCAATAGTTGAACAGTAAAACCAAGAAGGATCCGCATCAGGTTCAGCCTCAGTTCCTCAACCTCAACCCCAGACTAAAACAGAAAGAACTCCAACTGAAGAAGTAGGTAAGAGCAAGAGAAAGGTTAGAAATGTTAGAAGGCATGTGCCTACAGGCCAAACATTCATTCAAAATCCAGATCCAACAAAAGCTTCACGCATTTTCTTGCCTGTTGATGAAGAAGAATATTTATCAGATGATCCTGGATATCATTACTATGAATCTGAATGTTGCGACAGCATATGTAGTGATGAAGAAGATGCACACCCAGCATCATACCCACAAGAAAATGCAGAAGCTCCGGTTCAACAAGTGCGTTTTGATGTCAGAATGGAGTTTGAAAGCATGGCATTATTCAAGAAAGCAGCAAGAAAGTACAACATCGCCATTGGACGGAGGATTTTATTCCCCAGAGTTGATCCGATGCGATCAAAAGCCATATGTTATGACGAAAATTATCCATGGCAGATTTATTGTGCACGAAGAACTCATCCCCTAAGCTATCAAGTGAAGACCTTTGTTGATCAACACACGTGTGCAAGAGATAACAAGTGAAAATCAGCTGATGGAAAGTGGGTAGTGGATGAATTAGAGGAGAAGATGAGAACTCATCTAGCATTGACGGTGAAAGAGGCTGCACAATTCTTCAGAGAAGAGTGTGATGTAAATGTAAATGAAATAATGATCTACCGGTGTATAGTCAAAGCTAGAGAGAGAATTGAGGGGTCGGAGAAGGCACAATATTCATTGCTTCGGGACTACGGAGATGAGATTTTAAGGTATAATCCTGGTTCAACTGTCATTATTGAGACAACGCCGATGCCTGATTCAGATAACCTTTTTAAGAGAATATATATTTGTCTTGATGCTTGCAAGAAGGGTTTCTTGGGTGGATATCGACCATTTATCTGCTTGGATGGGATGTTTCTTAAAGGGTATTATGGGGGGCAGTTGTTGGCAGCAATCGGACAAGATGTTAACAACCACATCTACCCAATAGCATATGCAATTGTTACTGCAGAAACAAAAGACAGCTGGAAATGGTTTCTTCAGCTGTTATGAGAGGATCTTGGTAATGGTACGTCACATGGATTTAGTTTTATGAGTGTTCAACAAAAGGTAACATGTGCATTTATTAGCTGTTGAGAGTGGTTATCCAATTTCACTAAACTTAAAATGAATTAATGATTTTCTAGCTTCTAAAGGTGTTGCGTTTTGTAACTATGATTAGCCTCTTTGGCATTAACATGATTATAATGAAGTGCTTTCTATTTATTAGAAAACATGTATCCATAAGATATTTATATGCTTTATAAGATTGTATAATTTTTTGGTGTTGTGTAGCTGCAATATTTATATGATTGTATTGTATGTTGGTATTATAATGTATGGCTGTAAGATATTTGAGTTGTGTTGGGTATTGTAGGGTCGTATTCCTACTCTGCAGGAAGTTATGCCAGGATCACATCATAGATTTTGTTCTAGGCATATATGGCAGAATTTTGCTGAAAAATGGAATGGTTTTGACTTCAAAGGAGCATTGTTCAGCTGTGCAAAAAGTCATGACACCCCAGGAATTTGATGCTGCCATGGACAGAGTTAAGAGGATGAAACCCTCACGCATGTGAATATCTTAGGCGAATTGAATCTTGTCAATAGAGTCGATCACATTTTAGCAAGTGGCCAAAGAGCGATAACATCACAAACAACAATGCCGAGGTATTCAACAGTTGCATAAAAAAGATGAGGAAAAAGCCAATTATCACCATGCTAGAAGAGATTAGATGTTACATTATGTGCATCTTGGCCAGGAACAAGAAGGCACTGGTAGGGTATATGGGCAGGATTACTCCAGTTCAACAGAGTCGATTGGAAGTCGAAAAGAGGTATAGTAATCATTGGAGGCCTTTCCCAACGGGTGATTTAGCTGGTAACATATTTGAGATTCAATGCTTGCCGATTAAGGTCAGCGTAGACTTGGGCAAGAAAACTTGTAGTTGCAGATTTTGGCAATTAAATGGTCTCCCCTGTCGACATGCTTGTGCTGCTCTAGCATATCAGAATAGAAGACCCGAGGAATATGCAAACAATTGGCTCACTGTTGGAGCATACAACAAAACATATGAGTTCCTAGTTCAACCTGTTCCTAGCAAGGAATTTTGGGAAAAGCATGGGTATGCAAACATTTTTCCTCCATTATACAAGAGGCCGAGCGGAAGACCAACAGTGAAGAGAAACAAAAGGAATGATGCACCAGAGCCACAACCAGATCCTCATAGAGTCAAGCAAAAATATGGACAAATAGTTTGCCAATATTGTCTTATTGTATGATTTTTTACAATTAGTGTCATTTTGATACCATGTTATATTTGTATCCTCACTTGTTTAATTTTTTGCTTCTTTAGGCCGGACATAATAGTAGAACATGTCAAAAAAAGAAGGACGACATGGCTGCACCCGAAGAAGCAGGACCAGCAGCAATCCCAGATGCAGGACCAGCAACAATCCCAGATGCGGCACCGACAACAGTTCTAGATGCAGCACCGGCAGCACCAGCTGCACCTGTAACATCGTCATCTATGGTGATTTCGACAATAAAATAGTTATATTTGTTAATGTAATTATTTTCTCATAGTTTTTAATTGTTAATGCAATTATTTCCTCTCTAAGCAGGTGATACCAAACCCTGATACACTTATTCCACCTCAAGCCAACCAACCTCCAATTCAACTGGCACCTATAAGACCACCACCAATCAGACCTTCAATGCAGAATATTCCCTTCGATAGCAAGAGGCCAGCCAAAAGGAAGAATACCAAGAGGCCTCCTCCAACTCTGTTCAACAACATGAGACCTCCTTCAATAAGCAACCCCTCAAGTAGGCCTATTGTTAGCCAAGAAATCATGCATGGTGCTAGTGCTAGAACATCTACCAGATTCATGCAATTTATGCCGACTCCAAGACTTAGAGCACCAACAGCTGAACTCTCTAGTGGCAGTAGTAATTTCACACCTAGTTAGGGCCTAAGATTGATTGGATTAAGGAACTTTTTTTTGTAGTGTTTAGATATGCCTGTTACATAGATGATGAGCGGATAATTTATACGCTTTTTGGCATTGTTTTCATATAGTTTTTAGTAAGTTTAAGCTACTTTTAGGGATGTTTTCATTAGTTTTTATGTTAAATTCACATTTCTGGACTTTACTATGAGTTTGTGTGTTTTTCTGTGATTTCAGGTAAATTCTGACTGAAATTGAGGGATTTGAGCAAAACTCTGAAGAAGGCTGACAAAAGGACTGCTGATGCTGTTGGATTCTGACATCCCTGCACTCGAAATAGATTTTCTGGAGCTACAGAACTCCAATTGGCGCGCTCTCAACGGCGTTGGAAAGTAGACATCCAGGGCTTTCCAGCAATATATAATAGTCCATACTTTATTCGAAGAATGACGACGTAACTTGGCGTTAAACGCCAAGTACACGCTGCTGTCTGAAGTTAAACGCCAGAAAAACGTCATGAT
>NC_029781.3:63125047-63126062 GCF_000817695.3 Arachis duranensis
TCCATTCGCTTATCTGAAATTCCCACCAATGAATCTGCATAAGTGTTCTATCCCTTTATTTTACATATAATCTATTTTCTTATTTTTATTTTCTAAATTCATAAACCATTTTAATCTGCCTAACTGAGATTTGCAAGGTGACCATAGCTTGCTTCATACCAACAATCTCTGTGGATTCGACCCTTACTCACGTAAGGTTTATTACTTGGACGACCCAGTACACTTGCTGGTTAGTTGAACGGAGTTGTGAATTCAACCAGTGCCATAATAAAGCTTTCATCTCAAAATAGTTAGAACATGGATCACAATTTCCTCCACCAAGTTTTTGGCGCTGTTGCCGGGGATTGTTCGAGTATGGACAACTGACGGTTCATCTTGTTGCTCAGATTAGGTAACTTTCTTTTCAAAAACTTTTTCAAAAATTTTTCTTTTATTTTTCGTTTTTCCAAAAATGTTTTTCGAAAAAAAAAAATAATAAAAATACAAAAAAATTAGAAAATCATAAAAATCAAAAATATTTTGTGTTTCTTGTTTGAGTCTTGTGTCAATTTTTAAGTTTGGTGTCAATTGCATGCGTTTAAAATTTTTCTTGCATTTTTTCGAAATTCTCATGCATTCATAGTGTTCTTCATGATCTTCAAGTTGTTCTTGACAAGTCTTCTTGTTTGATCTTGATGATTTCTTGTTTTGTGTCTTTTCTTGTTTTTCTTGTGCACTTTTGCATTCATATTTTCCATGCATTAAAAATTTCTAAGTTTGGTGTCTTGCATGTTCTCTTTGCATCAAAAATTTTTCAAAATTATGTTCTTGATGTTCATCATGATCTTCAAAGTGTTCTTGGTGTTCATCTTGACATTCATAGCATTCTTGCATGCATCTTGTGTCCTGATCCAAAATTTTCATGTTTTGGGTCATTTTTTGTGTTTTTCATTAAATTTTCAAAAATCAAAAAAATATCTTTTCCTTATTCTCCTCCAAATTTTCGAAATTTTGGGTTGACTTGGTCAAAAATTTT
>NC_029781.3:63133367-63152720 GCF_000817695.3 Arachis duranensis
TTTACATATAATCTATTTTCTTATTTTTATTTTCTAAATTCATAAACCATTTTAATCTGCCTAACTGAGATTTGCAAGGTGACCATAGCTTGCTTCATACCAACAATCTCTGTGGATTCGACCCTTACTCACGTAAGGTTTATTACTTGGACGACACAGTACACTTGCTGGTTAGTTGAACGGAGTTGTGAAAATAAACAATGTCATCAGGGTATACAAAAAGAATAGTGATCACAATTTCGTCCACCAATAGACTATGTTCACTTCAATCTTTTTAGGAACTTAGTTATAGTATTTTGGTTTAGAGTTACATTGACCATGGTTTGTTTTGTTTCTTAATTCTCATCAAACAACTATGATGAATTAGCATGAACTTATTTGTCTACTATGTTAATGGGAGATGATTACATATTTGGCATTGTCCCACATTGATTTGGTACAAGAATTTTCATTTAGTAATTGTCACCATTCATATATATTACTATGTGAAGGTTAAATTAGAGTTTCTAATTTGAAATATAAGAAGCTATGTCAAATTTCAAATATCTAAAGGTTATTTTTGTCAAATTTTCATTCATTCAGTTCACAAATTTTTATTAACTGTTAATTGTCACAACTTATAACTGTTATATCAAAGTTAAATCAGTGTTTGTGATATGAAATATAACTAATTATGTTAAATTTCGAACTTTTTTAGTGGTTATTTTTGTCAAATTCTTAAATTTTTCGTGGTTAGATATGTCAACAAATATATAATTATCAGGTTACTTTTGTCAAAAAAAATTTTAACAAACCAAAAACCGGTTCAACGCCACATTCCCCTTCCAATTCCAATTCATATCAACCCAGGAAAAGAATATAATCAAGTCAAACCTCAATTCTACATTTTAAACATGAGAAACATAATTGAAAGGAAACACAACACAAGTCCTGTAACAATTGACAAAATTAATATCCTAATTTCTATAATATCTCCCTTAATCTTTCCTATTTTCATAACTACTTTCATAATAAACATAAAAGAAGAAGCATGATAAACACAGTCTTGTCATAATCGCAGAAGAAGCATGATAAACGCAGAAGAAGAAGCATGATTGCTATCATAATAAATCTATATTATACTTTCATAACTACATTCTCAACCTTTCATAATTAGGGTTATTATGGTAAAATTAGGCAGTAATGCCACGTTGGAAAGCCAAGTTGGAAGAATACTTGCCACGTAGGAAGCCTTACTAATGGCAAATTTAAAAAATTGATGTTTGGTTAGAAATGTTAATCAGAGAAAATCTTTCATGGTTATAAAGTTAATTTAAATTAGTTATGGTCAGTATTGTCAGCGCTTCAATCTTTCATGGTTAGAAACGGTTAATTACTCTTCCACAAGTTATATTTTTTTCACAAGTTTAACCAAAAGTGAAAAGTCTAATATAGGCTAATGTCTCTATAAATTAAATTTTTTTGAGTCCTTTAGATAGTATGTTGTTGATAAACCCCTATTTCATGGTTTATTTTGTGCTTAATTGAGTGGTTTTTATCAAGTCCTTGCCCACTTATTCATATGATTTGCATGGTTTTACATTCTCCTTCCTGATTTTGTGCTATGATTGAAAACATGCTTCTTTGGCTTTTATTTTCTTTTATTTAAATCCTCTCTTATTATCATTCGATGCCTTGATATGTGCGTTAAGTGATTTCAGGGATTACAGGGCAAGAATGGCTTAGAGGATGGAAAGGAAGCATGCAAAAGTGGAAGGAATACAAGAAGTTGAAGAAATTGCTAAGCTGTCCAGCCTGACCTCTTTGCACTCAAACGGTCATAACTTGAGCTACAAAGGTCCAAATGACGCAGTTCAGTTGCGTTGGAAAGATAACGTCTGAGGCTTCGATTTGATATATAATTTGTCATAGTGGCCATACAACTAGACAACGCGAACACGTGCTTCACGCGGACGTGTCGCAATGACGAAAAACCAGCGTGGCAGATTTCACAATCAGCGATTTCTGGGCTGTTTCTGACCCAGTTTTTGGCCCAGAAGACACAGATTAGAGGCTATAAAGTGGGGGAGTCCATCCATACAACTTTTCATACACATAATTTTAGTTTTTAGATATAGTTTTAGAGAGAGAGAGAGGCTCTCTCCTCTCTCTTAGGTTTTAGGATTTAGGATTTCATTTAGGAATATTTCTTCTTCTCAATTACAGGTTCAATGTTCCTTTTCTCAACTTGGTTTATGAACTCTTTATGTTTAGATTGATTTTCTATTTAATACAATTTGAGGTATTTCATATTTATGATTTTAATTTAGCTTTTTACACTCTTAGCTTTGGTTCAGTAATTGGTAACGCTTGAGTTGTCGAAATAAAGTAGTGATTGAAGTTGGAAGTTGCTAATTAATTTGGATACCTCTAAAGCTAGTCTCTCCACAGGAGTTGACTAGGACTTGAGATTCATATTGATTTATCCACTTGACTTACCTTCATAGTTAGAGGTTGACTAAGTGGGAGCAATAAACAATTCTCATCGCGCCTAATAAGGATAACTAGGAAAGGATTTCCAGTTCTCATACATTGCCAAGAGATTTTATTATTATTAATTTATTTTTCTTGTCATTCAAACTACTTGCTCCTTATTTCAAAAACCCAAAAATATTATTTTCCATAACCAATAATAAATCATACTCTCCTGCAATTCCTTGAGAAGACGACCTGAGGTTTGAATACTTCGGTTAATTATTTTTATTGGATTTGTTACTTGTGACAACCAAATGTTTTGTACGAAAGGATTTTCTGTTGGTTTAGAAGCTATACTTACAACGCGATTATATTTGTGAATTTCTTTATCGGCAGGAAATCCGATCGTCAAATGACGCCGTTGCCGGAGAATTGCAAACGTGTGCCTTATTATTGGTTATTGTAAATATTTTTCAAAAATATCTTTTCTTTTTATTTTAATTGATTTTTTTCGAAAGTTACAAAAAAAATTAAGATTTTTATTTTAAAATTTTTTATCTTATCTTCGTTTTAAATTTCAAAAATCAAAATTTTTTTTCAAAATCTTATCTTATCTTTTTCAAAATCTTATCCTTTTTAAAAAAAAATCATATCTTTTTCAAAATCTTATCTTATCTTTTTTTTCAAAAATCATATCTTTTTCAAAATATTTTTTTTGTTAGTTTTTATTTTTATTTTTTTCCTATTACTATGAACTCTCACCCCTTTGGCTGTGAGTCTGGTTACAATTATGTTGCAGGAAGAGGAGATTACAATGAGAACATGCATCAAGGTTGGGACAATCAAAGATGGGAGGAGCCACAAGGATTTGATCAACCCTCATGGCAACAGCCACCTCCAATGGACTATCAACAACCGTTCTATGATGCATATCAAGGCAATGGCTATGGTGAGTGCTCTTTTGATTATCAACAACCACCACCATATGCCTATGAACTCCCTCCTCAACATGATTTTGGACCACCATACTCACAAGCCCCTTACCACCAAACACCCTCATATGATCCTAACCCTTATCCACCACACCAACCACCTTATGAGCCATATAAACCATATATAGAACCACCCCAATTTCAACCCAATTACTCTCAGGAACCACCACCTCCATATACACCATGTCCATATCCATCTACCCAAGAGCCATATGATCCTAATCATGCAATCCAAGTGGAACAATAATCAAGGGATCATTTCAAGGAATCAGTGGATCAATTTCATGCAACTCTATATCAACTAAATCAAGCGATAAGTTGATTAGCTTCCCAAAGCTCAGACACTCAAAGTGCTCCCATGGCTACATGTGGAGAATCAATAAAAGAGCGTAGCATAAAGGAGACACTAGAAACTCCAATGGACAATGAGGAACATACCTTTGTATTGGAACAAGTGGAGGAAACCGTAATAGCTGAAGAAGAGGAAGTGGTTGAAGATTTAGGAGATGTGGAACCTCCATGGGAAAGTCAGGTTATAGAGCCTCCTTCCAAGGCGATTGAAATTGATGCTGAGGAGGGTGTACAACCTCCAAGGCATATCATAGTTGAAGACTTGGAAGAGGTTGATCAAGAGATGGAGATTCAAGAAGAAGAAGCACAACCTCCCATGCCCTTGGTGCACAATGAAGAAGAGATTGAATTGGAAGAAAGCTACCAAGAGGAAGAGGTTGAAAGTGAAGAAGCTTGCAAAGAAGTGGAAGTTGTCAGAGAAGAGCACAAGGGAGTGGAGCTTGCAAATTCATTAGAAATACCTCTCCCAAGGCCATTACCATCCAACACAACGTTCAAGTTGGTAAAATTCTTATCCTTGAGCTTTACCTTCCCACTTGAATACGGGCTACTAGAGATGGATTGTCAACTTATAAATCTTTGTGGCATTAAGAGTAAGAGGAAGATGGTTAGTGGTGGGCAACACAATCCTAGGTTCATTATGGTTGAAAGCTCAAAGTTTAAATGAAAAAGTTGGTGTCGAACTCAATTGAATGGGTCTAGGAAGATGTTTGGATGCTTACGTGAGAATTCTAAAGCTGAACCACCTGGATGGAATCATGATAATCAACTTGAAGAAGGGTGTAGAAACAAGATTTGGGATCCAAGAATATATGAGGATCAACTTTGGGAGCTCAAAGCTTGTGGAGAACTTTATCAACACTTGGTGAATTTATTTGGAGATGTTGAAGCTTATTGGAAGTCCAAGCGTTGGTGGTAGTTTCAAGATGAGTTCAAGCACAAGCCGCCATGACAAGGAGCTCACCAAATGTCCAACTTAAGGATTTTAACTAAAAGTGCTAGGTGGGAGACAACCCACCATGGTATGATCGTTCCTTTTTCAATTATAATTTTATTTAGTTTTGTTTGTTTTTGATTTTTATTTTATTTAACCTGGAATTATTCATAACATTTGCATCAGCATCTGCATACTGCATTCTGCATTTTGCATAAAAAAACGCACGTGACGCATAAGCGTCGTTGATGCGTCCGCGTCATCTGTGCCTTAGGAAGAAAAGAAATTTTACAGAAAGTCACGCGAAAGCGTGGATGGAGGCGTGCCTTTGGCACAAATCAACCAACGCGACCGCGTGACCCACGCGTTCGCGTCATTAGCGAAATAGCCTCCCCACGCGTCCGCGTCACCCACGCGAACGCGTGGCTTTGTAAAATCAAAGTCAAAAGGTGTATGGCAGAGAGTTGTGATGGAGTGGGGCTCGACTCGTGCTAGAAGCACAAGCCCTACCACGCGAACGCGTGCCTCACGCATCCGCGCCGTTTTTCAAAACAAGGCCAACCACACGATCGCGTCCCCCACGCGACCGCGTCACCCTAAAATTTAGCAATATGAGTTTCAAACAGAGAGTTGTGTGACCGCGAGGCTGCCCTCGCGCTAATAGTACAAATCGATCCACGCGACCGTGTGGATGACGCGACCGTGTCATTTCATAGAAACACTATCCGCTCGAACGCGTCACTCACGTTGCATTGGTGTTAAAATTCTTATCTTCAACTATTGCATTTTTTTTGCATTATTCTGGTGCTTCATGACTTGTTTTATTCTGATTGGGTATTATTATTCATAAGTCAATGCTAATTTTTATAATACTGATATTCCTTTTGCATTGATATGCACTTATACTATCTTGCATTACCCACACTCTCTTCCCTATTATTGCAACTTTTGCACTATTGATATGCCATTTGCTTCCACTATTTTCTCACTTGCATGTTGTAGCTGCCATGTAATTGAGACCCTTATTATTTGGCATTAACACCCATATTTTATTTATGTTCTTATCTTTATTTCTGGGTTACTTCTCTTATTTTTTCTCTTCTTTCAGGATGGCCACCGAGAGGGGAAAGGAAGAACTTCTATATGGAGAGATAAACAAGTCAATCTGCACAATCTATAGAGAAAGGCATCAGTTGGAGTAGCTCGTCCACTTATACATCTTAGCATGCACCGAGGACGGTGCAATCTTTAAGTGTGGGGAGGTTGATACCGATCTCCATGGGTTAGTTATTCTCTTCTCAACACCAATGTCTTATTTTCTTTATTAGTTCATTGTTGCATTGCATAATAGATTGGATGTGTAGTTTATTGTTTGCATTTAAGTACTACTTGGTTGAAAAATAATAAGTTTCTTTCTAGGATCCTATTTTTGAAAAATTTTACTAATTTAAATTAAAAATTAAAATTTTCTATGTGTTAAATTTGTTTGAAGTTGTATTTGGAACATGATTTTTGAGCCAAAGAACACACGACCTATGAGATTTTAAGCTTATTTCCATGGTTACATTATTTAACCATAAATTTTTATTCTTGTGTGTTTCCTTCTCTATGATTGTAATCTATATTTTATTCCATTCTATATGTCCATTATTTAGTGTATTTACATGCTTGCATATGATTGAGGCCATTACTTATTTTTGCTCACTTATCCCAAATAAGCCCACCCTTTTATGTCACCCTTGTTAGCACTTTGAGCTTTTTAATCCCCTTCTATTTTATAACCACATTACTAGCCTTAAACAGAAAAACAAATTAAAAATTCCAAGTTGAATCCTTGGTTAGCTTAAGATAGATATTGTGTATAATTTAAGTATGGAGACTTTTATGGGAACATGGGATGATAGGAAAAAAGGGAATTAAATTGAATAAGTTATTTCAAAATTTGGGAAGCATGCTCATGTGAAATCAAAATAATTAAATTACCATGTGCATTGAGATAAAAAAAATTTAAATAAGGGGATACAAAAATTACCCCAATGCAAAATAAAAAGAACCAATGCACATGGGACAAAATTCAAAAATAAATTTGGTGCATGAGCATGTAATACAAAAGTGGGAAAATTTGGGTAGCTAGGTAAAGAACTTTGAAATTATATAAAGTGTGTATGTTAGGTGAGATCTTAGACTAATCAAGGATTCACTTTGTTAGCTCACTTAGCCTTATATATACATCCTTACCTTTACCTCAGCCCCATTACAACCCTGAAAAGACCTCATGATGTTTGCATTGATATGCTAAATATTTGTTGATTGGTTAGATGAAGAACAAAGTTTACAAAGTATGATTAGAGAAGAGTAGAGTGAATTACCCTATACACTTGAGAGACTAGAGTGATATACACTACCAGTGAAGGTTCAATACTTGATTCTATGTTCCTTGCTTTCATGAGCTATCTTCTTACAAGTTTACTTGTTTTCACTATATGATTTGAATTAGTGAAATTTGATTCATATTTGTCTTGGAGAACTTATTTACTTTTAACCAAGTAGGTAGAAACATTTTGCATGTAGTTGCATTCACATAGATAAGTTGCATTTCATACTCTCTATCATTCCTCTTCACTCCTTTATAGCTTCTCTTGAGCTTAGCATGAAGACATGCTAATGTTTAAGTGTGGGGAGGTTGATAAACCCCTATTTCATGGTTTATCTTGTGCTCAATTGAGTGGTTTTTATCAAGTCCTTGCCCACTTATTCATATGATTTGCATGGTTTTACATTCTCCTTCCTAATTTTGTGCCATGATTGAAAACATGCTTCTTTGGATTTTATTTTCTTTTATTTAAATCCTCTCTTATTATCATTCGATGCCTTGATATGTGTGTTAAGTGATTTTTGGGATTACAGGGCAAGAATGGCTTAGAGGATGAAAAGGAAGCATACAAAAATGGAAGGAATACAAGAAGTTGAAGAAATTGCTAAGCTGTCCAGCCTGACCTCTTCGCACTCAAATGGCCATAACTTGGGCTACAGAGATCCAAATGACGCGATTCTAGTTGCGTTAGAAAGCTACCATCCGGGGCTTCGATGTGATATATAATTTGCCATAGTGGTCGTATATCTAGGCAACACGAACGCGTGCTCCACGCGGATGCATCATAGTGACAAAAACCAACATGGTAGATTTCGCAATCAGTGATTTCTGGGCTATTTCTGACCTAATTTTCAGCCCAGAAGACACAAATTAGAGGCTATAAAGTGGGGGAGTCCATCCATACAACTTTTCATACACATAATTTTAGTTTTTAGATGTTGTTTTAGAGATAGACTCTCTCCTCTCTCTTAGGTTTTAGGATTTAGGATTTCATTTAGGAATATTTCTTCTTCTCAATTACAGGTTCAATGTTTCTTTTCTCAACTTGGTTTATGAACTCTTTATGTTTAGATTGATTTTCTATTTAATACAATTTGAGGTATTTCATATTTATGATTTTAATTTAGCTTTTTACACTCTTAGCTTTGGTTCAGTAATTGGTGACGCTTGAGTTGTCAAATTAATGCAGTGATTGAAATTGGGAGTTGTCAATTAATTTGGATACCTCTAAAGCTAGTCTCTCCACAGGAGTTGACTAGGACTTGAGATTCATATTGATTTATCCACTTGACTTACCTTCATAGTTAGAGGTTGACTAAGTGGGAGCAATAAATAATTTTCATCACGCCTAATAAGGATAACTAGGATAGGATTTCCAGTTCTCATACATTGCCAAGAGATGTTATTATTATTAATTTATTTTTCTTGTCATTTAAACTACTTGCTCCTTATTTCAAAAACCCAAAAATATTGTTTTCCATTACCAATAATAAATCATACTCCCCTGCAATTCCTTGAGAAGACGACCTAAGATATAACACTAATTACAATTTTTTTCATTTACTTTTATTCAAAATTTTCAGAAAAAGTTTGGCAAAACTTCCCTTAAAATTTGGATATTTCCATCGTCTACAATTCCTTCAAAATCAACTAATTCATCACTTTTTTTTTAGTCAATATACACCCAAATTTATCAAACCAAATAATAAGACACTTGTCATTTCTCAACCAAGACACAAGTAAAATGTAATAAACACTACAAGAAATACCGTTAAAAGTGATAGAAAAATCAACGGCCAAATTGAAAATCGACGACACATTACGTCGTTTTTAAGTCTGTCGATTTTTTAAAATTCTAATAAAATTGATAGCATATCAAACCGTCGATAAATTTTAAATAAAATCGACAATCTTTTCGTCGAGAATATGAAGTTAAGATTTTTACATATTTAGTAAAAGCGACACATACACTTGCCATAGATAATATTAAATAAAATTGACAAACCAACTGTGGATTTTGGATTTATTAAAATTGACAAGAAAGTTGATGATAATATGATTAAATATTGACAAGTTCTCCATCTATTTATTATTTTCTTTTGTCTATTTTGAATTTTAAAAGCGACAATGTCACTGTCGATTTTAATGGTTATATTTTTTATTAATTTGAAAAATTATAAACAATTAAATATTAGATAATTATACAAATAAAATTTTAAATATAAAAATAAAATTTATAATATATATTAGATCATGAATTTACATACTTATCAAAATAATAATAAATAATCTTCTAACTTAAAGATTTAAGACACGATGAATAACTAAAGTTCACTAAGAATACAAAATATTCAAAACAAAGTAAATAATCCTACTCGTACTTATTTAATTAATCCTTATCTGAGTCATCAAGATCGTCAGAATTATCTTCCATATGAGCACCATGTGGCTGTCCTGGTAGCTGTAAGATAGGTAGGAGTTTATACTTTTACCCCTTTAATAAAACTGGGTTTAAGACCTCCCCTTTGGTCATACGTTCTATCATACATTCAATTTCGGTTCTGATTTTTTATTATTAATTATTTTAATTTTCTACATATTAAAGAGATAATATTCACTTTTTAAAGTTTTTTTAACGAGAAATCACAACAAATAAAAGTCTTATCATGAATACAATAATGGTTTACACAAACAGGTATAAATAAGTAAGTATAAATAAGAATGCAAAGTAATTTAACAGAGATAATAAAGATGAAGATAAATTTAAATTCAATAGTTTAAAAAAATAATAAATAAATAAAAGAATAGAAGGTTAAATTTTGAATCGCTTCTTTGTGAGTATTTGGTGCACGAAATTGTGATCTCTAATAATGGCATTCAACTTGGTATGCGCATCTACTAACTGAGCACTTTCTTCACAACTTCGCACAACTAACCAGCAAGTGCACTGGGTCGTCCAAGTAATAAACCTTACGTGAGTAAGGGTCGATCCCACGGAGATTGTTGGTATGAAGCAAGCTATGGTCATCTTGTAAATCTCAGTTAGACGGATAATAAATGGTTATGTAGTTTTCGAATAATAACAATAAATAGACAGAAAATAAAGATAGAAATACTTATGTAAATCATTGGTGAGAATTTCAGATAAGTGTATGGAGATGCTTTGTCCCTGTTGGATCTCTGCTTTCCTACTACCTTCCTTCAATCCTTCTTACTCCTTTCCATGGCAAGCTGTATGTAGGGCATCACCGTTGTCAATGGCTACATCCCATCCTCTCAGTGAAAATGGTCCAAATGCTCTGTCACAGCACGGCTAATCATCTATCGGTTCTCGATCATGTCGGAATAGAATCCATTGATTCTTTTGCGTTTGTCATCACGCCCAACAATCGCGAGTTTGAAGCTCGTCACAGTCATTCAATCCCTGAATCCTACTCAGAATACCACAGACAAGGTTTAGACTTTCTGGATTCTCATGAATACCGCCATCAATTCTAGCTTATACCACGAAGATTCTGATTAAGGAATTCAAGAGATATGCGCCCGGTCTAAGGTAGAACGGAAGTGGTTGTCAGTCACGCGTTCATAGGTGAGAATGATGATGAGTGTCACAGATAATCACATTCATCATGTTAAAGTGAAACGAGTATCTTAGAACAGGAATAAACTGAATTGAATAGAAAATAGTAGTAGTTGCATTAAAACTCGAGGTACAGCAAAGCTCTACATCCTTAATCTATGGTGTGTAGAAACTCTACCGTTGAAAATACATAAGTGATCAAGGTTCAGACATGGCCGAATGGCCAGCCTCCAAAGTCTAAGAACCAAACGTCCAAAGTTGGATCTAAGATAAAAGACGAAAACTAAGATGTCTCATACAATAATAAAAATGTCCTATTTATACGAGACTAGCTACTAGGGTTTACAGAAGTAAGTAATTGATGCGGAAATCCACTTCCGGGGCCCACTTGGTGTGTACTTGGGCTGAGCTTGAGCTTTACACGTGCAGAGGCTTTTTTTGGAGTTGAACGCCAGGTTGTAACGTGTTTTTGGCGTTCAACTCTGGTTCGTGACGTGTTTCTGGCGTTTGACTCTAGAATGCAGCATGGAACTGGCGTTAAACGCTAGTTTGCGTCGTCTAATCTCGAATAAAGTATGGACTATTATATATTGCTGGAAAGCTCTAGATGTCTAATTTCCGACACCGTTGAGAGTGCGCTATATGAAGTTTTTTAGCTCCAAAAAATTTATTTCGAGTACAGGGAGGTCAGATTCCAACAGCATCAGCAGTCCTTTGTCAGCCCTCTATCAGAGTTTTGCTCAGGTCCTTTAATTTCAGCCAGAAAATACCTGAAATCACAGAAAAATACAAAAACTCATATTAAAGTCCAAAAATGTGAATTTAGCATAAAAAATAATGAAAACGTCCCTAAAAGTAGCTAGATCCTACTAAAAACTACCTAATAACAATGCCAAAAAGCGTATAAATTATCCGCTCATCACAACACCAAACTTAAATTGTTGCTTGTCCCCAAGCAACTGAAAATCAAATTGGATAAAAAGATGAGAATATACTATAAATCCCAAAATATCAATGAATATTAGTTCTAATTAGACGAGCGGGACTTGTAGCTTTTTGCTTCTGAATATTTTTGGCATCTCATTTTATCCTTTGAAGTTTAGAATGATTGGCATCTATGGGAACTTAGATTTTCAGATAGTGTTATTGATTCTCTTAGTTAAGTATGTTGATTCTTGAACACAGCTACTTTTATGAGTCTTGGCCGTGGCCCTAAGCATTTTGTTTTTCAGTATTACCACCGGATACATAAATGCCACAGACACATGACTGGGTGAACCTTTTCAGATTGTGACTCAACTTTGCTAAAGTCCTCAATTAGAGGTGTCCAGAGCTCTTAAGCACACTCTTTTTGCTTTGGATCACGACTTTAACCACTCAGTCTCAAACTTTTCACTTGGACCTGCATGCCACAAGCACATGGTTAGGGACAACTTGATTTAGCCGCTTAGGCCTGGATTTTAGTTCCTTGGGCCCTCCTATCCATTGATGCTCAAAGCCTTGGATCCTTTTTACCCCTGCCTTTTGGTTTTAAGGGCTATTGGCTTTTTCTGCTTGCTTTTTCTTTCTCTTTTTATTTTTTTCGCAAGCTTTTGCTATTCACTGCTTTTTCTTGCTTCAAGAATCAATTTTATGATTTTTCAGATTATCAGTAACATTTCTCTTTGTTCATCATTCCTTCAAGAGCCAACAATTTTAACATTCATAAACAACAAGATAAAAAATATGCACTGTTCAAGTATTCATTCAGAAAACAAAAAGTATTGTCACCACATCAATATAATTAAACTGAATTCAAGGATAAATTCGAAACTCATGTACTTCTTGTTCTTTTTGTATTAAAACTTTTTTCATTTAAGAGAGATGAAGGATTTATGGAATTATTCATAGCCTTAAGACATAGTTACTAAATACTAATGATCATGTAGGAAAGACACAAACATAGATAAACATTAAGCATAAAAATCAGAAAATAGAGAAATAAGAACAAGGAATGAGTCCACCTCAGTGATGGTGGCACTTTCTTCTTGAAGAACCAATGATGTCCTTTAGCTCTTCTATGTCTCTTCGTTGTCTTTGTTGCTCCTCCCTCATTGCTCTTTGATCTTCTCTAATTTCATGGAGACTGATGGAGTGCTCTTGATGTTCCACCCTTAATTGATCCATATTGTAACTCAAGTCTTCTAGAGAAGTGTTGAGTTGTTCCCAATAGTTGTTGGGAGGAAAGTGCATCCCTTGAGGCATCTCCGGGATTTCTTGGTGATGAGCTTCCTCATGCGTCTCTTGGGATCCATGAGTAGGCTCTCTTGTTTGCTCTATCCTTTTCTTAGTGATGGGATTATCCTCCTCAATGGGGATGTCTCCTTCTATGATAACTCCAGCTGAGTAATATAGTTGGCAAATAAGATGAGGAAAAGCTAGCCTTGCCATGGTGGAGGACTTTTCGGCTATTTTGTAGAATTCAAAGGAGATGACTTCATGAACTTCTACTTTCTCTCCATTCATGATGCTATGAATCATGATGGCCCGATCTACAGTAACTTCAGATCAGTTGCTAGCGGGGATGATGGAGCGTTGGATGAACTCCAACCATCCTCTAGCCACAGGTTTGAGTTCCAGTGTTCTTAATTGAACCGGCTTGCCTTTGGAGTCTCTTTTCCATTGAGCTCCTTCCACACATATGTCCATAAGGACTTGGTCCAACCTTTGATCAAAGTTGACCCTTCTAGTGTAGGCCATCTTCTTGCATTATGGGCAAGTTGAATGCCAACCTCACATTTTCCGGACTAAAATCTAAGTATTTCCCCCGAACCATTGTAAGATAATTCTTTGGATTCGGGTTCACACTTTGATCATGGTTCCTAGTGATCCATGCATTGGCATAGAACTCTTGAACTATTAAGATTCCGACTTGTTGAATGGGGTTGGTCAGAACTTTCCAGCCTCTTCTTTGGATCTCATGTCGGATCTCCGGGTACTCATTTTTCTTGAGATTGAAAGGGACCTCGGGGATCACCTTCTTCTTGGCCACAACTTCATAGAAGTGGTCTTGATGGGCTTTGGAGATGAATCTCTCCATCTCCCATGACTCAGAGGTGGAAGCTTTTGTCTTCCTTTTCCCTTTTCTAGAGGTTTCTCTGGCCTTAGGTGCCATAGGTGGTTATGGAAAAACAAAAAAGCTATGCTTTTACCATACCAAACTTAGAATATTTCTCGCCTTCAAGCAAAAGAAGAAAGAATATATGAAGAAGAAGAAAATATGGAGGAGAGAAAGAGAGGGTTGTGTTTCGGCCAACGAGGAGAAGAGAAAGTTGTGTTGTGTGAAAATGAATAAGAATGGAGGGGTTTATATAGTGGAGGGAGAGGGTTTAAGGTTCGGCTATATTAGGTGGTTTGGATGGGAAAAGGGATTTTGAATTTTGAAGGTAGGTGGGGTTTATGGCGAAGAGTGGATGGATGTGAGTGGTGAAGAGGTGATGGGGAAGAGAGATTGAGGTGATTGGTGAAGGATTTTTTTGGGGAAGAGTGTTATAGGATTGTGTGAAGAGCAGAGAAGGTGAGTTGAGGTAGGTGGGGATCTTGTGGGGTCCACAGATCCTGAGATGATCCTGTGGGGTCCACAGATCCTGAGGTGTCAAGGATTATCATCCCTGCACCAATGAGGTGTGTAAAACGCCCTCTGCATGCAATCCTGGCATTCAACGCCAGATTGATGCTTGTTTCTGGCGTTGAACGCCAGCTTCATGCTTGTTTTGGGCGTTCAATGCCCATTTGCAGCATGTTTCTGGCGTTGAACGCTAGTTCCATGCTTATTTCTGGCGTTCAGCGCCAGCTCTCCTCAGTGTGTATTTCTGGCATTTAAACGCCAGGATGCTACTTGTTTCTGGCGTTTAACACTAGATCCATGCTCTGTTCTGGCGTTGAACGCCAGCCAGATGCTCCTTACTGGCATTTAAACGCCAGTAAGCCCTTCCTCCAGAGTGTGCTTTTTCTTCTGCTATTTTTTATTCTATTTTTAATTTTAGTATTTATTTTGTGACTCCACATGATCATGAACCTAATAAAACATAAAGAAAAAATAAAATAAAAATAAGATTAGATAAATAAAAATTGGGTTGCCTCCCAATAAGCGCTCCTTTAATGTCACTAGCTTGACAGTGGACTCTCATGGAGCCTCACAGGTGATCAGGTCAATGTTGTAGACTCCCAACACCAAACTTAGAGTTTGGATGTGGGGATTCAACACAAAACTTAGAGTTTAGTTGTGGCCTCCCAACACCAAACTTAGAGTTTGATTGTGGGAGCTTTGTTTGACTCTGTACTGAGAGAAGCTTTTCATGCTTCCTCTCCATGTATACAGAAGAACACCCTTGGGTCTTAAATACAAGGCAGTCCCCATTCAATTGAAGGACTAGGTCTTCCAAGGATGATGCGTTCATCCTCCTCCTTCCTAGTGTCTAAGATTATGAAATCAGCAGGGATGTAAAGGTCTTTAACCTTCACTAACACATCCTCTACTAATCCATAAGCTTGTCTTTGTGATTCGTCTGCCATCTGTAATGAGAATATGGTAGGTTGTACCTCAATTATCCCCAGCTTCTCCATTACAGAGAGTGGCATAAGATTTATCCCTGACCCCAGGTCACACAGAGCCTTCTCAAAGGTTATGGTGCCTATGGTGCAGCGTATTGAGAATTTACCAGGATCTTGTCTCTTTTGAGGTAAAGTTTGCTGAACCCATGTATCTAGTTCACTAATGAGCAAGGGAGGTTCACCTTCCCAAGTCTCATTACCAAACAATTTGGCATTCAGCTTCATGATGGCTCCTAGATATTTAGCAACTTGCTCTCCATTTACATCTTCATCCTCTTCAGAGGAAGAATAGTCTTTAGAGCTCATGAATGGCAGAAGGAGGTTTAAATGATAGGGAGCTCAATCTCTATGGTCTCTATATAACCTTCAGATCCTTTTGGGTCCTCAATAGGGAGCTCTTTCTTGCTTGAGAGACGTCCCATGAGGTCTTCCTCATTGGGATTCACGTCCTCTCCTTCCTCCCTAGGTTCGGCCATGTTGATTATGTCTATGGTCTTGCATTCTCTTTTTGGATTCTCTTTAGTATTGCTTGGAAGAGTACTAGGAGGAGTTTCAATGACTTTCTTACTCAGCTGGCCCACTTGTGCCTCTAAATTTCTGATGGAGGTCCTTGTTTCACTCATGAAACTTAAAGTGGTCTTAGACAGATCAGAGACTAAGTTTGCTAAATTAGGGGTGCTCTGCTCAGAATTCTCTGTCTGTTGCTGAGAAGATGATGGAAAAGGCTTGCTATTGCTGAACCTGTTTCTTCCACCATTATTAAAGCCTTGTTGAGGCTTTTGTTGATCCTTCCATGAGAAATTTGGATGATTTCTCCATAATGAATTATAGGTGTTTCCGTAAGGTTCACCCATGTAATTTACCTCTGCCACTGCAGGGTTCTCAGGATCATAAGCTTCTTCTTCAGAAGATGCCTCTTTAGTACTGTTGGATGCATTTTGCCATCCATTCAGACTTTGAGAAATCATGTTGACTTGCTGAGTCAACATTTTGTTCTGAGCCAATATGGCATTCAGAGCATGATAAACCCCATTTGTAGGGTTTATCTTGTACTGATTTTAGGGGATTTTATAACCTTTTACCCACATTTATGCAATGAAATAGCATGGTTTTGTATATTCTCCTTTAATTGTGCTCAAGAGTGAAAACATGCTTTTTAGATCTTATAATAGTTAAATTTAATTCACCTTGATTCCATTAGATGCCTTGATATGTTTGTTAAGTGATTTAAGGTTTAGGAGGCAAAGATTGGATTAAGGGAATGAAGAAAGAAGCATGAAAAGTTGGAGAACTCATGAAGAAATGAAAGAACCGGAAAGCTGTCAAGCCAACCTCTTCGCACTTAAATGATCATAACTTGAGCTACAGAGGTCCAAATGATGCGGTTCCAGTTGGGTTGGAAAGCTAACATCCGGGGCTTCGAAATGATATAAGATTTGCCATAGTTGCATCGCGCATAGAGGCACGCACGCGCACGGTACGAGGACGCGCCGATGGTGGCACATGACCCACTTAATGCAACACGTGGCCAGCGATTTTAGAAGCCTTGTGGGCCCAATCCAACTCATTTCTGATGCTATTTAAGCCAAGGATTGAAGAGGAATCAACATACTTGTCATCATTAGTCATAGTTTAGTTTTAGAAGTAGTTAGAGTTAGAGAGAGAAGCTCTCTCTTCTCTCTAGAATTAGGATTAGGAATTAGGGTTAGATTAGGATCTTATAGTTCTAGGTTTAATTCAAGTCTCCTTCTACTTCTACCTTCAATTGATGATTGCTACACTTTGTTTCTTCTCTCTATCCCTATTCTCTTGTTGTAATTTCTCTTATTTTGTTTTTAGGTTTTGTAATTGAGATATTCTTGTTCTCTTTACTTTCTTTCAATAATGCAATTTGAGGTCATTCATGATAATTGTGATTTCCTTGATTGTTGTTGTTAATTCTTTGTATTCAATTGTAGTTAGAATTCATTCTTGTTGTGATTTGCTATACTTTTCTTTTGTGCCTTCCAAGTGTTTGATTAAATGCTTGGAAGAATGTTAGACTAGAATTTCATGTTCTTGGTTTGAGAAGGTAACTTAGGATTTCTTGAGTCACTAGTGTCCAATTGATTGATAGTTGATAGCCATTAACTCTAGCCTTCATTAATCTAATTAGTGGGAAGCTAGGACTTATGGACTAGGATTGATATAACTCACTTGACTTTCCTTTGTTAATTGATTTAAGGATGACTAAGTGGGATTAATCCTTGCAACTACCATACTTGTGGCTAGTGATAATGATGAAGACCCTTGACAACCAAATCTTGCCAAGACCATTTTGTTAATAAAGTTTTCTTACCATTTACTATTCATGTTTCTCATCTAAAACCCCAAAATAAACAAGTCCGTAACCAATAACAAGAACACTACCCTGCAAGTCCTTTGAGAGACGACCCGATGTTTAAATATTTCGGTTATTAATTTTAGGGGTTTGCACTTAGTGACAACCAAATTTTTGTATGAATGGATTTGTGTTGGTTTAGAAACTATACTTGCAACGAGATTTCAATTGTGAAATTCTAAACCGTCAAAAATCTAATCATCAAAATGGCGCCGTTGCTGGGGAATTGCAATGGTGTTATGTTATTGGTTATTGTATATATGTGAATATTGTGAATAGCTTGATTTTTTTTGGATTGCTTGCTAGTTAGGACTTTGTTTCATTATTTCTTAGTAGTTTTTGTTTTTATTTTCTCTTTTCACCATGAATTCTCATTTTGGCTATGAGTGTGATTACAACTATGTTGTAGGAAGTGGAGATTACAAAGAAGATGTGTATCAAGGATGGGACAATCAAAGGTGGGAGGAGCCATATGCATATGATCAATCTTCATGGCAACAATCTCCACCAATGCACTATGAAGAAGAGCCATTCTATGATGCATGTCAATCTAATGGCTATGGTGAATCTCCTTGTGACTTTCAAGAACTACCACCATATGCCTATGATCCATACCTTCAACATAACTCTCAACCATACTCACAAGCTCCTTCTTACCAACCACCTTCATATGACCCTAGCCCATATCCATCCTACCAACAACCATATGAGCCATATGAACCACACATAGAGCCACCACCACTCCAACACCAACATTTTCAAGAGCCACCCCCTCCATATTATTACTAAGATGAACCACCTCCAATAAATGAAAATTTTCAACCACAAGATGAATACTACTTTCCACCACAACCTCTCATGGAAGAATACTCATATCCATTGATCCAAGAGCCACATGATCCTAATCATATTATCCAAGAGGAACAAGAGTCAAGGGATCATCTCAAGGAAACATTGGATCAATTTCAAGCAACCATGGAGTGTGTTGTGCAATAAGTGGAAAGAATGGAAAATATTGAACCACCACAACTCTACCAAGAAGAACCACCTTCCTATTATGAACTCTTTTCCCAAAATGAGGAACCCTTCCACCCACCCCAACCTCTAATGGATGAAACCCTTGGTGTTCTTGTTCAAGGGCAAGAAGAGATGAAAAGGGATGTGCAAAATTTCATGGCCGCCTTGGATGCGGTAACAAGTCAATTAGCATCCCAATGCTTGAACACTCAAGAAACATCCATGGCTACATGTGGAAAACACTCAAGGAACTCCCATGGCTACATGTGGAGAATCAAATGAAGAACATAGCATGAAGGAGAGATTGGAAATTTCGGTGGGAAATGAGGAAAGTTGCTTTGTATTGGAATAATTGGAGGAAGCTTTAATTGCTGAAGACAAGGAAGAAGTGGTAGAAGACTTAGGAGATGTGGAGCCTTCATGGGGACATAGAGTTGAAGAAAACCCCTCCAAGATGATTGAAATTGATGCTAGGGAGGAAAGTGCACACCTTCCAAGGCATATTTCATATGAAGACTTGAATGGGATAGAGAAAGAATTAAGTTCCCTGGGTGATGAAGATCAAGCATCAAGTCTTAGTGGTAAAGAATCCTTTGAGCATGAAAAACCTTCTCCAGTTGGATTTGAAAGCGTTGAGGAGGTAAATTTTTCTCACCCTCCCTATTATGATTTGAGTAA
>NC_029781.3:63152762-63165598 GCF_000817695.3 Arachis duranensis
TGCTTTGTGGGATGAAGCGTAAGCGAAAGATGTTTCGTGGTTGGCGTTGCAAATCAAGGCTCATTTTGGTTGATACTTCAAAAGTTGAATACAAAGGTAGGAATAGTGCTCAAATGGATAGGTCTAGGAGGTTTGTTGGGCACTTCATAGAGAATTCATCTTGTTCACCACCCGGATGGACCAATAATGATGATCAACTTCAAGACGGGTGTGAAGATAAAGTGTGGGATCCCGGATTAGAAAAAGAGGACTAACTTTGGGAGCCCCAAGCTTGTAAAGAACTTCATCAACACTTGGCTCAATCCATGAAGAATCTTGGAGCACAATGGAGAACCAAGCATTGGTGGGAATTCCAAGATGAGTACAAGCATAAGCCACCTTGATGAGGAGCTCCCCATAAGTCCAACTTAAGGACAATAAACAAAAGTGCTAGGTGGGAGACACCCCACCATGGTAAAATCCTTTCATTTTTTTCTTTCTTTTGTACATATTGGTAGAACTAGTTTAATTTCATGTTTAGATTAGTTGGTTGAGTTTAATTCGTATTTTTTCATGTTAAATAAGGTTTTAGGGTGTTTTGGTAGTTGTTTGGAGGTTTGGAATGCTTGGATTGGTGCAAAAACATAGCAAAAATTTTTGAAAAAAAACAGAGCACCATCCACGCGTACGCACACTGCGTGCGTACGCGTGCATCAAGCGTTTTGGACCATCCACGCGGGCGCGCCATGCACGCGTACGTGTGGATTGAGAAGTTCCACCTTCCATACCTTGACCCGAGAGTTAGGCCTGCACTGTGCGAAAATTGTGCCTCTGGCACAAACACCACTTGTGCGCACGCGCACATGATGCGTACGCGCCACTCTCGAAATAAGCCATCGACGCGTGCGCGCTATGCGTGCGTACGCGTGGATGTCCTTTCTTCCATCTATTTCTCTTCTTCTCCTCTTTCCATTTCTTTCCTTCTCCTTTCTTCTTCCCTTCTTCTACCCCTCATTCAACACTTCCAAACACCATGGATAACCATTTATTTTAGTTAGTTTTAGTTTGGTTTTCATTTTATTTTCTCTCTTTTCATTACAAGTGTTGGATCATTGACTTTGTTTACTCCACATTGTTGCCTTCTTATTGCCTAAATGCTATTTTAGCATGAATGTTTTTCGATAATCTTTGTTGGACTATTTAATTGAGGTTATATTTTACTACTTGGTTTTGAATTTTTCATGCTTACCTTTTAAAAATACCAAGTGATGAGAATTGCATTTGAACTTGTAACTCTTTTGAATTGCATGTTGTAGCTAGCCATCATGTGATTTGAATCTTTTTCCTCGATTAGGCAACCTCTTGATGGATGATGTTGTGCATTTATCTTAATGCATTGTGTTTCATGATCATATGCATCCATATACTTTAGCTTGAATGCTTTCATGCTTCTTTAATGCTTGTCCTACCTTACAAGTTTACTTAGAGTATCTCAAGCACACTAGGATAAGTGAAGTGCATGCTTCTTTTGTGACATACCTTTTTATGCTAATGTGTGTTCTAAACCCCGTAATTTAGAATTCACACACCTAATATTTCTTAATGTCACACTAATTCACTCACTCAATCCTAGTGATTTACCTCACTCCAACAAAGTATGCTTCCTTGCTTTTATATCTTCTCATCTTATGGTGTTATATTTTTGTTTTTCATAAACAATGCACCACAAGCAAACATGGAAGCAAGACTGAGAACACACAGCAACTCGGAGAGTCGCCGTACCCCCTTACTCATCTTTGAGTGCACCGAGGACGGTGCAAACTTTTAAGTGTGGGGAGGTCATCCGACCGGTCGGCGATTTTGGGTGACAAAATTCTAATCCCAACACTTTTGCATTTCATTTTAAGATTTTAGGATTTTTACTTGCATTTTCTTAATTTTGCATATGTATACACAATAAGCTTATCAAAATAATGAAATTTTTCAAGGATTTCTATCTATAGGGCACCAATTGATTTGAGTGAAAAATTTTCATTAAACTTGCTTGAATTATATATCTTGAGGATCATGTTTTTGAGCTAAGAACACAAGCAAGTGAGATTTGAGCCTAATGGTGTGGTTACATCTTATAACCACTTATTTTCCTTCTTGTGTGCATTATTCTCTTTCTATGATTGTAATCTTTGATTTATTTGATCCTTTATATCCATTATTTTGTGTATTTATGCATTTATATGATTGAGGCCATCATTTCATTTAACTCACTTACCCAATTAGCCTTACCTTTTATATTCCTTTGTTAGCCAATTTGAGCCTATGATTAACCCACTTCGTTCTTATTTTAGCACATTACAAGCCTAAAGCGAAAAACAATACAAGTCCTTAATTTGGATCTTTGATTAGCTTAGGCTAGTGTGTGTGAGTATCATTCAAGTGTGGGAATCTTAGAACATTGGGTGAATAAAAAGGTAGTTTTGTATTTTTATTGAAATTATTGGGAATTGGGTACATGCTCATGTATTGATCAAATGTAAAACCTTATGCATTGAAGTTCTTGTATATAGAAAGAAAAAATGAGAAAAACAAAAGAAAAAGAAAAGAAAAAAAAACAATATGGGAAAGAAAAAAAATATAGAAAAAGAAAGAAAAAGAAGAAAAAGAAGGAAATAAAAACGGAATAAAATGCCCCAAAGCAAAGTGTAGCTCAATAAAATCAATGCATAAATGTTGTGAAATGAAAAGGGATGCATGAGTATGTGAAAAAGTGAAAAATGGGTAGTTAGGTTAGAACTTAATTGTATAGGATGTCATAGGTTAGGTGGGAAGTTTAAGCTTATCAAAGATTCAAATTTCAAGCTCACTTAACCATATATGCATCATACCTTGACCCTAGCCCCATTACAACCTAAAGAAAAAACCTCATGATAGATGTATGCATGCATGAAATATATGTTGATTGTTAGAAGAAGAACAAATCTTGGAAAGCATGATTAGGGGAGAATTGAGTGAATCAACCCTAAACACTTGAGCGGATAGAGTGCAAACACTACCGGTGAGGGTTTGATGCTCAATTACATGTTTCCACCTATGATCATCTCTTCTCATGCAAGTTTGTAAAAATATTTAATAACTCAATTCAATTTTGGATTAGACTTGCTAGTCCTTAGCCCTAGTGCATATATGCTTCTTGGGAATTGATTTATTTTGACCAAGCAATTGCATTCATTTAGATAGTTGCATATAGGTAGATTGCATTTAGTTAGTTTCCATTGAATAAACATTTTTAGGACTTAAAATAGCTAAATCTAATTCTCCTTGATTCCATTAGATGCCTTGATATGTTTGTTAAGTTGTTTAAGGTTTAGGAGGCAAAGATTGGATCAAGGGAATGAAGAAAGAAGCATGAAAAGTTGGAGAACTCATGAAGAAATGAAAGAACCGGAAAGCTGTCAAGCCGACCTCTTCACACTTAAACGACCATAACTTGAGCTACAGAGGTCCAAATGATGCGGTTCCAGTTGGTTTAGAAAGCTAACATCCGGGGCTTCGAAACGATATAAGATTTGCCATAGTTGCTACACGTATGGTGGCGCGCACGCGCATAGTACGTGCACACGCCGTTGCTGCCACCTGGTTCACTTAAAGCAAAACGTGGCCAGCGATTTTAGAAGCCTTGTGGGCCCAATCCAACTCATTTCTGATGCTATTTAAGCCAAGGATTGAAGGGGGAATGAACATACTTTCATGCTTTACATGTTAGTTACCATTAGTTTAGTTTAGTTTTAGAAGTAGTTTCTAGAGAGAGAAGCTCTCACTTCTCTCTAGGATTAGAATTAGGATTAGGTTTAGTTCTTAGATCTAGATTTTAATTCATCTTCTTCTACTTCTATCTTCTCAATTCCTTATTGTTACATTCATTCTTCTTCCATTCTTTTATTGTAATTTCCTTTATGTTGTTCTTATACTTTGTTGTAGATCTACTATTGTTCCTTCCATTTTCTTTCAATTCAATAAGAGGTAATTCATAACAATTGTTCTTCTTTGCTTTTCTATTATTGATCTCTTGCCTTTGTAGTTAGATCTCTCTTTAATTCTTGCAATTTATATTGTTTACTTTTATTGCCTTTTATGTGTTTGTTGAAATGCCTCTTCTAGATATAGTATAGATTTTGTTCCTCTTGGCCTAGGTAAAGTAATTAGTGACACTTGAGTTATCTAATTCCTTTGTTGATTGATAATTGGAGAGATTGCTAATTGGTTTGGAGTGCACTAAAGCTAGTCTTTCCTTGGGAGTTGGCTAGGACTTGTGGCTCAAGTCAATTCATCCACTTGACTTTCCTTTATTTAGTAAGGGTTAACTAAGTGGTTGCAATGAACAATTCTCATCACAATTGAGAAGGATAACTAGGATAGGACTTCTAATTTTCATACCTTGCCAAGAGCCTTTTATAGTTGTTAGTTTATTTTCATTGCCATTTACTTTCATGCCTCTTATCCAAAACCCCAAAACAACTCAAACCAATAACAAGACACTTTATTGTAATTCCTAGGGAGAATGACCCGAGGTTTAAATACTTCGGTTATTAATTTTAGGGGTTTGTACTAGTGACAAACAATCTTTTGTATGAAAGGATTTTTGATTGGTTTGGAAACTATACTTGCAACGAGAATTCATTTATGAAATTCTATACTGTCAAAAATCTAATCATCAGAGCATCAATTTCAATAACTCCCTTCCTTTGAGGCGTCCCATTACTCACAGAATTCCTCTCAGAAGTGTATATGAACTGGTTATTTGTAACCATGTCAATGAGTTCTTGAGCTTCTGCAGGCATTTTCTTTAGGTGAATGGATCCACCTGCAGAATGGTCCAGTGACATCTTAGAGAACTCAGATAGACCATAATAAATATATCTAGAATAGTCCACTCTGAAAGCATGTTAGAAGGACACCTTTTGGTCATCTGCTTGTATCTTTCCCAAGCTTCATAGAGGGATTTACCATCTTTTTGTTTGAAAGTCTGAACATCCACTCTAAGCTTGCTTAACTTTTGAGGAGGAAAGAACTTAGCCAAGAAGGCCACGACCAGCTTATCCCATGAGTCCAGGCTATCTTTAGGCTGTGAGTCCAACCATGTTCTAGCTTTGTCTCTTACAGCAAAAGGGAAAAGCATGAGCCTGTAGACTTCAGGATCTACTCCATTAGTCTTAACAGTCTCACAGATCTGCAAGAACTCAGTTAAAAACTGGTAAGGATCTTCTGATGGAAGTCCATGGAACTTGCAATTCTATTGCATTAGAGCAACCAGTTAAGGTTTCAGCTCAAAATTGTTTGCTCTAATGGTAGGGATTGAGATGCTTCTTCCATCAAACTTGGAAGTAGGTGTAGTATAATCACCAAGCATCCTCCTTGTATTATTATTTTCGGCTGCCATCTCCTCTTCCTTTTCAAAAATTTCTGTAAGGTTGTCTCTGGATTGTTGTATTTTAGCTTCTCTTAGTTTCCTCTTCAGAGTCATTTCAGGTTCAGGATCTGCTTCAACAAGAATGTTCTTCTCGTTGCTCCTGCTCATATGAAAAAGAAGGGAATAGAAAATAATAATAGGGATCCTCTTTACCACAGTAGAGAGATACCTTTATGTTAGTTGAAGAAGAAAGGAATAGAAGAAGGAAAAGGTAAGAATCCAAACACAAGGGTGAAGATAGAGTTTGAATTCTTGAGATGAAAAGAAGTGTGAGTAAATAAATAAATAAATAAATAAATAGAATAAGATGAGGGAGAGAGAATTTCGAAAATAAATTTTGAAAAAGAGTTAGTGATTTTCGAAAATTAAGAGAGAAAAAATAATTAAAATTAAAATTTAAAATAATTAATTAATTTAAAAAAAAGAATTTTAAAAAGGAGGGAGAAATTTTTGAAAATTAGAGTGGGAAAAGTAGTTAGGTGGTTTTGAAAAAGATAAGAAACAAACAAAAAGTCAATTAGTTAGTTGAAAAAGATTTAAAAATTAATTTTAAAAAAGATAAGAAGTTAGAAAAGATATTTTGAAATCAAATTTTTGAAAAAGATATTATTTGAAAAGATATGATTAAAAAGATATTTTGAAAAATATTTTATTTTTTAAATTAAAATTGATTACTTGACTAACAAGAAACTAAAAGATATGATTCTAGAATTTAAAGATTGAACCTTTCTTAACAAGAAAGTAACAACTTCAAATTTTTGAATCAATCACATTAATTGTTAGCAAAGTTTTGAAAACTTGAAATAAAATTAAGAAGAGAATTTTTAAAAAATGTTTTCAAATTTTCGAAAATCATAAGAAAAATGAAAAAGATTTGACTTTTGAAAAAGTTTTTGAAAAGATAAGATTTTTAAAATTGAAAATTTGACTTGACTTATAAAAAACAACTAATTTAAAAATTTTTTTGACTAAGTCAACTCAAATTTTCGAAATTTTGAGAGAAATAAGGAAAATATATTTTTTTATTTTTGAATTTTTAATGATGAGAGAGAAAAACAACGAAAATGACTCAGTATGAAAATTATGAATCAAAACACATGATGCATGCAAGAACACTATAAATGTCAAGATGAACACCAAGAACATTTTGAATGTCAAGATGAACATCAAGACTTATTTTTGAAAGATTTTCAAGAAAAGAAAACATGCAAGGCACTATGGATTAAAAAATGCATATGAGAAACAACAAAAAGCACAAAACAAGAAAATATCAAGATCAAACAAGAAGACTTACCAAGAACAACTTGAAGATCATGAAGAACACATGCATGAATTTTTGAAAAATGTAAAAATTTTTAAAACATGCAATTGACACCAAACTTAAAACATGACACAGGACTAAAACAAGAATCATAAAATATTTTTGGTTTTTATGATTTTATGATTTTTTTGTATTTTCTTTTATTTTTTTTTTGAAAAACATATAGGAAAAAGGAAGTAATGAATTCAAAGTCCTCAATCAAAATTCCAGGAATCATACCAGGTTAGTCTAAAGCTTGATGGCCAGCCAAGCTTCAGCGTACCATTTTAAAACTCTAGAATTCATTTTTAAAAACTCTGAAGGATTTTTTCGAAAACAGAGGGAGAGAATTTTTTGAAAGATTTTTGAAAAATTTTTTGATAATAAATGAAAAAAAAATTACCTAATCTGAGCAACAAGATGAACCGTCAGTTGTCCAAACTCGAACAATCCCCGGCAACGGCGCCAAAAACTTGGTGCATGAAATTGTGATCTCTAATAATGGCATTCAACTTGGTATGCGCATCTACTAACTCAGCACTTTCTTTACAACTTTGCACAACTAACCAGCAAGTGCACTGGGTCGTCCAAGTAATAAACCTTACGTGAGTAAGGGTCGATCCCATGGAGATTGTTGGTATGAAGCAAGCTATGGTCATCTTGTAAATCTCAGTTAGGCGGATAATAAATGGTTATGTAGTTTTCGAATAATAACAATAAATAAACAGAAAATAAAGATAGAAATACTTATGTAAATCATTGGTGAGAATTTCAGATAAGTGTATGGAGATGCTTTGTCCTTGTTGGATCTCTGCTTTCCTACTGCCTTCCTTCAATCCTTCTTACTCCTTTCCATGGTGGTGCACGAAATTGTGATCATCCATTGATTCTCTTGCGTTTGTCATCACGCCTAACAATCGTGAGTTTGAAACTCGTCACAGTCATTCAATCCCTGAATCCTACTCGGAATACCACAGACAAGGTTTAGACTTTCCGGATTCTCATGAATGCCGCCATCAATTCTAGCTTATACCACGAAGATTCTGATTAAGGAATCCAAGAAATATGCGCCCGGTCTAAGGTAGAACGGAAGTGGTTGTCAGTCACGCGTTCATAGGTGAGAATGATGATGAGTGTCACGAATCATCACATTCGTCATGTTAAAATGCAACGAGTATCTTAGAATAGGAATAAACTGAATTGAATAGAAAATAGTAGTAGTTGCATTAAAACTCGAGGTACAGCAGAGCTCCACACCCTTTATCTATGGTGTGTAGAAACTCCACCGTTGAAAATACATAAGTGATCAAGGTTCAGACATGGCCGAATGGCCAGCCCCCAAAGTCTAAGAACCAAACGTCCAAAGATGGATCTAAGATAAAAGACGAAAACCAAGATGTCTCATACAATAATAATATGTCCTATTTATACTAGACTAGCTACTAGGGTTTATAGAAGTAAGTAATTGATGTAGAAATCCACTTCCGGGGCCCACTTGGTGTGTGCTTGGACTGAGCTTGAGCTTTACACGTGCAGAGGCTTCTTTTGGAGTTGAACGCCAAGTTGTAACGTGTTTTTGGCGTTCAACTCTGGTTCATGACGTGTTTCTGGCATTTGACTCTAGAATGCAGCATGGAACTGGCGTTGAGCGCCAGTTTGCATCGTCTAATCTCGAATAAAGTATGAACTATTATATATTGCTGAAAAGCTCTGGATGTCGACTTAACGCCGTTGAGAGCGTGCCATTTGGAGTTCTGTAGCTCCAGAAAATCTATTTCAAGTGCAGGGAGGTCAGATTCTAACAACATCAGCAGTCCTTTGTCAGCCCTCTATCAGAGTTTTGCTTAGGTCCCTTAATTTCAGCCAGAAAATACCTGAAATAACAAAAAAATACACAAAATCATAGTAAAGTCCAGAAATGTGAATTTAGCATAAAAACTAATGAAAATGTCCCTAAAAATAGCTAGATCCTATATATATATAAGTACATCAGTATTAAAAACAATACATAAAAATCTTATCATAAAAAATTGAACATTATTTTTTAAGAAGCAGATTATTATAAACCAAGCAAAGAAATATACATGACAACATTTTTGTTCTTAAAAACACATGCAACTTCAACCTGATCTTTTATTTTTTATAAATTTTTTAATCTATATTGAGAGATACAAATTTATTTCCCAAAATTAATAGATACATTTAAATGCTAGATTATTAATATTTATTTTCTATTATGATGTTCTTATTAGATAAAATATATAACACAGAGATAAAATTATTCTACTCGTCTAATCTTTATCTAAAAAGGAAGAAAGGCAGGAAGATTTATCTCCTTCCATATAATGAATACTTAATATAAGTATTTGGAATCATTTTATTAATGTAAGTATCTAATATTCTTGTTCATGTAGCTTTAGATGCAGCTAATGTAGGGGATTCTCGAACACCTTAGCAGTAATGATACTTAAAATAAGGGATTTTCAAATGGAACTCTTTTTTATTTTTAAAATAGAATCATTCTCATCATTTCTGCCAAAATAGCCATCAACTTGGCATCACAAGCTTTCCCAATAATTTCCAATATATTTGAAAATATTGCATTTCAAATAAAAAGAGAAAGAAGCAGAGAATATAAGGATAAACCAGAAGATAAGAAAATATTAATGTCATTTTAGATTTTTCTATCACTAATCTAACATTTTTAATATTATTGAAGTCAATGTACTGAAATTCCTAAATTCAACAAATACAACATTTTTAATCCATAATCTTATCTATCCAATACTAAATGTTACTAAATGTTATAAACAACCAACAATAACATATCATATCTTGCTACATGCTACATAGATAAATCAATGAACTAGACCACCAAAAGTATAGTGTTTGATCAATGTCAATCTAGCCCATTGCACTGCATTTTAATGTAATGATGACTAGGAGAAAACACCCCACCTAGGAATGATAACTTTAGATTTAGATGGTTGTTCAATTATTACATAAATTTATGCAACAGCTACTACCTTTTCACAAATCTCCAACTTATCAAACTTTGAGTACACTCTGTTTATACAAGAAAGTTGCTTTTCTAAAATGCATTTCTATAAATTTAGATTTGGCACAGGTTGAAGGAGAATCACACTCCAGCAAGCATGAATAGAACTCTTATTGAAAGATTTGGCTTAAATAAAACTAAAATAACATCAAAAAGCATGAACACCACCAAAATCAGCAATACTTTAAATATAGAATTTAAAGTTTGAACAGCAGCTTACATCTATTCAGTTCCTCATAAGTTAGTCACCTGCAAACAGCAATCCAAATAAGCATCAAGTTGAAAAATATTTAATATGAAACAAAACAGGAATGGAGAGACCATAATAATGGAGAAATAAATATAAAAATAAATACCAAATATTTGGAAAAACAAATAATTAAAAATTTTGGAGAACCAAGTAGGGAAACAAGAGCCCTGAAAGAGAAACAAGACAATGGAATTTAGAAGTTCAGTAACAGTAATAGAAAAAATATCTAGTTCTTGTGAGCTCGATTGCGAGAGAGAAGATGCGTAAGAGAAAATTGAGAAGGACCAAAGTAGGAGGAGCGATGGCGGCAATAGAGAGAAGGAGCAACAGCGGCACGGTAGCAGCGGAACAACGGCGGCGTGAACGTGAGGAGCAACAGCCATACGACAGCAATAGAGTGTGACGGTGGCGCAACCGCAACGGAGTACGGTTGAAAATGGTGTAAATTTAGGGTAAAACGAGGATTGGTGATGAAACGGGGAATTTGGGGGAATTGTGTTTCTGAACTTTGGACGCGGGAAGTGGACGCAGGTATATGTGTTTTTAGTGATAAAAATCGACGGCATATTTGTCGATTTCAATTTAAAAAAAAGCAACACCGGAAGCTTCTATTTCATACATTAAATCTACACTATTTATTTGATTTTAGAAAGCGGTCTAGACCGTTTAAATTTATCGACAGTAATCGTTGTTGATATTTTAAATAATAAAATAGATGCCATGTTCGTCGATTTTAAAATAAAAGTATTTTTTATCCCTAGTTCGTTGAAAATGTGACGATAATAGGGTGAAGGTTAATGCATCATAAAAATATCGACGACCTGGCTGTCAATTTTAATATTTTATTTTTAATTATTTTTTGATAATATCGACAACTAGCTGTCAAAAAATATCGACGACAGAAATAACCATTTAATTTTTGTGTTGGAAAAAACGCTTTTTCTTATAGTGAAATAAATCCATATACAATTAAACTAGATTAATAATATATCAATCATTTATGAATATGTATTAAAACCATAATAAAATTTTATATATACCTTTAATTGTCTTACATTATTAACCTTTCCTTTTTTCTTTTTTATCATTGCATTTAGCATCTTTAAGATTTTTTGTCTCTAACTTCATTTGTCCATGCTACCCTTGAATTCATCAATAGCAATGTACAGACATTAGAAGAACACATCTATTCTATTATATAAAAATCGAATGTCTGCACTTAATGATGAAGCTGACGTGGCATGCTTTAGAGAGTGTTTCCCGATTTAATTTATTTGATTTGATTTGATTATATATTTAAATATTATAATTAATATAATTTAGATAATTTATTATCATTTATATTACTTAATTAATTATACTACATTAATTATAATTCGTTCTATTAGTGAATTAATCTTCTTATTTATAAAGTCTAAAGTAAAATAAAAGTTTAAAATAAAATAAATAAATTGTTATTTATTCTAATTAAATTTGTTTATCCACTACATATCAATTAACATTAATTTATAATACATTAATTTATAATCCTTTGACTTAAAAAAAATGAAAGCCCAGCGGCCGGTTTGGACCGGACCGGTATACATTCGGTTTGCCTAATGCGATGTCGTTTCGGGGGGAGGAATAACGCGTTAGTGCGTTACTGATTGTTGGTCTCCCTCTTCTCTTTTCTTACTTTCAGTCATTTCTTCATTCAAAGAAAACAAAAAGGAAAAATCCTAGCTAGCCTCCACCGCCGCCGAACGGAGTGACCGGTTGCCGCCGTCCGTGGCTGTCCGAGGAGTCTTTCTTTGTACTGTCGGTGTTTTCCAAGTCAGATCCCCTATTTGATGTCTTCTTCATCACTCGGCGCCCATCCTCCATCGGATTCTTCCTGCTGCTCGTGGTCGTCTTGTCGCCGTCGTCTCGGCGTCATTATCTCGAAGGTCAGTGACTTTGGTGTGCACCTGTTCTTCGATTTTCATTTTATTCTCTGAATCTCTGTTCTGAAATCAACAATTTATTGAATGATTATTATAGGGTTTTGTGTTTTGTTGAAATCTTTGAACGATTATTTGATTTATGAGTTCTGGCTCTGTTGTACTGATGCTGCTTTGTGTGTTTTGTGTTTTGTGTTTTAGATTACACGGAACAAAAAAAACCAATTACTTGGAACACTTGCACACAAACATGCCCAGTCCTAACAGTAGCTTCCTAATGAATCCTTGGTTGGGTCCTTCCCCTGTTCTCAGAACCTTGGCTGTAATCATGGTAAGTCTCTAAACTATTTAATTAATGTATGTAATTTAAAACCCTAATCTCAAATTGCATGCGACCCATATGTAATTAATTTTATCATACAATTGATCCTATTTTTGATACGTCTTTTCACATAATTTTTTTTGTTTTTTCTAAATCTTATATATTATATATTTTTATTTTGTCTAAATCTTATATATATTTTTTATTTGTCTTATGTTGCAATATTTTTTTTGGAGTCAATAAAAATCAATTCCTCAGATTTTAAATTATAGAAAATATGATACTATCCTCTCAACACAATCTTTGGTCATATATGGAAGGTACTGATAACAAACCTTTTGGAAATTATATCAGATTAGGAAACAAAAAATTGGTGCTATATATCAAATTTAATTCTCATAACGCCTTTAGTCTGTACCTTTTGAAATTAAAATAGCCTATGATTCTAAATTTTCTACATCAAATACAAATTAATTTAATAAAAAATGAGAATACGTAGGAGTACAGACAGAACTTGAAAAAGATATTTGAAGAGGCAAAAAAA
>NC_029781.3:63165659-63198728 GCF_000817695.3 Arachis duranensis
ATTTTTGAAAATCTTTATTTTTCAACTTTTTGGTAAAAAGATTATTTTTTTAAGTTTCAAATTTTAAATAAAAATTTTTCATCTTTTTTTTTCTCTTCTTAATATGTTTAGGTTAATAAGCCAAATTAATTTTAAATAAAAAATTAATTTTAAAAAAGTTCATTTTTACATTACTAATATATTTTTTTTAGAATTTTCTACTTAATATAATTTAAAAAAATTCATTTTTACATTACTTATTCAGTTTTAGTATATTAAGTAGAAAATTTATTTTTACATTACTAATGTATGTAAATATGGTGATTTCCTCTTCAGCATATATTGCTTCTTATTTTGATTTTTCAGAATTAAACTCCAGTTTGCCATGTAAATGGAACACAGTAAATGTTGGCCGTTGATTTCTAACCTAATTTTGAATTTTATTTTATTTATTAATTTATTAATTTATTGATTTTATTGATATGATTCAGATTCTTTAATCCTGAATAGTCTAAACACTTTCCCTTTTTTTTAGCTGGATTTTGATAGGGACTTAAAGATTCTTGCAATCCTTACCAATACTGGGGCTGAACAGTGCTGTGACTCTCTATAAATTTGGCATAGGTGATCACCACATTTGTTCTTTATCTACACTGAAATTCAGTTTATTTGAGTAATTTTGTAGTGACAGGTAGCAATGGCAGCTAGGTGAGTTCATGTGCCATGTGGATTGTTTCACAATAAGTTTTTTTTTTATCTTTCACTAAATATGAGGTCTTTGATTTTTAGGTATGATCTTATCAAGTGTATCAATGCTGGTCCAGCGCATAAGGTGTGGAAGCTCAAAGTACGTGTCATTAGACTTTGGACCGTTTCTCAATTTGCAAGATCTGGGATGAAGGCACCTATTGAGATGGTTGCCCTTAATGAAGAGGTAAAATTTTCTCTTTTTATTTCAGATTTATTTTGGTAATGACTGAGCAATAAACCTTATTTTTCTATGACTCTATAAAATTAATGCATTCAGGGAGATACAATTCAATGCACTGTAAAAGACATATTTGTTCCTATCTTCAAGGGCTTACTCGCTGAGGGCAACGTGTATGTGGTCACTAATTTTGGAGTTGCTTTGAATACCATCAAGTTCAAGCCTACTAGACACGAATTTAGGATCCATTTCAAGAGGGACACGATTGTGCGTCCGGTACAAGATTCTTCAGTTCCATTGAACGGATTTAATTTTGTTCCGTTCAAAACAATTCAATCAGAGTCTAAAGAAGATGGTTATTTAGTTGGTAAGTACTTTGTTAGATTAATCTATGATGCATGTGTTGTTTAATTCTTTAAAGTCTAATTTTTTAATCCTATATATTGTTTTGCACCATTTGCTGTCTTTTTTTATCATGAGCATATAATGGACAGATATGGATTCAATTGATGGTTGTTGCTATTCCTCTCAAGTCTCAACTATTGTAGATTCATATAATATTAATCTAAAATTTGTTTCATTGAGATATTATATTAAGGAAGAATTTTTTTATTATTCCCTTCATGTAACAAATATTCCCTTGCTGTAATTTTATATTAAGAAATAATATAATTTCTAACTCAGTTAAATATTGTTTCATTTGAATTTTGTTTAATAAAAATATTTATATAATCTTGTGTATTATCTTTATAATGTCCTATAATTTTGTTTCTTCAGGAACTTCGATTTCTAGGCCCTAACTATTTATTAACAGTTTTTTATATTTTTATTTTTAAGAGAATTTAAGGGATCTGATTTCAACATGAATAAAATGCGTTGATTCCAAAGAGAAAAATTTGGGCATATAGAGTTTTGTTAATCAATAGATTAGTGCCTTTATTTTGTAGATGTGATAGGTCAGCTTGCTTCTAAGGGTAACTTGGTCGAATTCACACGGGACGGGAAGCCGTCAAGTTATATCACCATAGAACTTGATGATCTTGAGTAATGCTTAATATCTTTTTGATACTGGCTTTTGTTTTAAAATCTTATTTTGGAATTTTGTGTCTCTCTTTAATCTACAAGAGTTGCTATTTCTTATAGGGGTAGACAGAAATTAAGGGTAACGTTGTGGCAGTCTTTTACTTTTGAATTGCTCAAATATCTAGAAGAACACCCGTCTCTTACCTATGTGGTTATTCTCCAAATGGGCAAGATGAAATTTTATAGTGGTTTGTTTATTTGTTTATTTTACTGGTATTTGAATGCATGTTTTCTGTCATCATATGCTTATGGTATTTTCTTTGTTTTGTTATGTCTTTTGTAGGGGTCATGGGTGTATCTAACACAAACTACAATTCGAAACTGTTTATCAAAGTTGAGTTTCCAGCTGCCAGGGATTTCTTTGCGAGGTATAGTGTATAGATCAGTATTGTGGTCAGCAGATTATTTATACAATGCTTTTGATTATTAAACTATTGACAAATTTCATAATTTCTGATTTAAAAATGCAAGGGTGAACAAATTGGATCCTGTTGATGGACAAGGCATAATGCCGCTGGTCTGTGGTCAACCTGTTTCAGATGAGGAGAATTTTTTGCGTCTGTCAGTCTACAAAACAATTGCAGAGATAAAGGAGCATAATCAGGTAAAATTCTTTCTTTATTGGTCTTCCTTTTTTTATTGTATTTTTTTATTGTATTAGTTCCAATGTTTGTTGGATCATAATCTCAATTGTTGTGTTGTACCCTCCTATCCATCGATTTTAGGATGCTGTATTTGTTACAGCCGGGACGATTAAAGAAGTTGAGACTAAATTTGGTTGGTGGTACAAAGGATGTAAGAAGTGTCGTCGTGGCTTGAGGGAACTTGATAAAAAAATATTTCTGTCCCAATTGCATTAGAGACTAGGGTTCTATGAGCCAAGGTATGACTCACGATACTTCTTTAAGATTCACACATTATATACTCTTTGTCCTCGAAGATAATGGTGTAATCTATGCATTTGTATTATTTGCTCAGACACTATTAAATTATTATTATTCTAATAGGTATTTTTATAACATTTTTTATGAATTATATATAATAAGGATTATTTTAAACTATTCTCGCTTGTGGGATGGAGACTCTTGGATAATTCCCCTTTCTGAGTTTTCAGATCGAATATGGAATCTTATGTGTTGTTTTTGAGTTTGATGTGAAGTTTCACACTGTTCATTATTCTTATTTTTTTCTTGATTACATGTTGTAAAATTCTACTTGATTAGTAATTTTTTTAATAAAAAGGCACTGCTCATAATTTTTGCTTTTGTTATGGCCAGTCGGTGATAATTGTGTGAATGTGGGGTTGGAGATTTAAATTAACTATTATTGAAATCACATTGCAAAGTTACTTATGTGGCTTGCTATTTTTGTGTTTTTGGATTCTGATTCACAAAGGAAATATAAAAAAATTTATTGGCTACTGGATTATTTAGCTTTGATTTGTTCACGGGGTCACTTTCTTTTAGATTTTTTTAATTCCATTTGATACGTTTTATTCTTTCTTGTGGGATGGAGACTCTTTGGTAAGCCATTAAAAAATTATTTGCATCCAATTCAGTAATAGCATAGTATAGACACTGATTATTGGTAAGATTTATGTAGTGTGTTATTCTTGGACTATATATTTTTTGGTGAATAATAGGTACATCATCCACATAAGGGTGATAGACCACACCGATGCTGCCTCTTTTGTTTTGTTCGATGGAGAAGCTGCAAAGTTTCTTGGAGTTTCTGCTAAGGACCTTAGGCAGTCTTGTGTGACTAAGGTTTGATGTCATATTCATTTTTTTTGTGTTAATAGTCTGGACTATACCTTAATTTTTATTACTTATGAGAGCATGAATGAAGTTTTTTTTCCTAACTGTGAAGGGTGTTGAGAAAAATTCCTGTCCCGAAGAGATTAATAAGCTTAGGGATATTAAGTTCATCTTCAAAGTGCAACTCAAGATGAGAAATCTGAACTCTTATGAACCATATGTGATTCATGTGCTGAGAATGACTAATGAGAATTCTCTGGTTTCTGCCTTCCTGGATAAATACAATCCTGACACTGTAATCCCCTCTGTCTAATAACTTTTTCTTTTGTTTCTGTATTAGAAAAACAGAGCAACCATATTTTGATGATGTCTTTTTATTGAATCAATTGTTTTGTAGGGCCTTTTGTCCCATGAAAATTCTGAACTATTGAGTTTGTCTACTGGTCCATACAACACTTCTAAGGTTTGTGTCAAATGATTTCCAATTTAAATTGTTACAGTGATGTTATTAATTTTTACATAGTAACTAAAATATTATTATTCTTATATTTATTGGTACATGATGGCATATCCCAGACTTGTGAGAGTGAGCCAACTCCATCACCTGCAGTTGATGAGAAACATAATTCTAAGATTCTCAGAGCTAAGAAACATATTGAAGAGATTGGAGAGGAGTCAGTTTCATCCAAATCTAAGAAAGGGAAGTGGGTTGTGGTGGAGGACTAAATCAACACGCCTCTACACAGTTCGATTTAAAATATAGGAGAATAATTTATTTAAACTATTATTTGAATGAACTATGGTTGTTTGAGAGTTATTAGGATCTACAATATATGAGTAGTTTATTTTTCAAAGTTTTTGTGTTGACATTAATTTATCTCTTATAACTTGATACAAGAGTTGTTTCGTATATTTGTTTATTTAATCCAAGATTTTGAGTGTGTTTTCTTTTAATAAATAGTTATTATATTTAGTATTTGAATAATTATATAAAAAAATGAAAGCCCGTTGAAGAAATAAGTGTAATATTGGTGGTGGTGATAATATGTTGGCAATTGCAAGGAGAGTTGAGTGAGATTCAACTATGCACAGCATGTTTGGTCTTGGAATATCTTGAACCTTGCATTGGAATCCCCTCTCTCACATAGATATGATTACTACTTTGAGAACTTGGGAATAAATCATGCATTATTGAAATTATTTGCTCATTCAGCATCATTATTATTATCATTATCATATACTTCTTCAGTTTTAAAATAGGTATGGCTTTTATTTTAATTTAAAATGCATATTTTAATTTTTTAATGAATCTAAAAAGTTAAAATTAAAACAACAATTATTTTAAAATAAACAGAATCTATTCAATGAACAGAAATAAAAACTTTTTTTAATCAATTTTTTCGTTTATCACAATAAGTGTAGAGAATCTGATCAATCACAAGTAGCCTCTTTATAAATTAGAATGAATAGAGAAAACAAAAGAAAATAAAAAGGGAATTAGAATAAATAAAGAAAACAGAAAGGGAATTAGAATAAATAAACAAAACAAAAGAAAACAAGAACACGTTAGCTGGTCTCCCTCCTCTCTTTTGTTACTTTTATAAATTAGAATAGATAAATAAAACAAAAGAAAACAAAAAGGGAATAACACTTACTGCATGCTGGTCTCCCTCCTCTCTTTTGTTACCTTTATTCATTCTTTCATTCAAAGATAACAAGAAGATAAAACCCTAGCTAGCCTCCACCGCCGCCGAACGGAGTGACCGGTTGCCGCCGTCCGTGGCTGTCCGAAGAGTTTCTCTTTGTACTGTCGGTGTTTTTCCAAGTCAGATCCCCTATTTGATGTCTTCTTCATCACTCGGCGCCCATCCTCCGTCGGATTCTTCCTGCTGCTCGCAGTCGTCTTGTCGCCGTCGTCTCGGCGTCATTATCTCGAAGGTCAGTGGCTTTGGTGTGCACCTATTCTTCGATTTTCATTTTATTCTCTGGATCTCTGTTCTAAAATCAACAAATTATTTAATGATTATAGGGTTTTGTTTTGTTGAAATTGTTGAATGATTATTTTATTTTGGGGTTCTGGATCTGTTGTACTGCTGCTGCTTTGTGTTTTTGTGAAATTTGTAGATTATTATTTGATTATTCAGCTCACCGTTGTATGTTTTGTGTTTTAGATTATAGAGAAAAAAAAACCAATAACTTAAAACACTTGCACACAAACATGCCCAGTCCTAACAACAGCTTTCCGATGGATCCTTTCTTGGGTCCTTTCCCTGTTCTCAGAACCTTGGTTGTAACCATGGTAAGTCTCTGAACTAATTCATTAATATATGTAATTTAAAACCTAATCCCAAATTGCATGCGACCCATATATAATTAAATTTATCATACAATTGATCCCTCTTTTAATACTTCTTTTCACGTAATTTTTTTTATTTTGTCTAAATCTTATATATTATTTTTTTATTTGTCTTATGTTGCAATATTTTTTTGGAATCAATAAAAATCAATACCTCAAATTTTAATTAAAGAAAATATGATACTATGTTATAAAGTTATTTTTTCTAATAATTTAAGCTCATAAAAAAGGCATATGTTTTGGATAAAATTATCTTAAATTTGCTACGTATGATACATGGTTTAGAAAACAACAATAAAATGATGAGATTTTTTTCGAAATAAAATAATACAATATCTTTCTTCTGATACATATATTATGTGTATTACTGTACACGTATATATTATTGATTTTTCTGATACATATATTATGGGTATTATTATATACGTATATATATGTTTTTTTTTTCTTAAAGGAAGACATGAATTCAGCTGTTATTTTCATATCTTTTTTTACTCAATTTACTTTTAATTGACAGTATTTATGATATAGAATAAGAGCTGTATTTTCAATTCAAATCTTTTTTTTATTTTTTAAATTATCAAGACAGATTTTTTCTTCTTTTGGATTATGGAAGAAATATGATTTTGGATGCAGTCTAATTTTAAAATGATTTACCCAAAAAATATACCTCTTCTTAGTTGCTATAAAAGCCTAGAAAGTATGGTCTTATACTGTTATCACACATACTTGCTATAATTTATGGCTTGCTCTTATTTTTTTATCTAGAGAAAAAATGGATAGACAATATGATTTGTTAGAGATGATTGCACCGCCAAAAGAGAGCTGGAAGATTCATGTCAGAGTAATCAGACTCTGGTTTTTATCAAAATTCAAAAACCTCAGATCCAGTAGCTCTATTGAAATGGTGTTGATGGATAAGCAGGTACTTCTAATTTATTTATCCACACAATTATTTCTCTGTTTTTATACACATAGTCCCACATTTGTATATTTCTCACTTTCATAATTATTACAATTTCAATCTCAACAGTTTTATGGTTTTGTTGTGACCATTCAATTAAAAACTGAACAAAAATAAAACCCATTGTATATTTCCTTGCAAGAAAAGCAAGAAAATTTTTTATAAAAGAATATTTTACAGTAAAAAAAGATTTAAATTTTAACTCTGTTAAATATTGTTTCATTTAAATTTTGTTTCATAAGAAAATTTATATAATTTTAATTATTATCCTTATAATGTCCTATAACAATTAAATAATGCTTTAAAAATTAATGTGTCTTATTTTGGTTTAAATTCTGCATTAAAGAATTTTATTAAGGAAATATAATTTTATAAGCCAAAATAATTTATCAATATGATTGTATTACATAATATGTTTATATTTAGTGTATTTCATTTGAATTGGCTGATGCGTCATTTTTTGTTATAGGTATAGGACTAAAAAAAATTGTATTATTTAATAAAAATTTTCTTCAATTTGTTATTGGCTCTGTTTTGTTTTATTTAATTATCTATGTTTTTTGGTACATGCTAATGACATTGAAAGTACTTTCTTTTTATTTTGATACAAGTCAAACATGACTCTAATATATAATTAGATAATTATGGGTATTGTTAGCGTATAATATATATATTATTTTAGATGTTTTTTTATTAGAATTTATTGAATACTTTTAGAATACAGATTTTTTGACTATATGATTATATCTGCTATGTCTGTAATTGACTAAAAGAACAAGAAAGTAATTGACTAATTGACCTGTATATCAAACAATAGTCATTGGCGTTCAGCGACCTTACTCCTCAAGTTATTATTATTTGGATGGGGATCAATCATCGTATTTTAAAGAAGATACAATAATTTAAGCTTCTTGGTGGTGTTTTTTTTTTAAATGTTTAACATGGATTCCAAAATATCAGTACACTTAACACTTTTTTTTCTTCCAATTTTATAATTTAGTATTAACTCGAAGGATAGCGATTTTACTAACTTCTAATTAATAGAGTCACTTATTTATTATATGCTATTTTCAACTTATTCTCAATGAAAAATTTTTTATGAAAAATAAAATAATCAAATAAAAATTTTTCGTTATCAATTTTAAGAATGATAAAATTTCAATATTCAATTATATTCTCATATAGCATTATTTTAAGATTCTAATACTGAACTATTAATTTTATTAAAGGTGACTTATGTTTAATTGTCTTGATTTTTAATAAAATTAATTAAATAAATTATATAATTTTGTGAAATTATTCCAATTATATTATTACTTAAATTTTTTTTCTCTCTGTTGATAAAAACTCTCTTCTTTCTCCTGGTAACACACAGTTAGATGATGTGGGAGAGTTGCTGTCGTTGTCTCTACTTTGACAACAGTGACCCTTCACTCTCCCTTCTCCCCCCCTTAAGATCGAGATTTAGAGAAAAATTTTGATTCATGAAGTTGTTTAGAGATCAGAAAAATATTCAGAAATAGGAGTGGTTCACGAAGAAGATGGCACAAGTTTTAAGCAATCATGACATGGGACCCATATATATTAATCATATTCTAGGCCATAACTATTTATTAACAGTATTTTATATTTTTATTTTTAATATATATGAAGCAACTTTATCTTCAATATGATAAAGTCATGTCACAATGAGATCTCCATCTTGCTTGCGACTTACATGTATCAGAAAAATTAATCTTTGCCTTCTATTTTGTTGTATTTTATTTCATGAATTTTTTAGGTAATTTAGTATATGTCCTCATTAAGAGTCAATTTAAATGAAAAGAATTCAATCCAAATATCAAGTCTTTCAATAAGTGTGACTAGCACGCATATATATATATATATATAGAAAAGAACAAAATCTAGGTGCAAAATATAAAACTAACTCTTCCTTTTGTAAAAAATGTACACCAGGGAAAAGAAAAAGATTCAAAAGGTTTCACTGTCGGCCATGAGGAACTATAATGGAAAAGAGAATCATTTAAATTGAGAATGGAGGGATGGATATTTGGCCAATAAAAAGGGAGTTTTGAGAGACTTTTAGCAAACTTTCTAAAATGTTCTAATTAGATATACAGTTAAAATTAAATATTCTAATTATTCTCAATATATAGTTGAATATATGTTTAAAATATAACGATAGTGTATATTAAAGTATTAAATATTTGAATCCATTACGTGTATATTCTTCCTTTGGTTGCATATAAATCTGTTATTAATGTTTAATACTTAATATTCTAGATTTAAATCATATTTTTAATTTATTCAGTTATAAATATTGAAAGAAAATTTTTATATAAATTTTGTTTGTTTATTTAGTTGGAGCTTATTGGTACTGGGTGTAGAAAGTGAATAATAAAATTTTTTTCTTTTTGAAAAAATAGGGAACAACTATGCATGCTTCTGTAGGTGAGGATCTGATATCTGTGTTTGAGTCATTGATATCGGAAGGAACTGTGTATGTTTTTACATACTTTGGAGTTAACAACAACTGTGAGTTGTATTGCACAACATCGCATCAATTTCGGTTATTTTTTCAAGATAGAACTACTGTCTTACCCTCTTTCTGTGATGCAATACCGTTATATGGTATTAAGTTGGTCCCTTTTAGGAAAATTATGGGATACTCTCCTCATCATCCTTTTTTGGTTGGTAAGTGTATAATTTATGGCAAGTACACAAGTTGATTTTTTTTTAATTATGACAAAATATCACTAAAAGGTGTGATTTGGGCACATTTTTCTGTTTGATATTTATTTAAGACGTTGCTGGAGTTATGGCCGGCGTAGAGGGTGAGAGGAAATACATGAACGATGGCAAACTTATTAACATGATGGTCATTTATATTGAGAATGACGGGGCATTTTTTCCAACAATCCTTACTCACCACTTAATATATTTAAATAAATAATCTTTTATTTTCTAAATAATTTGCATTTCTATACAGTTTACAGCTTAATATTGTTGTTCTTGGAGAGATGGTGGACCGGATCAAGGATTTTCTAGCATCGAGCGATCAACAACTGCCAATAGTTATTCTTCAATTTGCAAGAGTAAAAAATGCTGGAGGTACGTGAGTATTTGATTACTATCAAATGATTATATTCTTATTGTAACTATTTCTACTAATTATTGAGATGCAAAATGGGTGGCTCATGAAAGGTTATCAATAGAAGGAAGGTTATGCCATCAATATTTTCATATAGTAAAAACAGTTGAGATACGTAGAGATTTTTTTAAATATCATTGGAAATTCTCTTTTTTGTTTTTAATTTCTAAAATTTAATTGGTTGAAGTGATACAAACTATTATTATATAAAATTGGATAAATGAGGTATCAGCAGTTTTTTTTTCTTCATTGATTGTAAATCCTATGTTGAATTACTCGAGAATTAATTAATCAATATATAATTTTAAACTATATTTCTGTTACTATATAATACTTTTTATTATTTTATATTTGCATTAAATATTTTTTTTATATGTCATTGCTAAAATAAAAAGTTTTAATAATTAATTAGGTTCACGGTAGGTTATAGTTATTTTTTTAAATCTAAGTACACTTTTGGTTACCTTCCATTCGATAATTCTTCTGTCATGTATAATTGTACAACTCATTTAAACAATGATTGTTATATATAGGTACCAATATTGTGCAGAACATTATGTATGGTACTGGACTCTTGATAAATCCAGATATTCCTGAGGCTTTGATGCTTCGAAAAAGGTATTGTAACAATATTGTGAATTATTTATGGTTGTGCATATTGACTGTATTTTTGTGGCATCGTGATTGATAAGTAGTGTGTACTATAGAGAGATCTCGCAGTACCTGTCTGTGGTTTCTGGCAAACCAGCATATCTTGATGAAGATGAAGTTTTATATTCCATTGGGAGGAAGATAATAAAGGAGTTACGTGCTGCTGCGGATGTGAGTGCTTTATATAAAACTACTTTTTTTCGTTTGGTTAATTTTTTTTAAAACTTTCAAAATGTTCCTATATAGGTTGGATTCTATGTTGTTCGGGCCACTGTTCTTGATGTTAAACCCGTTCCAAGTTGGTGGTATAAATCATGTGTTTGCAGCGTGAAGGCAGAAGCTAATGCAGATGAATACTTCTGCGATGGCTGTAATAGGGACGTGAATAATGTGGTTGACAGGTATTACTCTAATTAGATTTATTTGTGCAATCTTTTCATAAAAATGCAATATAGTTAACTAATTGATTATGTTGATTTTTAATGATTTAGCAATATCTGGCTTAATACTAATATTTATTAAAAACAAAAACTGCTTTGGTTGATGGAAATCTGGTTTAGCCACAAAAAAAAAAGCTGGCAAACAAAGATAGAGTGCACAGAAAAAAATTCATGTACCTACAACACTTTTATACCAAAGTCTCCTTTGCTAGACTAAAATCTAGAAAACTGATAAATCTAAAAAAAATTGTGTTTGAGCATCTAAATTATGTTGAATATCATTTTTATGATTTTGTTGTAACTAAAGGGTGATAGGCCAGGTGTTAATTGATGTTTTTGAATTAAAAAAAAAGGTATAAGTTGAATTTGTTGGTTTTTGATGGTACTAGTACAACGAACTTTGTTGTGTTCGATAAGGAGGTTGCAGCACTATTCGGACGAACCTGTACTGAGATGGTGAAAGAGTTGAATGTACGTGAAACCAATTTCGTTGAACACGTTATGATTGTCAATAAGATATGTTTATTTATTTAGAACAATATAAATGTAAAATTTTTGGTGTAGGAAAAGGGGAAAGCAAGCAAAGATCCTACTGGTTTTAATGAGTTTTTCCTTGATAAGGAGTTTCTGTTCAAGGTCGAAGTAGAAACTACTGGATGGTGCGATTCTTATGATGTATCGGTAATACATTCTGATTCTACCAATTTACCGAGGTGGAGGGATACTCAAGGCCCGGTAAAATCTGGTGTACCCCGTGCTGGTCCTATTAACCCTATGCATGTATGATTTCTTCTTTTTTTTTGTTGATTTTTAGACTATGTATATTAAGGCTTAATTTGCCAAATATGAGATGTTGTTTATTTATTTTTTTATTGTTTTTTTATGTAGCCTCGAGGTGAAGATGGATGTTCTGTTTGTGATGAGTCACCTGATCCAATCGTGAAAAATTTGTCTGTTATTAAAAGACCTGTTGTGAGGGTATTCATTTAGTCTTCACTTATATGGCCTCTTTTATATTTTGGAATTTATTTTTTGGTTAAAATCTTAATTATACTTTTTTGTTTTATTTTGTTTGAAGCGTCTGTTGGATGAGTTCAACATATCTGGTGCTCCTTCCATTAAAAAGTAGCTGCTGTGAAACATGTTTTAAAGGTTTGGTGGAGTCTTGGCTATGACTATTGTTTATTGAGAGAATAGATACTATTCAAATTTTAAAATATTTTAAATTAAATAATTGTTGTTTTGTTTTATTTAATTATCTATGTTTTTTAGGACATGCCTCAGCGACTTTACTCCTCAAGTTATTATTATTTGCGTGGGGATCAATAATCGTATTTTAAAGAAGATACAATAATTTAAGCTTCTTGGTGTTGTTTTTTTTTTAATGTTCATCATGGATTCCTAAATATCAGTACACTTAACACTTTTTTTCTTCCAATTTTATAATTTAGTATTAACTCGAAGGATAGCGATTTTACCGACTTCTAAATCTAATTAATAGAGTCACTTATTTATTATATGCTATTTTCAACTTATTCTTAATGAAAAATTTTTTATGAAAATTAAAATAATGAAATAAAAAGATTTCATTATCGATTTTAAGAATAATAAAATTTCAATATTCGATTATATTCTCATGTAGCATTATTTTAAGATTCTAATATTGAACTATTAATTTTATATTAGGTGACTTATGTTTAATTCTCTTGATTTTTAATAAAATTAATTAAATAAATTATATAATTTTGTGAAATTATTCTAATTATATTATTACTTAAAATTTTTTTTTCTCTGTTGATAAAAACTCTCTTCTTTCTCCTGGTAACACACAGTTAGCTGATGTGGGAGGGTTGCTGCAGTTGTCTCTACTTTGACAATAGTGACCTTCCACTCTCCCTCCTCCCCCCTTTAAGATCAAGATTTAGAGAAAAATTTTAATTCATGAAGTTGTTTAGAGATCAGAAAAATATTTAGAAATTGGAGTGGTTCACGAAAAAGATGGCACAAGTTTTAAGCAATCATGACATGGGACCGATATATATTAATCATATTCTAAATTCTTCAACCTAAACTCAAAATCCGCAAATAAAAATTAGTATATGGATTTTTTCGAAATAAAATAATAAGAGTAATAAAAAGTGCTTTTAATTTATTATTAGTTAATCATTGAACGTTAAATTATCAAATAAAAAATATTATTAAATGAGAGTAATTCCTGAATGAGAGTGATTGTTAGGGTGTTGGTGTTGTATGCTGCTGTGACTCATTAAAGTATGTTATATTATATTTATGACTCCGTAAATAGAAACTTTTTATTTCGTTCAAAAAAGAAAACTATTGATTTAAAATAATATAATATCTTTGATTCTTTCCAACAATTTATAACATATACACATTAATATTTTAGCCCAGCCCAAAATACAATAGCTCTATATAAGAACTCTACAATTACATATAATCTTTCATATTCAATATTTGATTATTAGATATTTTTTTGAAGGTGTTACTGTTGCACATTGCACCACATCTTTATGTAAGTTTTATTTATTTTTTTCATTTCAGATAAATTTTTTAAGTGTTGATTAGTCTTCTATTGATTAGTGTTTTCATTTTATTTTGTTCAACTTCTTTACAATTTTATTTTTTTTATTATTCACATGTTATAAACTTATTAGTTTAGTAATTGAAAATAAATAATATTTATATAATTGTTAAATCTTTGAAAAAAATAAGACTATTATACACTCTCTAAAAATATTGTTACTACACAATACACTATGTTTTATGTAAGTTTTATATGTTTTATGTAAGTTTCATATGAAGTTGTTTAGAGATTAGAAAAATATTTAAAAATTGGAGTAGTTCACGAAAAAGATGGCACAAATTTTAAGCAATCATGACATGGACCGATATATATTAATCATATTCTAAATTCTTCAACCTAAACTCAAAATCCGCAAATAAAAATTAGTATATGGATTTTTTCGAAATAAAATAATAAGAGTAATAAAAAGTGCTTTTAATTTATTATTAGTTAATCATTGAACGTTAAATTATCAAATAAAAATATTATTAAATGAGAGTAATTCCTGAATGAGAGTGATTGTTAGGGTGTTGGTGTTGTATGCTGCTGTGACTCATTAAAGTATGTTATATTATATTTATGACTCCGTAAATAGAAACTTTTTATTTCGTTCAAAAAAGAAAACTATTGATTTAAAATAATATAATATCTTTGATTCTTTCCAACAAATTATAACATATACACATTAATATTTTAGCCCAGCCCAAAATACAATAGCTCTATATAAGAACTCTACAATTACATATAATCTTTCATATTCAATATTTGATTATTAGATATTTTTTGAAGGTGTTACTGTTGCACATTGCACCACATCTTTATGTAAGTTTTATTTATTTTTTTCATTTCAGATAAATTTTTTAAATGTTGATTAGTCTTCTATTGATTAGTGTTTTCATTTTATTTTGTTCAACTTCTTTACAATTTTATTTTTTTTACTGTTCACATGTTACAAACTTATTAGCTTAGTAATTGAAAAGAATTAATATAATATAGCTTAATTGTTAAATATTTGAAAAAAATAAGACTATTATACACTCTCTAAAAATATTGTTACTACACAATACACTATGTTTTATGTAAGTTTCATATGTTTTATGTAAGTTTCATTTTATTTTATCAAATAGGTTAAAGTTTGTTAATTTGGATACTAATTTTTATTATTCACTTAATGTAATTATCCAAAAAAATTATTTTATTATTTATAAAATAAATTTAAAAATTACATATTACGGAAAACATGTAGTACCACCTTTTAAAAGTATATTATTATTATTATTATTATTATTATTATTGTTATTATTATTATTATTATTATTGAAGCATACCACAAAGTTGTATTTAATTTTTAATATGTAATCTAATTTTTAAGATTTAAATTTTAAATGACTAAAATTATTCTATGTTGAATATTTTGTCTCTAACTAATTTTTTTGTTATACGTTGATTAAAAAATGTGATTTATTGATCACTTCTAAATTCAAATTTAAAATTTGTCGTGCAGGAGTGTATATTTTTAATTAATTATTTGATAATATATGATATAAAAATTAGTTTGCTTAATATTAAAATGGGTATATATATACCCATTTTAATTAGATTATTAATTTGTGAATTAAAAGTCACTGTTAATATATTTTTACATATTTAAAAATTAAGTTTTTTATTTTTTTAAGTAAAAATTGATACCTCATAAATTAATCAATAAATAATCAGTATTGTAAGTTAATGGATATTTAAAATTTAACTTCAAAATAAGTATTAAAATTTGAAAATTTGTATTTGTAGTTCATTGTTGTGGAAGAAGTACATTGTAGATAAGGGACTTGACAACGATAATGTATCACACTCTAATCACACAATCGAAGGTTGCAAGGTTAAGACGAAAGATAATTTTGGCAAGAAAACGAAAAAGACTTGATGATAATGAGTTTGCTTTCTTTTGTGCTTCTGGTAAGTGTTCTTCTAAAACTTCTTTAATTTCTATTTTTTATGGGAATTACAGTTTAAACTATTATCGTTGTTGAGAATATTAGCGAAGTAGTTTGTACTATACATAATTTTTTAAATATTTTAGTTTAGTATGTACTATACATAATTTTTTAAATATTCTAATTTAGTAATTGAAAAACTGTAAATAACTATTTGTCTTTATAATTTTTTTAAATTCATATTTTATAAGCTACTATACAATCTTCAAATCTTCATATACTATTTAGGTTAATTAATTATTTAATATTATTTAAAATATACTCTATCATAATTTAATATAATATACTATTTATCCTAAATTAATACATAAAACTCTATACTTGGGAAAATATAAAATTTGATGCTTTTGAGTATATCTATTTAACTCGATTTAAATAAATTGAAATTTTAAAATTATATTTAAATTTAAAGTTTTATTTGTTATTTAAATTGAATTGTATTTATTTTTAACTGATGACTGGTTATATTTTGAATAATATGATATGAATACTCATTGATTTAGTTTAATAATTTAAAAAATAATTCAATAAAACTAAACCAATACAAAAAAAAATTTTTAACTACGAAAGTATACTACTAAAGTTATATAAAATCAAATACGAGATTAGTTAATCGAATAATTATTATTTGTGTTTCATTTATTTTTTTTGACTTAACAATGTCGAAGAACAACAATAATACAAATTTTGACGTACATAAAAATGTGCATCATATTACTACAAGTCAAAGAACAGTGTGTCGAGAAACTGGTACCTCATCTAATATTCTCAGTTTACAATTCAGTGAGGATAAAGGTGACATTTTTTCACTGTAATTGACTCATATTTATCTAAATTTAATTTATATCGGTTTAATGACAAAAATTTTCTATATATTTCTCATTACTCATTCATAGAGAAGCAACTATCTATGCATGGTATACACTGTGCCTCGCATGGAATTTTTGGACAGAAAAATACTCCTCCTAATTATGTAAGACCTTCTACATCAGAGATAAGATCTAAATCTTTAACTCTACAGACGGATCCCTCATTGACAAGAACTCCACTGTCCGTGTTAACAAATAGTATGTATAATTATTGATTGCCAAATGATTCATATACCAATATTTAACAAAAAATATACTTCATCGAAAATTATTTATATAACATAGATTTATTACAATTCTAGCATACTCCAGTGTACAAGGACCCACCAATAATCTAACTGAAGTCGTTCCACAAAATCAACTTCCATCACACTCCGGTTCCCACCGATCGTGCCTAACAGAAAGGTAATTTAGAAAAGATAATCATCATTATTATATTCTTTTTTTCCCTATAGTTTCTATGGTTTATTTGAATAAAATTGAACTTTTTTGTAAAGAAGTTCTACTATGATTGGGGTGCAAAAAGGACAATCTTCCTCTGTTGTTACTTCGGTGGCTATTAATTTGGGATAACTTTATGAAGATGTAAATTTATCGACTGTTAAGACGCATCCACCAAGCGCTGACACACACAGTGGCCAATGTGTTGACCCTTTTGTTGATGATGAAGGTAATTTCTCATTATATCAAGAATTTAAGTTTGTAGTTTGCAAGAGATATGAATTATTAGTAATACATCAAAGTGATTATGTTTGCATTTTTATAATTTTTTTACTGTAGTTTTGAATGGTTATGATGATTCAATGTTGGATGTGGATATGGAAGATAATTTTATACCGTCCTCAGAAACCTTAGACGGTATGTAAAATTTTTATCTGTATGTTTATTTGCATCTTTGTGTACATCATGGACTAAATTGTATCGGATGACAACTGAGTAGCTAAAGAGAGTTCATTCGTCAGATGTCTGGGATATAGGAAATCCTATTTATCAATGTCAACACTGTAAAGCATGGATGTGGTCTGGAGAAAGGCTTGCTAAATCCAAACAGTCGCCCCAACCAAAGTTTTCATTATGTTGTATGGAAGGAAAGATTGAGCTTCCTCTACTTTCTGTGCCTCCTGATGAGCTCATTCAGCTTCATACTGGAGGAGATCAAAGAAGTATTCATTTTCTAAAAAATATAAGGACATTTAATTCAATGTTTTGTTTTACATCAATGGCTGGAAAAATTGACCGTGGGGTGAACAATGGGACTGCTCCTCCAATTTTTAAGCTTGGGGGTCAAAACTACCATAGCATTGGTAGCTTACTTCCTCCTGATAGTTTGCGACCAACATTTGCCCAGCTATATATCTATGACACAGAGAATGAGATTGATAATCGAATAGGCACACTTCGGTAATTTTCATGCAACCAGTCAAATTTTTTAGTTATTTTTTATCTGTGAGAGAAAATAACATAAATTTTATTATTTTTTTTTCGCAGTTCCAATGAAGCTATAAATGAGCGGGATAGGAAAATTGTGGCAATATTAAGAAACATGCTAGATAGATATAATAGTTTGGCAAAGAGTTTTCGCTATGCAAGAGATAGGTACCAACAGGAAAATTGCACAAACATAAAGCTTAAGTTGATTAGTAAAAGGACTACAGATGGCAGGACATACAACTTGCCATCTAAATGACTACAGATGACAGGACATACAACTTGCCATCTGCATCTGAAGTGGCTGCATTGATTATTGTCAATGTCGAACAACTTAGCAAAGATAGAGATATTATTATAGAGAGTCAATCTAGAAAGCTCCAGCGGATTGATGTTTTTCATCCATCTTATTTAGCCTTGCAATATCCATTGTTGTTTCCGTATGGGGAGGATGTATTTCGTTTGGGTATTGCAACATCAGATTCTATCTCCGCTAGACCTACAAAGAAAAACAAAACAATCACTTTGCGACAATTCTTTGCTTTTCGACTACAGAAAAGGACGGGTGAATTTCCGTTAATTCTGAGATCAAAGAGATTATTCCAACAGTTTCTGGTAGATGCCTACACAATTACTTCTATTGGATTGAAGGCAGAAGACCGTCCTGATATATTGTGTCGAATTTTCAAGATCAAACTTAATGGTTTGATTGATGACCTAAAAGAAGAAAATATTTTTGGCAAAATTTTGGAATGTAAAGTCTGTGTTTATGCAATACCTTATTAAAATCTTATGTTGTAATGTTTTGCTTATTTATCTTTTTCAATTTTCAGATGTTTACACTATAGAATTTCAAAAGAGAGGATTTTCGCATGCACATATCCTTTTATTCATGAGTAACGAGTTCAAGCCACAAACACCAGATGACATAGACAAACATATAACAGCTGAGATTCCTGATGAAAATGAAAGGCCAAATCTACATAGAGCTGTTCAAAATTACATGGTACATGGTCCATGTGGTCCGTACAACAATAATTCACCTTGCATGAAGAATGGATCCTGTTCAAAGTTCTATCCTAAAGAGTTTAGACAGCGAACACTCATTGATGAGGCCGGATTTCCCAAATATAGGCGTACTGATAACGGTCGAACAGTGAAAAAAAGAGAATGTGTACTAGATAATAAGTTCATTGTTCCGTATAATCCAGAATTGTTGCTCAAGTTCGGGTGCCACATAAATGTGGAATACACATGCCAAACAAGTTCTATTAAGTATCTGTTTAAGTATGTATACAAGGGTAATGACCGCGTAACAGCTACTCTATACAATGCTGGTGATCCGTCAGAAGCCACACAAGTTGTTGACGAAATTAGGAATTACTACGATTGTAGGTATATTTCGGCATGTAAGGCAGTCTGGCGTCTATTTGGATACGAAATCCAAGAGAAAGAACCATTTGTGATTAGACTTCTATTCCATTTGGAGGATGAGCAATCTGTGGTTTATGGTGAAACTTCTAATGTGAATGATATCGTCGAAAAAGCAATATCTCATAAGTCCATGTTTTTGGGATGGATGGCAGCGAACATGTCATATCCTTATGCTCGAAGTCTGACTTATGCTGAGTTTCCAACCAAGTTTGTTTGGAAGGACGATTATTCAAAGTGGTTTCCTAGAAAGAAAGGCTTCGCAATTGGAAGGTTGACTCATGTACCTGCAGGTAATGACGAGTTTACATTCAATTTTGATCTTACTTATTTAAAGATTTAAATTTAAAATCTTAACAGCCTGTACCCCATGTCCATTTTATTCAATTTATCTACACTAGAAAATAAATGTTCAAATAACTTCCAACAGTTATAATTTGTAGATTATATGATTTATTATTTTTCTATATTTTTTAGAAAAATTATTCTTAAGCGGATGTGAAGCTACATAATAATTAAAATAGCGTAGCTTAATCCATTTAATAACTTAAGAGTGGGATTTTAACTAAGTTTTTTGCAGCAAATACCGAAGAATATTACCAACGACTTCTCTTGAATACTCAAAGAGGATGTACAGGTTTTCGAGATATAAGAACAGTTGGAGGAACAATTTAAGCTACGTATAGAGATGCATGCTTCGCCCTTGGACTCTTGCAAGATGACAAAGAATTCATTGATGCAATTAAGGAAGAAAGCTTATGGGCCTCAGGATCATATGTTAGGAGGTCATTTGTCATTCTATTAACACCCAACAATATCTCAAGACCAGAACATGTTTGGGATAGATGTTGGCATGAACTCTCAGATGATATTTTGTATCGACAGAGAGCCGTGATGAACATGAGCGGTGAGTTTCTATTAATTACAACGATAAAAGTTCTTCCTTATTGATCATTTTTAGTTTGATTGAATTTTTATGGTATCGTATAATATGCAGAGTTAACAATGTCAGATGATGAGATTAAGCAGTTGTGCTTAATGGATATAGACAAGATCTTATATTCCTATGGTAAAACCTTGAAAGACTATCCTCCTATGCCTTTAGCAACTGAAGTTGATAATTCTTTGTTAACCGAAAGGGTTATAAGGGAAGAGCTAAACTTTAACAGGAATGATTTAAAGAAAAATGCCTCAGACATGTTAGCCATCGCAACACCTGAGCAGAGATATGCATTCGATAAAATTGTTACAGCTGTGTATTGTGATGAAGGGGGTTTTTTCTTTGTGTATGGTCATGGAGGTACTGGAAAAACATTTCTCTGGAACCTTATGTCTGCTGAGATTCGCTTAAGGGATGATATAGTGTTAAACGTTGCTTCGAGTGGTATTGCATCTTTACTTCTTCCCAATGGAAGAACGGCACACTCAAGGATCAAAATACCGCTGAATATAACTGAGGATTCTATATGTAACATCAAACCTGGTTCCCCTCAAGCAATGTTACTGTTGAAAGCCAAACTTATAATTTGGGATGAGGCCCCAATGGTTAGTAGGTACTGCTACGAAGCGCTTGACAAATGCTTGGGTGACATCATGAGGTGTTCTCCAACATATAGCAAAGATTTGCCCTTTGAAGGAAAAGTGGTTGTACTAGGTGGAGACTTTAGACAAATTCTTCCTGTCATTCCACGAGGATCGAGACAAGATATCGTTCATTCAACCGTGAATTCGTCTTACCTTTGAAAGTTTTGCCAGGTGCTCAAACTAACAAAAAACATGAGACTCTCTGTAGGGACGACTACTTCAGATCAAGACGAGACAGAGCAATTTGGTGAGTGGTTATTGAAAGTTGGTGATGGTCTAATAGGTGACAATATGGATGGTGAATCTGAGATATGTCTTCCAGGAGATATTGTTATTCCTTCTTCGGACCAGGCATTTGATGAGTTAGTTCATTTTTCTTATCCAAATATTCTGGAAAACATGTCCTCAAAGGATTTTTTCAAAGCAAGAACTATACTGGCTCCCACACTAGACATCGTTGAAGAGGTCAACAACCATCTGATGGCTATCATTCCTGGAGGAGAAAAATTATATCTTAGTTCGGATTCCATTTGTATGGATGAAGGGAATATGGAGAGTCAACTAGATCTCTATGGTCCTGAATTACTAAATAGCATAAATTGCTCTGGTTTGCCTCCACATAAATTAATACTCAAGGTTGGTGTTCCGGTGATGTTACTGAGGAATATTGACTAATCCAGTGGTCTTTGTAATGGTACAAGGCTACAAGTTAGGAAACTTGGAAATCATGTCATAGAATGTGAAGTCTTAACGGGTAACAATGTTGGTCATATTGCTTTGATTCCAAGAATGAATATGGTACCAACAAATGAAACCGTCCCAGTTAGATTCCAACGAAGACAGTTTTCCATAATAGTATCGTTTGCCATGACAATTAATAAGTCTCAGGGACAAACTTTATCTCATGTTGGATTGTACTTGCCCAGACCAGTTTTTACACATGGCCAACTATATGTGGCACTTTCAAAAGTTAAGAGTAAGAGAGGTTTAAAAGTTTTACTTATGAATCACGTAGGAATGTCTACAAATTCAACTATCAATGTTGTTTATAGAGAAGTCTTTGAAAAAATAGTATTCTAATGTAAATATTTTAATTTTATTTTAAATTCTGTATCAGTGTATAATTATTTTACTTTAAAATATATAAAATAATTATTACTTCCTTTTTTAAGTTAAACTTTGATTTTGATAATAATTTTATAAATATCTTAAAATAATAATTATTTTGTATTTTTGTTTTAAGTATCGAAGCATATAAATTTTTTTCTTACTTTTATAAATTTTCCCGTGCTGAGCACGGATTTATACACTAGTTGATGGTAAAAAAGAAAATCTAATAAGATGGTATTCGGCAACAAATCACCAATAATTAAGTATTAACATCAGTAGCGAAGTTTCGCTTTGACAATGGGGAGTCATGACCCTCCAAATTTTTAATAGAAACATTAATATTACTTTATTCAAGGAGTGAAATTGGTTCAGTTGGGTAAGTCTTGGACTAAAAACTTAGTTATCCCATATTTAACTCTTACATCGTCTATAATTTCTTTGAGCTCAAATGTAACATATTAGAATGGTCTTTGACAAGAATTTTTTGCCTCCCTCAAAAATTATTCCAAGCTTTGTCATTAATTGACATATTTTATTTAAAATCAGAACGAATGAACAATAATCAAAACATGCTTTTATTATAATAAAAACAAATCAGAACTAATTGAGGATAACAAATCAACAATAATTAAAATATGTTTAATTAAAATTAGAATAAACTAGAATTAAACATGGAGAACAAAGCAACAAATCAACATTATATGTAATTAAAATCAAAACATATCAGAACCAAATAAAGAGAATAAATCAACAATAATCAGAAGTTTAGAACAACAAATTAATCTTATAAATTATAATAACAAGTTCTGAACAAATCCAGCATTATAAATTATAATAACAAAATTCAGACCTTAATCCTATTTTAAAAAGAAAAAAAGTAGTTCAGCAGCATTACCAGAACCAGCGCCGAGAAAAAGAGGAGCGGCTGAGCAGGGGCTTGTGACCTTCCTCCCCAAAAAAGCAACAATGCCGTAATGAAGATGAGCAACACCGAGAAGAAGAGCAGTGCCGAGAAGAAGAGGATAAGCAACAACGAGGAGAAGAGGACCACGAGCATAGCAGTGACCTTTACACTTCGCGACAGCTATTGGTAGCGTCGTGACTAAGGTTCTCCGGCAAGTAGTGCGGCGTAGAAAAACTGTATAGCATGAAAGCAGAGCTGCTGGTTCAGAGAAAGAACACCGTGAAGCCAGTGACGATGGACAGTGGATGTCTGAATGAGCATTCACAAAGAGTCTGAAAATGAGAATTTAAGATTTAGGAGTTTGGGGTCTTTGTGCCCTATTAGAGTGAGAGAGATTGTGTGTGGGGTTGCAACATCATTGAACGACGCAAAAGATGACGACAGAAGAGACCAAGACGAGGCAGAACAAGAGTCTACGCAGGTGCTCCTTTTTCCAAAAGCTCCATTGTTCAGTTATACTGTGGAATGAAAGCGTAGAAAGAGGAGTAAAAGTGACGGAGTTAGTTTTTTTTTTATTATTTACTCTTTTTACATTTAATTATTTTTATTCTTATTTATGTTTAATAATGTAATTAAACTTTTTTATGTTTCAAATTAAGTTTATATTAATATTTAAAATTTTATTATTAGTAAGAATTATATATTAATTTTTTAAAAAATATAAAATAGTATCTACAATTTTTAAAAATTAATTATTTAATCTTTAATTTTTTTTATAAAAATAATTAATGAATACAAATATTATTTAAAATTTTTAATTTTTGAAATAAAATAAAATTATCCTAAAAAAATTATATAAACAATTTTTTTACTCTTAAAGATTTTAATATTTTGAAACAATTTTTTTTAATTACAAAAAATATTTATATTTTGTGACAAACAAATACATTGTTATAAATAATATTAAATTTTGTGACAAATTAATTTTTTGTTAACAAACAATTGGAGTTTTTGAAATAAAAATATATTTTGTTATAAAATAAGTTGAATTTTTACAACTACTTTATCTTTTGTTATAAAATAAAAATTTTGTAACGTAACACCAATTCATTCCAAAAGCTGACATAATTTGTAACAAAAAGATAAATTGTTATAAAATATTAGTACATTTTGTAACAATTTGTATTGTTGTTACAAAGTATTATTATTCGGTAACAATCACCAATTATTGTTACAAATAATAATCTTTTTATAACAATTTTAAATTTAACACAATTTTTGTTACAAATGTGTTATTTTTTTTAGTGAATTTTATTTTTCATCAATTACTTTTAATACTAAAAATAAAAAATAGAATATATAATATTTTTTAATTGGGTAAAATATATTTTTATTCCTAAAGTTTGGCAAAAGTTTTAAAAATACTCCTAAGTTTTATTTTATTTCAATTTTGTCAAAAAAATTTTCGATTTGCATCAAATATACACCTGACGGCTAATTTTTCGAAAAATTTAAGATCAATTCAACAACAATTTCATAAGAACAACCCTCAATACAAGCAAATCGAGTATAATTTTCATGTATTATTGTTATATTGGTCTTAAATTTTTTTAAAATTTAACCATCGAGAGTATTTTAATGCAAATCGAAAATTTTTAGAACAAAATTAAAACAAAATAAAACTTAAGAATATTTTTAAAATTTTTGTCAAATTTCATGAACAAAAAATATATTTTACTCTTTTTAATTTAATTAACCCAATAAATGTGTTAAATCGTACATGAATGTGGTACCCTAAAAAACACGGCAAGGAAAGGAAAAAAAAGTGGAGCGGGAGTACCAAAACTGCCCTTGTTTTCCAAGGCATATTCTCCCATAGATCATAGATGGGACCCGTATGACACAAAAACTTGCTTCAAGCCATCAACCAGTTAATTCCGAAATCCAATTTATGAGCGTAAGTGGTGCCACATTATGTTGCATAATTGTTGTGTCAAGTGTCAACAAACATACTAATTATTTTGTTACACTACTGGCCAACGTCTTCAATGGAATGGGCTCCATTGTTGCTTGATTGCTTGAGTGTTAAGTGGGATTTTTTAAATAAATAAAATAAATATTTTATTTATTAAAATAAACAATTTATAGTGTTTTTACCAAAATGCATCGAATATCTTATTTTATTTACAGTATAAACAAAATAATATTATACGTATTTCGTTTACACTGTAATTAAGATAAGGCCACATAATATTGACATATATATTTCGTTTACGGTATAAACGAAATACATGTAGTATTATTTTATTTATACTGTGAATGAGATACATGAATGATTATGACGTTTACAATGTAAATGAGATACGTTATGACAAATTTCCAACAACTATAAAAGGATGTGTAACCTTTTGTATTCTCTGCAAATATTTCACTACTTCTTTTCTATCTTTTTCTTTCAAAAATAAGCCAAAATGTCTAGTAGTAAAAGATATTTGGTTGTAAATGTATATCCCAATTGCCATATGAGAAATAATGATACTTGGGTGATATTTGAGTGTAACAATCCCATTTTGTTGTGTATCTTGTGAGATATTGACAGGCGGTTCTTCTGAAGATGATGATGATGAAGAGTTTGTACAGAGACTCCGATCAAGCTATCACATCGGTATCTTTTGCATGCCCCGAACCAAATTTCGGCATTGTCATTTGTACCCAGTCACCATCATATATTGGATCTGGACGTGATGCAAGAGAAAAATCTATTTTCCAATACTGGTGAAGATGATTACAACTTAGACGGTGGTGTAGAGTTTTGAGTTGGCTACAGATTCAAAAGCCGAGATGCAGTATTGTAGGGCGTGAACTACAGTATTCGCAGAAGTGCTGAGTACCGAGTTGCAGAGTTGGATCGATTAAAGTACCATGTGCATTGCCAACAACCTAAAGCAAGCTACCCTGGGCGTCTCTGTGTTGCTCTCCGATAGAATCTCAGATATTAGTAAGTTCAAGTTTAATTGTGTTCTATATTTTCAGTTATCAATGTTATGCTTGTTATACATATCAACCACGGTTGTTTGATTTCTTTAGGGAGGTGCGTAGGATTGAAGGAGCGTACACGTGTTTAGCACCCACCATGTCTCAAGACTATCGATAGTTGGACAACAGTCTCATCTGCCATCTCATCCTCCCATTGATATAATCTTCGCCATCCGTCAGCATCTCTGTCCAACAAGGTGTAGTTTGGTAAAGCTATCACTTCAAACTCTTGTACAGAAAGGTTTGGATGGTGAAGTAAAAGGCAATTGTGCAAATAGAAGGATTCATACAATAAGGTGTCGAGGTTGCTGCAAGCATTGCAGAGTTGTTGTCCTAGAACGATATGTAGGATCAGCGTTGAACCTTATTATTAGGGACACCTTATGGTGTGTGATTGCAGCATGTTTAATAAGGTATTTTGGGCCTTCTCTGCCTGTGTGGAGGCTTTTAAGCATTGCAAGTTGTTCGTCTTTATCAATGGCACGCATTTGTATGGCAAATATGGTGGTGTTTTGCTTATTGTAGTAGCACAAGATGGTAACAGAAATATTCTTCCTGTAGTCTTTGCAATTGTTGATTCTCATACCACAAAGTCCTAGTCATTCTTCCTAACCAATCTGAGGAAATACAATAATGATAGTAGGTGGCAGCCTCCTAGAGCATTTCATAATTATTGTGTTCGGCACATGGCGACGAACTTTATGTCTTGTTTCAAGTTTGCCGAGAAAAAGCGGTATCTCATAAATGTTGCTTACAGTCTAAGAAACACTGGGTACGAGTGGTACATAGATGCATTGAGGGGCTTGTCATAAGAGATGACAGATTGGGTTGGTAGGTTCAACAAAGAGATCTGACTACAACACTACGACGGAGGTCGCCAGTTTGGGCGCATGACGATGAACCTCTCTGAGTGCATGAATGTTATACTTAAAGGTACACCTATTTACTGATTTCAGCCATCGTGCGATGTACATATGAAAAGCTGCAATAGTTGTTTGTCAGGAAGGGACGGATGCACATGCACAACTAGTGGAGGATATAATTTTCCCAACGGCTGATGGCTGCTATTGAGAAGAATAGAGAGGTAATCTCGAAGATGCGCGTCACTCACTGCAATAGACGGGCTTCAGTGTTCCTAGTTGAGGAGTTAGAGCCTCTCGAGGGTTGGTCGCAAGGGTCGTTCTGTGTTCGCTTGACGGCGGGCACATGTGACTGTGGCCTTTTCTAGTCACTACATTTCTCATGTCGTCATGCACTAGCATCCTGTGCCATTGCGAGTGTCGAATGGGGTCCATATGTCCATCTGGTATACATGTAGTAGGCCATGTTGAAAGTGTATGAGGGGGAGTTTTTGTCGATCCCAAATGAGAAGCTTTGGCCGGAGTGGTATGGGACACAGATTCATCCTGATCCTGCCATGCAAGGAAGTCTACTGGCCAACCTATTTCCACTAGGTTTCGTAATGATATGGACGAGGGCGAGCACTAAGGGAATAGGTGTGGTCTCTGCAAGCAAACCGGTCATACCCGAAAAGGGTGTCCAAACCAGTCGACAGACGAGGCTTAGTTTACAGTCTTTACTTTGTGTTTGTTGAGATTTGGTGTTTGTGTAGTTCATGTGTTTGTGTGGTTTAGTTTATCAGGCACTTTGTAATATTTTGAATAAATAAATGTTGTATTCGAACTTTATGCCCTTTAAGTTATCAATCTTTATGACATTTATGTTGTACATGAATTGTATATGTTAAACTTCAACATATAACGATGTTTGCTTAAAATATCCAAAAAAAAAGTGCTAAATAATTTAAACCCAAACTAAATACAGTAGATACAAAAAAAACCATAAATGGTGAATTATACTGTAACATAAATAGTGTATCAAAATATAACATAAATAGTGTACCAAAATATAACATAAATAGTGTATCAAAATACATCAATAGTAACATATGGAATTACAACATACAACAGTAATAACAATATCATCGGTAGTGATCATCCGGTAATGCAGCCGATGTCCGGTGCCACATGGTGGAAGGGGAGGGCAACATCCCAATCGTCCTAAAATGCCTGTGATTCTGACCCTGAAGGCGGATGTGCTGGTGGAGATAGTGAGACCCTAGTCATCTTGGATATCACCGTGGTCTTTATGTTAGTCATACTCAGCCTCCTCCTCCGACTCCATATCCAAGCGCTCCCTACGCGGCCTGACCCTGTCCTTCCATGGACCTTCGCACTTTCTAGCACCCTTCTCTATCTTGGCAGGCCTCCGGATGTCCTCGCGAACCATTCTGGCATGCCTATAACGATCTAGCACGTTTCGGGAAAGGTCAAGGATGTCCCTCAACTGACTCGGAATAGGCTGGATGTCACCTAGTAAGTCCAAAAGCCTAGGGTCATCAAGAACATGCTGCTCGGATCGGTGTTTAATGCGGTAGGCCCCCTGGTACCAATCCCAATACTACCAGGTAGGCCGATAGTCCGTGAACGGGTGAATGGTGATCCGATGTCCCTCCTCAAACCGAGCCCTAAATTGGTCATACCACTCCGAGAGCTTGGTCGGCCACCAGACGTCTTCGTCCCATCCTATAGAGGTCAGAAACCTATCAACATTGACCGGGGCCCCTAGCATTGGTTGTTCACCTCCACACTGGCGTTTCACCCGGTCTACGTGGTGAAACTCAACTATATTAAAGCAAACGAAGGGCACAACAAACATCCATGTTCCCCACTCTATCTCATCCTTCAGCCACAGCGGGCAAAGCTCCTGCAGCACTAGGTCATCGTAGGGGTCCACAATAACTACAATAAAATATGTACGACAATGATTAGTATCAGGTGGCAACACATGATAAGTAATTTAATTTTTTAGTAACTGAATAAAAAAATAGATTTTACCTCATCCAACTGTAACTGGTTTGACTTACGACGCCATCAAAGAACTCTCTTCTCGTGCTAGTCTCGACTTTACTGCGCCACACCTACCAACTTGTGGCTACCCGCAAGAATGACTAAGCATCAATTTATCGCATATCATATTGGATTACATAAATGACAAAGAAAAAAACTATCAATCACATTTACCTTGCAACCATGGGATACGTACAAAGCTATCACTCGAGTGGATACCATTGAAAAAATCTCTGGTATATCTAAGAGACTAGCAGTGAAGTACATGCTGCAATATCTATGGTCTTTCGATGTATTGCAGAGCATAAAAAGTGGTACGCCCATGCAAGCACCGCAAAATTCCAAGATAGAGAATGGCACCTCTGAAAGTCATCAAAGAGTGGCAGCACCAAAGATGGACCTGATTGTTTGATTTGTCAGTTATCAGGTAACTCCAATCAACAACATAATGTAGCACCTGGTGTATTGTTGGAGGGTGGCTGGAGCATGGGAGAAAGACTCCTTCCTTTGCGCTCCCTGCTACTGTACCATGGGAGGCCTAGCACCAAGTAGTCAATCCACCAACATCCAGGTCTCCGTCCCATACCATTTGTAGAAATCACAGAAACACCCAGTTACTGGCTTTCCATGCACTCGTAATCCGAAGTGGTATGCAACTTCCTGTAGGGTGATGATGCACTCACCCCATGACAGATGAAAAATGTGTGTCTCCGAACACCAGCGCTCCACGAATGCCGTGATCAGGACGTTGTCAAATACGAAATCCTTGAGAAGCACTGTGTTGCCGAAGCCAGCTTCCCTCATATAGGGGACAATGGCATCCGGAGAGGTAAGTGTGTGACTCACTCGCTTAGGAATAAGCAATCGAGGCCTCTGATAAAAAAAAAAATAAAAACTTGAATAAAAAATCTATAAAAGTATAAAGCTAACAAAGTGAACTACCAATTAACATTCACATCAGAAATTAACTTACATAAAAATATTTACTTAATTAATTAATAACTTTATTAATACACATGTACTTAATAAATAACTTAATTTAAACAAAAAATTCGTAATAAATAATTAATAACTAAGATACTACCTAACTAGTTATTAGTTAATTAATAATTAAATTAATAAATAAATAAAAATAAATTTGACAAATGAGTATAAACATTTATTTAACAAATTAACTTAAATAAAAATATTTACTTAATTAATTAATAACTTTATTAGTAAATATGTACTTAATAAATAATTTAATTTAAATAAAAAATCGTACTAAATAATTAATTACCAAAATACAACACATCTAGTGAATTAATAACTAAATTAATAAATAAGTAGAAACAACTTCAACAAATGATAGAAATATTTACTTAGTAAATTAAAAAATCTCAAGTTAATAAATAAACTTATATAACGACATTTAATAACTTAATCACTCAACGTCTACCTAACAATTTAGTCTAAAAAAAATAAAATGAATAAGATGTACTTATGAACTTAATTTAACTAATACTTAAAAGTAAACCCTATCAACCCTTCTTAACAACATATTCATTCAACTAACATGTCTTATACACTAGTTCTATAAAAGTACCTTAACTATGACTTCGCTCATATATGTTCGAACATAAACACAAAGACAACAATACTAACCTCAAAGTTGGCTGCCCCTGTGATGTGCCATGTCGTATTCAGACGGTTGATGTCCGGATCATGTACATTTGTGCACGCCATGCTCGCCTAATAAGTCGACAATATGGTAAGAAGAAGGTAGAAGTTGGAGAAAATTTTAAAAAATGGGTGAAAAATAACTCCAAGTAGAGCTGTATAAACGAATTGTATATATAGGTTGTATTTAGTCTTATATCGTTTACAATTTAAACGAGATAAGGCTCTTACACAACACGTGTATAAACGTGATATAGCCACGCCGTTTCGTGCTTATTGTAAACAAAATACATACAATCTTATTTTGTTTACACTATAAACAAGATAAGAAATAAGATGCATTTTTATAACACTGCTACAAATAACATATTTTAGTAAATAAAATATTTATTTTATTTATTTTAAAAAAAATCCGTGTTAAGTGCCCTTTATTAATTTTCTGAAATACATCAAAATATATTACAAATATATTTGAAAAGTATTGTAAGTACAATAAGTTCAATTAGGTAATTAATAATATACTTTTTTCTATTTTTTTAAACACTATTAACTTGTCAAATTGAATTCGGAGAAAATAGTCATTTTGTTCATGGCACAATCAATAATAAATAATAAAAAAGGGAATGTGTATTCTTTTTAAGTTTTATAATAAAAATTTTTCGATTTTTTTTCTTATAAAATATTTCTTCCCCCTAGAATTCTTCAAACTCAATAGATAAAATATGGACCAGATGATTATTTGTGGAGAGTAACAGAGATTACACGCAACTTCTTAAATGAGATAAGCTCCGGTTTTAATAATTAGGAACGTGCACAACTTAGTTAAGAAGTCAAAAAAGTGATATGCTTAATGAATTGTTGAATTTTCATCAATAGAAAAGAAAAAATGTAGAAATTTCCAGCTCGACCAACAGCTAGTGCTAGCTAGTTAATGGCATCCGAATCCCAGATAATGGGGGATAGCAACAACATACATGGCACGTTTCACTTTTTTTTCCCCTTTATTCTACTTAAAAGAAAATCTGAAGTAGCCGTTAATCGTTTGTGCCATTGGTTTATGGTTTAATTGTGAGTGCTTCCCACTTTTCACTTTTTTTTTTCTTTTTCAAAAAACAAAATGATTATAGCAATGGAAAAGCAAACCATATAGGTTGGATACGCAGCTGAGTAATTTTTTAAAGAAGTTTTAAATCTCACCTACTTTCCAATTAGATGGTGCATCTTTTTCATAAATATTTTAGCTTAGCTTGATCGGGGGCCTCCTGATTTGTGATCGGGGTAAAACTTGTCTCTCAACAAATTCCCATTCGACAAGTGTACCGAATTTGTCGTCAAGTAAAAACTCACAATAGAGTGAGGTCGAATCCCACAGGGATTGATTGATCGAGCAACTTTAATTATAGGAATGATCTAGTTGAGCGAATCCATGAATAGAGTTGATAATTGCAGAAATTAAAATGGCGAGAAAGTAAATGACTGAAAGTAAATAGCAGAATTGTAAATGGGAATGGGGGAATTGCTCATAAAAGTAAATTGCAGAAAATAAAGAGTATGGGTAAGATCGGAAATGGGGAGTTCATTGGGCTTAGGAGATATTGCATTCTCCAGATCAATTTCATTTTCATCTATTCCTCAATCAATGCACTCATTGATCTCCTTGGCAATCTTAAGTGATTGAATCACAATTTCTTGCAATTCAATCTCTCAAATCTTGATCAATAGCTAATTCCTTGGTCAATTGCTCATGAGAAGAGATGAAGTGTGGTCACTGATTATACCACATGCACTTCCCAAATCAAATGCTTAGAGGGTTATAGCCACATACCCATTCACACTCAATTTGGTCCAACATGAGAAAGCATTTCTAGCTAATCTCTTCATTCCTCTTTCAAGGATCCGAAGAGATCCATGTTTGAATAGCTTCTTTTCCGAGATCACTATCCAATTGGATGAAGATCGAAGGCTTTCAAGTAAAATCAAAAGGAAAGATAGAAGAAGAATAAGAAAATTAGTATTGATCCATCAAATTACAACAGAGCTCCCTAACCCAATGAAAGGGGTTTAGTTGTTCATAGCTCTAGAAATCAAAATCAAAGATGGAGAATACATGATAAAGCTAGAATTTCAAAGAAAGTAAATACAAAGAGTAGTTCTCTTTTCTAGCTCCTCCCAAAAGCTCCCTCTCTATTTCAAAACTACTCCTATATATACTATTCGTCTCAGCTTCTAGTTAGCTCTTCAAGTCTTGGGCCTCT
>NC_029781.3:63199698-63203500 GCF_000817695.3 Arachis duranensis
AATGTATGCTTGAATCAAGGTCTGAGTGAATATTTGCCCAAAACTAACTTATTTCCTAAGAAAATGCATGAAAATACCTAAAAACAGTAAAGAAAAGGTCAGTGAAACTGGCCAAAATGCCCTGGCATCACAACACCAAACTTAAAGCTTGCTTGTCCCTAAGCAAGTACTGGAACAAGAGAATGATGAATGGAATCTCCAGAGAAATGAGTCATTCTTGTGGAAGTCATATTACTGATTTTATGGTGGTTTCATGCATAGCACTTAGGTTCATTCCACTACTGGCTTTCAGACCTTTATCATCTCCTAAATTACTCACTTTGTTATGTCCCATGAGACCTGTATTTATTGATCCTTTTATTGTTATTTCAAGGTCTGTTTGTGTTATTTAGGCTAAGTGTTTTGTAAGGGGGCAACTCTTTAGGATAAGCTTTCAGCCAACACTCCCGAACCAGTTGGTTCAAGGTGCAAGGTGTTGAAGCACCCCTAAGGAATTACTTACTCAAGTCTCTCCCCTATACATACACACCACAGGCATATAGTTTTATTTATTTTCTTTCCTTGAGACCTTGGTGTCCAGCACCTCTTTGGGTTACTAAATGCTCTGTGGTGAGGGTTACTCTTGATAGTGGATTTTCAGCTGATAATCCCGAGTTAGTTAACCCAAGTTACCAGGTGATAAAGCACCCCAATGAGCTTATTCATCCAAGTAGATCCCCCATACAGGAGCACCACAGACACATGTCTTAAGGTAAACCATTGGTGCCTAGCCTTATTGCTTACTCTTTTTCTTTTGTTTTTCACTTCCATTGTTCTTTCCCTTTTCTCTTATTAGGATCTTGTTGTTATCTTAGTCTCATGGGTATATCAAAAGTAAAGCATTCAGGATAGATAGTTGTCATCCTAACCTTGTGGTTGAACCAACTTAGCTAACTTATGACTACCCCCAAAGATTCATGAATGCACTTTCACATTATGAACTCTACTTTGGTCTTTTAAAACATAAAACATTCACTTCTTCAAACAAATAGACAAGCTTACAAGTAAATAAGGGAAAGATGCAGTGACACTTAAACCAGAATCACAGACCTAAGCAATAAGAGCATTACGAAGCAGAATTGAAAATGTTCAAACTACCATGAAAGCATGCTCTATTCCATACAAGATCTTCCTTATTTAAAGCATAGAAAAAGAAATGGAGTAACGAAGGAACTCCACCACCTTTCACTTTTGTGGCTGTTCTTGCTCTTTTCCTTGTCGTTCCTCCTTGTGGACCTCTTGCATGCTTGCTGGTCCTCCTTGTGTCCTCTTGCACTTCCTTGCAGTCGTGCCAATCTTGCTTGCTTCCAATCCGCAATTGCCTTCCTCACTGATTCATGGCTCTCTTCCACCCTTTGTCTCTCTTCTCGTGCTAATTCATCCCTCACTTCTTCATACCTTGCGATTCCTGGGTGTAATATAGGCAGCTGTCCTACTAGGTACCCGAGCCTGGCTTGAGTGTTTATGTGATGTCCTGTCTCGCTCATGTAAATACCTTCTGCAAATGCCATTTGCTCGTCCAGTAGTTCTGTGTGTTCTATCTGCCTTCGATGCATCTCATGTATGTGTGCTCCTTGATGTGCTTGGATGTTGATTAGCCTCTGGATGGACTCTTGTTGCTCATTTTGCCTTTGCTCCATCCTGTTGAATGTTTCTCCCCATTGTTGCCCTTGACTTTGTTGCTATTCTATCATCTGCCTTTGCCACTCTCCTTGTTGAGTTATCCATCTTGATAGTACTTCCTCTTGCTGCCTCATCATCTGTAGTTGTAGCTCTTTCTGTGCTCCTTGGCCTTCCAAGTACTGTCTAGACAAGCCATCAAGGGCTTCCTGTAGTTGATGCATGTCCAAGGTCTGTGGTGCTTGCCCCTCTGGGGCTTGTCCTTCCACTCCTTGAGGCCCTGTACTCTTTCTTTGCCTCTTTTGAGGTATGGGGGATGCTGCAGCATTCATCCTTTGAACAGTTATTGGAATGCCTTCCTTGTTGGGACAAGTGTATGGTTCTCTTCATGAAGTGGCCGAGCCTCCCCCATTAAATTGTCTAATCAATCCTCATCAATGCTCACTTTCCTTCCCTATAAAGATAAAATAAGAAAAGTAAGAATGAATATTAACATGAAACAAAATTGCTTCACCCTTTACGGCTAGAATGAAATAAAGTAAATAAAAACATACTTGTTTATTCTTGAATTCCAACTAACTAACTAACTGTGTATCTTCATATGCACATTGGTGGCACCATAGGGTGACACCAAACTTAGTTTGGAGCACTGTGATGAAAAATTGTGTTCAAAGCTTTAAGAATAATGCTTTGAACACCAAACTTGTTCTTCACTATATTCTGCATATAAAAATTTCACATGTGTTTGTCAATTTTTGGTTGGAATTCATGATTATTGATTTATTCACTACTTCTGAAAGCATGTAAAACATGGGTTGCCTCCCATGAAGCGCTTCTTTAGCGTCACTAGCTTGACGTTACCCCCTTATTATGGTGGTTGGTAATGCTTGAAGTCTTCTCCTCTGGCCGTGGACTTGTATCCGTTGGTTGTATCAATGATCTCTACATGCTCCAAGGAGAGAACTCTGTTGATGGTGAAGACCTTAGGTAGCTGAGATGGTATAGTGGAGAGATTAGGGGGGACATCTACGAAGTAGGCTGAGATTACTTTATCCCCTGGAGAGAAATCTTCCGTAGGAATCTTCTTGTTCCGCCACCCCCTTGGTACCTTCTTCTTTGCCCCTGGTGCTGTTTTCTTACTCCTGGTGGCCTCCTTCTTTGATGAGCTTTTGTTAATGTCCTCACAAACTTCTGGTGGCTTAGGTTCCTCCAAATTTTCCTTGACCTGTGGCACTTGCTGCTGGCCTTGTCCATCAACCCAGTGAATCTCAGAATGGGCTGGTTGTGCTCCAATGCTTGCTTCTTCCTTTAGTATCTCATGATGATCTTTGCTCGGTTCTTTGTCCTCTTCATCTTTTTCTAGTGAGAGTTCGAAAATACTGAAGCTAAGTTGTTCATCATGGATCCTTAATATTAGCTCCCCTTTCTCCACATCTATGAGTGCTCTAGCAGTAGCTAGAAATGGTCTCCCCAATATGATTGGGTGCAGATGACTCTCTTCCATGTCCAGGATGACAAAGTCTGTTGGGAGAAAGTATTTTCCAACTTTGAGCAACACATTTTCCACCACTCCTATTGCTTGTTTTTGAGTCTTGTCAGCCAGCCTGATGACTACATCTGTAGGTAGTATCTCATTTATCTACAGCCTTTTTACCAGGGATAGGGATATTAAGTTGATGCTTGCTCCCAAATCGCAAAGTGCTCTATCAAAATTTGTTTTCCCTATAGCACAAGGGACATAAAAACTCCCTGGGTCTTTTCTTTTCGCGGGCAATTGTGTTTGAATGAGGGTGCTGCAATCCTTGTTCATTACTATAGTCTGGCCCCCCTTGAGTGAGCTCTTCCTGGGAAGTAGTTCTTTCATGTACTTGATGAATGCTGGCATTTGCTGAATGACCTTGATGAACGGTATGTTCACATTCAAAGATGCAAACAAGTCTAAGAAACTTGAGTACATTCTCTTTCCCACAGCACCCTTTAGCAGTTGCGGAAATAGTGCATATAGTCTCAGCAGCTCCTGTTGTGAGATTTCTGGTTCTTGTTGGTCTTTCTTCTCCTTCTCTACTAAGGTATTTTCAGGTTGTTCTGACAGCTTGCTTGGCTTGTCTTCAGTCTCCTTGTCATTTGTAGTGACCATATTGCA
>NC_029781.3:63203732-63205215 GCF_000817695.3 Arachis duranensis
TCTGATCTTGGCCTTGGTCTTGTTGATTCCCCCACCCAAAGTTTGGGTGATTCCTCCATCTAGGGTTGTAGGTCTTGGAGTATGGATCATGGTTGTATCTAGGTGAATTCCCAATGTACTTGGCTTGCTCCTGATTGCCTTCTTCCTCTTCACTTGCTTCCTCTTGAGTTGAAGTGGTGATCGCTGCTACTTGACTTCTCTCCATCTTCTTGGTGAGGTCAGCTAGCTGCTTGGTGATGAGCTTGTTTTGAGCAAGCAGAGCATCTACATTGTTCAGCTCCATTACTCCTCTAGTGTTTCCTCTTTCGGAAGCATAGAAGTAGTCATTCTCAGCTACAGTTTCAATGACATCTATGGCTTCCTCAATGGTCTTCTTCTTGTTCAAAGAACCTCCGGATGAATGGTCTACGGCCTTCTTTGATTCATATGGCAGTCCTTCATAGAAGATGTGCAGCTGCACCCATTCATTGAACATATCAGATGGACATCTCCTTGTTAGGTCTTTAAACCTCTCCCATGCTTCATATAGAGTCTCACCATCTTGTTGCCTGAAAGTTTGGACCTCAGCTCTCAGTCGATTGACTCGTTGAGGGGGGTAAAATCTTGCTAAGAATTTGTTCATAACATCATCCCAAGTTGACAAGCTCTCTTTTGGAAAAGACTCCAACCACTTGGTTGCCTTGTCTTTGAGAGAGAATGGGAACAACAACAGTCTGTAGACGTCTGGTTGAACGCCATTGGACTTCACTGTGTCACATATTCTCAGGAAGGTGTTTAAGTGTTGGTTGGGGTCTTCTTGGACACCTCCTCCGAATGAGCAATTGTTCTGAACAAGGGTGATGAGCTGTGGCTTTAGTTCAAAGTTGTTGGTATGGATGGTTGGTTTTTGGATGCTACTTCCGCAGTTCCCTGGGTTTGGGTTAATGTAAGAGCCCAAGACTCTTCTATCTTCCCCACCAGGATTTGCTCTACCTCCTCCACCATGGTTGTGCACCTTTTCCTCACGATGGTCTTCCATGGTTGTTTCAAAGTATTCTTCACAGTGTTCCTCCTCTTCTTCAGCACCCACTACATGTTTTTCTTTTGCCTCCCTTCTTAATCTTAAGAAGGTTCTCTCAAGTTCAGAATCAAGGGAAGTTGAAGCTCCGCTTCTTCTCCCTGTCATACAACCAACAGAGTACAAGCAAGAAAAGCAATGCAGAAAGTATCTTGTTAGAATTACTTGTTAGTGTCAGTGATGCAATATATCAAACAGTTAGTGGGTTAGTGAACTGAATTGTAAATAGCAAAGAAAAATGGTGCGCGAAATTGTGAACAATACTTTTTCACAACTCTCATAATCCCCGGTCATGAACCCCAAAAACTTGGTGGCTCAATACCATGGCATTACACAACTTCTCACAACTAACCAGCAAGTGCACTGGGTCGTCCAAGTAATAAACCTTACGCGAGTAAGGGTCGATCCCACGGAGATTGTTAGTAT
>NC_029781.3:63206977-63208438 GCF_000817695.3 Arachis duranensis
CCACCGGATACATACATGCCACAGACACATAATTGGGTGAACCTTTTCAGATTGTGACTCAGCTTTGCTAAAGTCTCCAATCAGAGGTGTCCAGGGTTCTTAAGCACACTCTTATTTGCCTTGGATCACAACTCTTATTTCTCTATAATTTTTTTTCGTTTTCTTTTCTTTTCTTTTTTTTTTGTATTCACTGCTTTTTTTTTTGCTTCAAGAATCATTTTTATGATTTTTCAGATCCTCAGTAACATGTCCCAAAGCACTCTGTCTTCCAGTATTACCACCGGATACATACATGCCACAGACACATAATTGGGTGAACCTTTTTCAGATTATGACTCAGCTTTGTTAAAGTCCCCAATCAGAGGTGTCCAGGGTTCTTAAGCACACTCTTATTTGCCTTGGATCACAACTCTTATTTCTCTATAATTTTTTTTCGTTTTCTTTTCTTTTCTTTTTTTTTTTGTATTCACTGCTTTTTTTTGCTTTAAGAATCATTTTTATGATTTTTCAGATCCTCAGTAACATGTCTCCTTTTTCATCATTCTTTCAAGAGCCAACAATTTTAACATTCATGAACAACAAATTCAAAAGACATTTGCACTGTTTAAGCATACATTCAGAAAACAAAAAGTATTGTCACCACATTAAACTAATTAAGCTAGTTTTAAAGATGAATTTGAAATCCTGTACTTCTTGTTCTTTTGTGATAAAAACAATTTTCATTTAAGAGAGGTGATGGATTCATAGGACATTCATAACTTTAAGGCATAGATACTAAGACACTAATGATCATAAGACACAAACATGGATAAACACAAGCATAAATTTTCGAAAAACAGAAGAATAAAGAACAAGGAGATTAAAGAACGGGTCAACCTTAGTGATGGCGGCTTGTTCTTCCTTTTGAAGGTCTTATGGAGTGCTTGAGCTCCTCAATGTTTCTTCCTTGTCTTTGTTGCTCCTCTCTCATGATTCGTTGATCTTCTCTAATTTCATGGAGGAGAATGGAGTGTTTTTGGTGCTCCACCCTTAGTTGTCCCATGTTAGAACTCAGTTCTCCTAGGGAGGTGTTGATTTGCTCCCAATAGTTTTGTGGAGGAAAGTACATCTCTTGAGGCATCTCAGGAATTTCATGATGAGGAATTTCCTCATGTCCATGAGTAGGATCTCTTGTTTTGCATTGAGCTCCTTCCACACAGATATCCATGATGACTTGGTCCAACCTTTGATTAAAGTTGACCTTTTTTGAGTTTGAAAAGGGACCTCGGGGATCACCTTCTTCTTGGCCACAACTTCATAGAAGTGGTCTTGATGCACCCTTGAGATGAATCTTTCCATCTCCCATGACTCGGAGGTGAAAGCTTTTGCCTTCCCTTTCCTCTTTCTAGAGGTTTCTCCGGCCTTGGATGCCATAAATGGTTATGGAAAAATAAAAAGCAATGCTTTTACCACACCAAACTT
>NC_029781.3:63209177-63210149 GCF_000817695.3 Arachis duranensis
GTCACACAAGGCCTTCTTGAAGGTCATGGTGCCTATGGTACAAGGTATTGAAAACTTCCCAGGATCCTGTCTCTTTTGAGGCAGTTTCTGCCTAGACAAGTCATCCAGTTCTTTGGTGAGCAAAGGGGGTTCATCCTCTCAAGTCTCATTTCCAAACAACTTGTCATTTAGCTCCATGATTGCTCCAAGGTATTTAGCAACTTGCTCTTCAGTGACATACTCATCCTCTTCAGAGGAGGAATATTCATCAGAGCTCATGAATGGCAGAAGTAAGTCCAATGGAATCTCTCTGGTCTCAGTTTGAGCCTTAGATTCCCATGGTTCCTCATTGGGGAACTCATTGGAGGTCAGTGAACGTCCATTGAGGTCTTCCTCAGTGGCGTTCACTGCCTCTCCCTCCTCCCAAAATTTGGCCATGTTGATGGCCTTGCACTCTCCTTTTGGATTTTCTTCTGTATTGCTTGGAAGAGTACTAGGAGGGAGTTCAGTAATTTTCTTACTCAGCTGACCCACTTGTCCTTCCAAATTTCTGATGGAGGACCTTGTTTCAGTCATGAAACTTTGAGTGGTTTTGATTAGATCAGAGACCATGGTTGCTAAGTCAGAGGTATTCTGCTTAGAATTCTCTGTCTGTGGCTGAGAAGATGATGGAAAAGGCTTGCTATTGCTAAACCTGTTTCTTCCACCATTATTATTGTTGAAACCTTGTTGAGGTCTCTGTTGATCCTTCCATGAAAAATTTGGATGCTTCCTCCATGAAGGATTATAGGTGTTTCCATAGGGTTCTCCCATGTAATTCACCTCTTCCATTGAAGGGTTCTCAGGATCATAAGCTTCTTCCTCAGATGAAGCTTCCTTAGTACTGCTTGGTGCATTTCGCATTCCAGACAGACTTTGAGAAATCATATTGACTTGTTGGGTCAATATTTTGTTCTGAGCCAATATGGCATTCAGAGTGTCAATCTCAAGAAC
>NC_029781.3:63211045-63212353 GCF_000817695.3 Arachis duranensis
GCATTGTTGTTGTTTTCGGCTGCCATGGCTTCTTCTTCCTTGAAAATTTCTGTTAGGTCCTCAACTATGAACGTGTGCCTGACAACCACCTCCGTTCATAGAGATTTGTGCTTTAGCTTCTCTTAGCTTTCGCTTCAAGGTCCTTTGAGGCTCAGGGTTAGCTTCAACAAGAATGCCTTTGTCTCTGCTCCTGCTCATATGAAAGAGAAGAGAACAAGAAAATATGGAATCCTCTATGTCACAGTATAGAGATTCCTTGAGGTGTCAGAGGAAGAAAAATGGAAGACAGAGGTAGAAAATTCGAACTTATCAAAGAAGATGGAGTTCGAATTTTGCATTAAGGAATAATGTTAGTCCATAAATAGAAGGATGTGAGAAGAAGGGAAGTAATTTTCGAAAATTTAAGTAAAAGATTTTGAAAACATTTTGAAAAACACTAATTAATTTTCGAAAACCATGGTTGAGAAAGAAGTAAAGTGAATTTTGAAAAAGATTTTGAAATTAGAAATTAAAAAGATTTGATTGAAAACTTATTTTGAAAAAGATGTGATTAAAAAGATATGATTTGAAAACAATTTGAAAAGATATGATTTTAAAAATTAATGACTTGCCTAACAAGAAAAGATATGATTCAAACATAAAACCTTCCTCAACAGAAAAGGCAAAAAATGTTCAATCAAATCATTAATTGTTAGTAAGTATCTTTAAAAAAGGAAAGAAATTGATTTTGAAAACATTTGATTGAAAAGATATGATTTGAAAAAGATTTGATTTTGAAAATGAGTCTTCAATTCTCTGTATTATTGACTTGAAAAGACACAAATTAAAAATATTTTTGGATTTTTAATGATAAGGAATAATCAAAATGCAACTAAAATCAAATAACAATGCATGCAAGACACCAAACTTAGCAGTTTGTATATTACTGACACTTAATAAAAATGCATATGAGACACATAAACACTCAAGTCAAGAGAATTAAAAATCATAGTAATAAAATCATCAAGAACAACTTGAAGATTAATGAAGACACATGCATGAATGCAAAAAGGACAAAAACATGCAATTGACACCAAACTTAAGATGAGATACTAGACTCAAACAAGAAATTTTTGGATTTTATGATTTTGTAATTTTTTTGTGTTTTTCGAAAATTAAGTGGAAAAAGGTATCAAAATTCTTAATGAGAATTCCAGGAATCATGCAATGTTAGTCTAAAGCTTCCGGTCCAGGAATTAGACATGGCTTCACAGCCAGCCAAGCTTTCAAAGAAAGCTTCGGTCCAAAACACTAGACATGGCCAATGGC
>NC_029781.3:63214198-63215100 GCF_000817695.3 Arachis duranensis
CTCTCAGGTTCAGAATCAAAGGAAGTTGAAGCTCTGCTTCTTCTCCCTGTCATACAAACCCACAGAGTACAAGCAAAGAAAAGCAATGCAGAAAGTATCTTGTTAGAATTACTTGTTAGTGTCAGTGATGCAATATATCAAACAGTTAGTGGGGTTAGTGAACTGATTGTAAATAGCAAAGAAAAACTAAGAAACAGGGGAGGGGAAGACTTAAACTAAGACGGAAAGCAAATTGACCAAACAGAAAATTAAATCAAACAAAATACAAATGCTCAATCTAGTGATCCTCTAATGTAATCATTGTCGATGCACAATCTTCCAACTTAATAATTATCGATACAAAATCAATCTCCGGCAGCGGCATCGTAAACTTGATGCACGAAAACTTGTCTCTCAACAAATTTCCCTTAGGCAAGTATACCAAATTGTCGTCAAGTAAAAACTCACAATAGAGTGAGGTCGAATCCCACAGGGATTGATTGATCGAGCAACTTTAATTAGAGGAATGATCTAGTTGAGCGAATCCATGAATAGAGTTGATAATTGCAGAAATTAAAATGGCGAGAAAGTAAATGACTGAAAGTAAATAGCAGAATTGTAAATGGGAATGGGAGAATTGCTCATAAAAGTAAATTGCAGAAAATAAAGAGAATGGGTAAGATCAGAAATGGGGAGTTCATTGGGTTTAGGAGATGTTGCATTCTCTGGATCAATTTCATTTTCATCTCTTCCTCAATCAATGCACTCATTGATCTCCTTAGCAATCTTAATTGATTGAATTACAATTTCTTGTAATTCAATCTCTCAAATCTTGATCAATAGCCAATCCTTGGTCAATTGCTCATGAGAAGAGATGAAGTGTGATCACTGATTATACCACATGCACTTCCCAAATCAAATGC
>NC_029781.3:63215994-63246743 GCF_000817695.3 Arachis duranensis
GTTAACGTGGCTCTTGGGGGTTGTGTGGTTGCTCCAACGTTAGTGACAATGTTGAGTGTCACTAACGTTGGTTTCTCTTCCCCCTTTAACGTTAGAGGCCATGTTAACTAGGTTTCTAACGTGGCCATTTGTGAGCAATTGCCAACGTTAGTGACAATGTTAAGTGTCACCAACGTTGGCTTAACTTCTCTTCTCCATGTTAGAGTTCACGTTAACTTAGTTAACGTGACTCTTTAACGTGGGCATTGATGGCTTTTGAGAGTGTTTTTGGCAATCACTTTTCTCCTTAACTTTGCAAGTTACCTCCCATTCCTTGCTTCCTTTGGTCCTGAAATCAAGCAATGGAGTGCATCAAAGTTCTAGTCCACGTCATGGGTAATGCAATATACAATTTTGTCATTAAAATCATGCAAAATCCTCATGAAATAATATAAAATGCACAATGTATGCTTGAATCAAGGTCTGAGTGAATATCTGCCCAAAACTAACTTATTTCCTAAGAAAATGTATGATAATACCTAAAAATAGTAAAGAAAAGGTCAGTGAAACTGGCCAAAATGCCCTGGTATCAGCCTTGTATAATGATGTTTTCATAGAACTAAAATTATGAGTTATTATATTTGAATAAAACAATCTCTTTTTTAATATATATAATTATATAAGATGTTAAAAATTTATCTTTGATCTTATTTCAAAAATTTTATTTAAAAAATTTTCATAACTTAACATTTCATTAAATTGTTACTGTTATTACAAATAAAAAATTTAAATTTTTTTATAGCAAGCACACAAGAAAACATAAAATAATAAAAAAAATATTATCCATTACAAAATTATTTAAAAAGAAAAAATATGATTAAATTTAAATATAAATATTTATGTACTCAAATTTTAAATATAATATTTTTTATATAATTAATAATTTAAAAATTAAAACAATTATTTTATTTCATACAAAGCAATTTAAAAAAAATGAATTAACAAAATATTCATGAGACTTTTTTAAAATATTTATGAAAGATAAATTAAAAAAAATGGACGAAGAGTATTTTATGAAATTTAAATTATTTTGCATTTATTTTAAATAAAATACTCATATAATTATATATACACGTAAGTATATAATAAGATAGTCAGTGAATTTGATTTATGTCTTCATGCCTTTGTATGTAAATCGAAGCCTTCTCATTCGATTGACCAATGACCAAATCTATAGAATAAATCAAAAGAACCTAATTCGATTTACATGGATAGAAATGCATTTATTCATAAATCAAAGCTACTCATTTCGATTTACCTTTATTCTTACTAATTCGAATCAAACTGATTCGATTTAATACCAGAGAAGCTAAATCAAATTTAGTCAATTCAATTTACATAAATTTATGCTTAAAAACATATAGAGACGGATTTAAGGGGACAAATATGTAGTGGCTTTGGCCCACCCAACAAATTTATTTTAAACTCATATATTACTATAATAGATACGTTATATAGAGTAAAACTTAAATAATAATATAATGATAAAAAGAGTTGGTATTCTTTATATATTAGGTTTCAAATTTCTTTACACGTATTTATATTATTTGTATTTTTTATTTGATTTAGAATTATTTTTATGTTTTTTTAAAATTGATTTTAACATCTAGAATCATATAAAAAATACTTTAATACTATTTATAATAATATTATTTTTTTAATTTTATTTAGCTATTTGTTTTATTATTTTTTTATTAATTTTTATCTCTATTATTATATAAAAATACTTTAATATATTTTAAATTCACATAATAAAATTGTTTATGTAATTAATTTATATTATTTTATGTCATATTTTTTTAATAATATGAAACATAAAAATATAATTCACTGTCACATAAATACTTAATAAATTAAAGTAAATTAATTAATAAAATATTTAAAAATAGATAATTTTATATTTTATTAAATATAAAATTATAAAAAAATTATAAAAAAATTATAAACATTGAGATAATTCTTTTATTTGACAAGTATTTATTAATTTTTTAACTAAAAACTTAATTATAACTATATCTATTATCAAATATATAACATTATATTATATTTGATTATACAAGATTTTAATTTTCGATCTCACTCTTAGATTTCTAGATCCGTCCCTAAAGACATACACGTAACGTTTTTTGATTTGAAACTATTGTATAATATTGGTGACTCCTTAGTTTATTTAGATTTTTTATCCAAATAAATAAGTAGCTTATTTTTTTATTTTAACCCAAATTTATTACATATTCATACCTAATATGCTTATAACACATGTATGTAAAAAGACCTAACCTAATTATAAGGTGTCTGCTTCAGTACGATAATAAATTTATACGTACCGATATATTTAAATTATGGATAAATAATAACAAGTCATGTGAAATTTATTTTTCACGTCAGCATTAGATTTTTTTCAAAAAATATATATCATATCATTAATTTTACTAAAATATCCTTATAATTTAATAAAAATAAAAATTATTTTTTATTTAATTTTTTAAAAGACTTAAATATTCTTTTTTATATGTTAGACAAAAGTTACTCTTTTAAATTAATCGAATTATTTAATTTTACCGTTTTAAAATTTAAATAATCTAAAAAATAAAAACAAAAACACATTTAACAAAATTATTTATCTCTCCATCAACTCTAATCAAACATTCATAAAAAAAATTAAAAAATCTAAAAAATACTAAAAAAACTCACTTAATTCTTTAGTTTGCTGGGTATTTCACCCAAAACCTTCATATTCCTTCTCTGTGTTTGTATCTCCCTCTCTTTTTTTCAATATCGCCTCTTCTTTCCGGTAAAGAAGACAAAGCTTCCTCCACAACGCCCTGCTAAGCTCACCACAGCTTTCGCCCGCGCCTCACCCAACCGATGAGAACGTCATTGCGTCAAAGAGCCTCGCCGTCTTGTGCGTTACGGAGAGCGTCGCCATCTTGTGCGTTCCAGAGAGTGTCACTGTAACACCCCGTTACCCTAAGCGTTACCTCTAGCCGTAAAGCGAAGGATAACGAAGTTCCACGACAGTCCTAAATCTTTTAATATATAATATATGTCCAAAAATTTATATAACTAGAAGCCCGATGAAGGAATAAAGCTCAAAGTCGCTTAAAGAAAAATTACGAAACGCGAAGGGTTCACACATGATAACTAAAACGCATAGGCACGGACATAACAAGACATAATATATATAAAACCTTCTAGATAGTTACAGGATACACAAGGTAATAATTAAAATAAATAAGATATATATATATTTTTAAAAGTGTACAATAGCTTATACAACTTATCTCTGAAATCAAGCCTCCAAGGCTATAAAGTCTAAAATAAAAAGGTGAGAAAAAGTACTACAACAAAATAAAACAGAAATAAACAAGGAAGAAACCATACTCCACTCTGTCACCATGTCCGCAATTTCACCAAGGTGAATTATGACCTGCATCTAAAAATCAACAACATATAGTATGAGAGCCGGAGGTTCTCAGCATGGTAACAGTACCCAAAACAATTCCATTCCTCAATTCATTCTATAACCCCAATGACAATAATATTATTCCATATACAAGCCATATACCCAATTATCATCATTCATCATCAAATTATATAGTCATCATCATTATTATTCCAATTCCTTCTACACAACACTACTACAACTTCTATCCATTCCCATCAACAATACCAATCATCAATTTTCTCATTAATATCATAATCAAACTCTAACATACACAACTCATAAAATCTTCATCACAATTCACATGCCATAAACATAATCCAATCCACCATTTATTTAATTCAATCATATCTTAAATTCAACTAGTCTAAGTGTCTAAAAACATTACATATTACATAAAGAGAACCGAAACCATACCTTGGCCGATTTTCAATATGCGCAAAACACCAAAAGCTTGATTCCAATAAGATCAACAAGCCTCAAGCACCAACACTACTTCCAAAACTCACCAACTATCAAGCCATACACATATAACATACCAACATTAATCTTAGGGTTTACGAAAATAACGAAACACAAGGATTTAGTGAGACCTTACCTTACCCAATGAGATTAGGGGTAAACCTAACAATTATCCGCTATTAGAGATCACATAAACAATCAAAATCACAAAATTTACTCAAAAATCAAACCCAAAAATGCAGAATTATTAGGGATGAAAAATAGGGCTTGAGTTTCGATTTTTTACCAACAAATCTTATCTAAAAATGAAGATCTCGATGAGAGCTTCGTGTAGCCGTAAATGACTCGTCAATCGGAGCACCGTAGCTCAAGTTATGGCTCTCGGAAAGTGACAATAAATAGTGACACCCTTTTTCTTCTCCCTTTTCTCTTAATCCGCGTTTCTCTCTCTCTTTGACGATGAAAATGAACTAAAAGCTCAATTAATGAGCATATATATGTGGGTATTGGGCCCAGTTTGGGCCCGGTCCAACCCGTTAGCATTTTAGGTCCATTTGGCCCACTTTGGGTCAAAACTTTTAAAATTAGCATCCGGTTTTTAATTTTAAATTATTTTTGTCCTTTCAAAACAATAAATCAATTTTCAAAATCTTATTTTTCTCAAAACACGGGACCGGACAGACTAGAGCCGGTACTGCCAGCTTAAGCACCGGTACATGTTTTTACAAAAATCTTTCGCAAAAGATACATTTTCCAACTCAGAAAAATTCATTTAATTCAAATTTCACCTTTTCACTTTAAAAAGAATATTTTTATATTTTTGAACCTATTTTGGACAATTAAATTATCATTTTATATTATCTAAATAGTCGGTTTAATCACGGGTCTTACATTCTCCCCTCCTAATAAAATTTTCGCCCTCAAACATTCAAATCGCACGATATTTTCTCCGCGAAGCGTTCTACTACTAACGTCGTCAACATAATCAAGTTGTCAAAGCATCTCGTCTGTAAGACCCAGAACCTTTGAAAAGTCTTTTTATGTTCAAGTCTCAAATCATATGATTATTTATAGCCTTAATTTCAAAAGTTATTTTATTAAAGATAATTAAGGCAAGTTTTGATTTACTGAATTTGAGATGAGTTATAATTGTTTTCCAATTCTACAATTATTGGATTATTTTCTATATTTGAATTATAAAGTTGGTAGCTGCGAAATAATAAAGATTTCATATGATTTAGATTAAATAAGTAATATTTTAAATATTAATACTGCTATTTTGGAAAATAAAAAAATTAAGTATATTATTTCTGATTATTGGATTTGGACATTTTATCAAAAATAATTTGTAAATTGATGAGCCAATAGTATTTTTATGCTTTTTCATTGTTGGCTTAAAATCTATTTTTAATTACTATATTGGTCCTATTTTATTTGAAAGTGCGAAACTACCCCTAACCCTAAAAATCCTAACCCGGTTACCCATTCCCTCAAACCCAACAGCCACCAAAACCCTTCCCTAACAACCAGTAGCAGCAACGGCTGCAAAGATGAAAGAAAGAAAGAAATAGAAAGGAAAACAGGGGAAGGGGGTCCGCCGGAAGAGAGGAGAGAGAGGGGAACGCAGTCGCACGCCCAAGGGTGGAGATAGAGAGAGAGAGAGCAAGCCACGCCACTGCCACCACGGGTTGGCGTCGCTAACACCCAGCCGTCTCTACCTTTTTTGTCGCGAAACAAGGAGCCCAGAGGAAAGAAAGGGGCGGCGCCACCACCAGGGCACACCGCCGTCACATTCGTTGTTGCCCTTTGCTATTGTCACCTTCGCCGATCACCTTTGCATAGCGTCAGAGGCAGAACTGCGACCAGAAGAGAGCGCGAGCTATAGCTACTGATGGAGAAGGAGGAGTGCGCGGGGAGAAGGTGAATCCACCGCTGCCGCCGGCACCTCCAGCCTGCGTCGTCGTCGAACGCGCCGTGACCTCTGCCATTGCCAATCTGATTTGCTTTGCCGCAGTGCCGTTGAGGAGATGGCCGTCCAGTCACATCGAACAGGCTAGGCAGAGAGATCTAAGGCTGAGCTGGGGTTTAGCCACCGTGCCCAGCCGCGCTTGCGTTACCGGTGCCGCCACAGTCGAAACTACCGCCGTCAAAGAGGGAGGTGTCGTGCCACTGTTCTAGTCGTCAGGAGCAGTCTTGTGGCCATCAGAAACACCACCAGGGATGCCGCCGCTTGACTCAGTAACTTCTCCTTGGTTGTGGGTTGAGTTTAGTTATGGCATGTCACAATTAAGGTTGTTGTTGCTGTTGTGAGTAGTTGAAGCTGAGGCTGCCTCTGTCGCCGGAGAACGCTCTGCCGGTAAGGGTTTTAAATTTGTGATTTCTGTCCTTTTTGGATTTTGAAAAGGTTATGATGCTGTGCGGTTTTTGCTAGTTAATCCAACAGAGCTTCTGGCCGCCGCCAGAGCTGTTGCCAGGGCCGGTTCAAAATCGCAGCTGTTCTGTTTTGTTAATTCGGTGAGTATATCAGTTTTTGAAACCCTGCGTTAGTGTCCCTACGTCTATTAAAGCCTTTACGATATTAATGTTCTTAGAGTTTAGTAACTGAGGTTGTTTGTTGTAATTTAGAGCTGTTTATGCTGTTGCGAAAATGTGTGGGGTTGTGCTTTGAAGCTGCCTTTGATTTCGAGTTGAAGCGAAAAGAACTTATGAGGCATTTGGATTATGGAATTTGCGTTTTGAGGTAGGGGCACTTTTCAAAAAACTATATTTTGTGTATTCGAATTATTACATATGGGTATTGATGTGAGAAAATGTGTATTTGGTGATTGTATCGGCCTTATGTATGGTTTGATTTGTCTCGATTGATTATGAACGTTTGTTGGTTGGTTTACTGTGTGGTTTGTGAAACGAAATGCTTTTGAAGTTGATTCTTTTAAAGCTTTAATAGAGAGTTTAATCCGTTGGGAATTGATTTGAGTTGAGTTGATTTTCTTGAGAATGTGAAAAATAGAATACACTCTTGAATTCAGCCTGGTTTGCTTTAAATGATCTAGTTTTTGATAAATGATTGTTGCTAAACCGTTTCTTTAAAGCTTTAGAAATGAGCTTATTCGGCTGATAATGATTTGATTTTGAAACGGTTTTCTTGAAATATGGAATTGAGATGATTGTTGGATTTTGGCTTGCCTTGAACTGATTTTGGATTTTGGGCTGTTGAAAAGGATTGTGGAAGGGTTTTGTTGGGACCCGAACCGGGTGGCAAAGTCCAAGTTTTAGGGGAGATGCTACCGAAATTTCTATAAAATCCGAGTCTTTATTGAAATGTTGTTTGAAAAAAAATAATGAGTTAAAGACTTCTACTCTTTTATTTGAATTATCAAGAAAAGGATGATTCATGCTTTTGAAATGAATTACTAAAGAGGAAATTATGATTTAGTCTTGCTTCTTAAGAAAGGCATTGTATCTCTTTCAGGAGAAAGTTATTTAGATGAAACTTATGTTTTAAAGCTATTTTAATTGTGACAAGGGCAATGCCTTTGAATTTGACTTGAGGGTTCCAATTAGAGGAGTTTCAATGACTTTAAAAGAACCTGAGTGTCTATTGACAAGTTTCATTTTGAAATGTTTTGAGAAAGGTTTTAAGTAGTCTTTGAATTCTGAATTCTTGCAAGACTAAAATAATTTTAAACAGTTGAAACATTCTAGAATTTATCATGGGGGTTGAAGTTGGTTTTGCCTAAGTAAAGGAAACGGATTTGAAAGAAGTGAATGATTACGTGACTCGGTTTGGCTTAGATCCTATTTTATTACTCAAATCAGGAAGCCAAGGTTTTTAATGAATTTAAATGAACTTGGCTAAATGAGTTATGTTATTCTCTCCTAAAGACTTGAGACTCTGCCGAGAAACTTTGTTATAAAATCCCATTGTGGGATGGGTGATTTTGAATGTTCCCAAAATGAATCTTTAACTTTTCATGGTTTTGGAAGTTTTGGAAAGAGGATGGCGAGAGCGGCTTTGTTTTAAAAAGGGAACTCACTTTGAGTGAATTTGGCTTATAAGCCTGAGATGATTTGAGAAATTAGATCTTTAAAGCTAAGGCTGAAAAGAGTTGAAACTTGATTTCAAAGTGAAATGCATTGAGAAAAAGTGATTTATGGCTTAAATGCCGATTTTATGAATTTAATGATGTTGAATGGTGGAAGTGCTGTTTTGTTATGGGCCGGAATGGCTGTGTATGATTATAAATATTGGCTGGTTTTGGATTAAACCGTGAGCCGGAATGGATGTGTATGATTATGAATATTGGCTGGTTCTGGATTGAACCGTGAGCCGGAATGGCTGTGTATGATATGAATATTGGCTGGTTCTGGATTGAACCGTGAGCCAGAATGGCTTGAATGATATGAATATTGGCTGGTTCTGGACTGAACCGTGAGCTAGATGGCTGAGATGGATGTTGATCTATGGATGAGAATTAATGCATGTATATGCTGAATTATTGATAATTGTGATTTGCACTTCCACTATCAGAGGCACGAGTTACGTGGGAGAAAGCAGTGGCTAGCCACCACGTGCTCCAGGTTAAGACTTAAGACTCTACTGACCCTATGTCGTAAGTGTGGTCGGGCACTGTGAAAGTCCCGGATGAACTCGCCCCCGTAAATATTCACCAGTGAGGGTGATGGATATGGATCATGATTATGATCATGTTTATGATGAGTATAACTCGAGTTGGGGATGCACGACAGAGGAACGGTCCAATGGTTAGCTACCAGGACTTGTCGGGTTGGCTCTATAACCGACAGATGATATCATCAGCCACTAGGAACAGGCATGCATCATATGCATCTATGTGACATTGTTTGGGTGTGCATATTGTACTTGGTTTATCTTTGTGACTATTTGTGATTAACTGCTAATTGTTCTACTTGCTGTAATTGTTTGTTTGTGCTTGAACTTCCTATTTGTGTTTGCATCTGGGACTATGTTGGATTGTAACGTGTTTTTGGCGTTTAACTTCCTAGTTATAACGTGTTTTTGGCGTTTAACTCTGGTTTGTAACGTGTTTCTTTAGGTGAATGGATCCACCTGTAGAATGGTCCAGTGACATCTTAGAGAACTCAGATAGACCATAATAGAATATATCCAAAATGGTCCACTCCGAAATCATGTCAGAAGGACACCTTTTTGTCATCTGCTTGTATCTTTCCCAAGCTTCATAGAGGGATTCACCATCTTTTTGTTTGAAGGTCTGAACATCCACTCTAAGCTTGCTCAGCTTTTGAGGAGGAAAGAACCTAGCCAAGAAGGCCGCGACCAGCTTATCCCATGAGTTCAGGCTATCCTTAGGTTGTGAATCCAACCATGTTCTAGCTCTGTCTCTTACAGCAAAAGGGAAAAGCATGATCCTATAGACTTCAAGATCTACTCCATTAGTCTTAACAGTCTCACAGATCTGCAAGAACTCAGTTAAAAACTAGTAGGGATCTTCTGATGGAAGTCCATGAAACTTGCAGTTCTGTTGCATTAGAGCAACTAGTTGAGGTTTCAGCTCAAAATTGTTTGCTCCAATGGTAGGGATTGAGATGCTTCTTCCATCAAACTTGGAAGTAGGTGTAGTATAATCACCAAGCATCCTCCTTGCATTATTATTTTCGGCTGCCATGTCATCTTCTTTTTCGAAAATTTCTATAAGATTGTCTCTAGATTGTTGTAATTTAGCTTCTCTTAGTTTCCTCTTCAGAGTCCTTTCAAGTTTAGGATCTGCTTCAACAAGAATGTTCTTGTCCTTGCTCCTGCTCATATGAAAAAGAAGGGAACAGAAAATAATAATAGGGATCCTCTTTACCACAATAGAGAGATTCCTTTATATTAGTAGAAGAAGAAAAGAATAGAAGAAGGAAAAGGCAAGAATCCAAACACAAGGTGAAGATAGAGTTCGAATTCTTGAGATGAAAAGAAGTGTTAGTAAATAAATAAATAAATAAATAAATAAAAAGAATAAGATGAGAGAGGGAGAAATTCAAAAATTAATTTTGAAAAAGAGTTAGTGATTTTCGAAAATTAAGAGAAGGAATAAAATTAAAATTAAAAATTGAAACAATTAATTAATTAAAAAGAATTTTGAAAAGGGGTGAGGAATTTTCGAAAATTAGAAAGAGAAAAGTAGTTAGGTGGTTTTGAAAAAGATAAGAAACAAACAAAAAGTCAATGAGTTAGTTGAAAAAGATTTGAAATTCAATTTTGAAAAGATAAGAAGTTAGAAAAGATATTTTAAAATCAAATTTTTTTTTGAAAAAGATATTATTTGCAAAGATATAGTTGAAAAAGATTTGAATTTTAAAATTTAAAATAAATTACTTGACTAACAAGAAACTAAAAGATATGATTCTAGAATTTAAAGATTGAACTTTCTTAACAAGAAAGTAACAAACTTCAAATTTTTGAATTAATCACATTAATTGTTAGTGAAGTTTCGAAAATTTGAAATAAAATTAAGAAAAAAATTTTAAAAAATGTTTTCAAATTTTCAAAAATCATAAAAAAATGAAAAAGAATTGATTTTTGCAAAAGTTTTTGAAAAGATAAGATATATTTAAAATTGAAAAATTGTCTTGACTTATAAGAAACAACTTATTTAAAAAAAAAAAATTTGACTAAGTCAACTCAAATTTTCGAAATTTATGAGAGAATTAAGGAAAAGATATTTTTTGTTTTTGAATTTTTAATGAGGAGAGAGAAAAACATAAAAAAATGACTCAAAACATGAAGATGCAAGATCAAAACATATAATGCATGCAAGAACACTATGAATGTCAAGATGAACATCAAGAACACTTTGAAGATCAAGATGAACATCAAGACTTATTTTTGAAAAATTTTCAAGAAAAGAAAACATGCAAGACACCAAACTTAGAAATTTTTCATGCTTAGACACTATGAATGCAAAAATGCATATGAAAAATAACAAAAGACACAAAAAAGAAAAATTAAAGATCAAACAAGAAGACATACCAAGAACAACTTGAAGATCATGAAGAACACATGCATGAATTTTCGAAAAATGCCAAAGTTTTTAAAACATGCAATTGACACCAAACTTAAAAATTGACACTAGACTCAAACAAGAAACACAAAATATTTTTATTTTTATGATTTTATTAAATTTTTTTGTATATATTTTTTTTCAAAAATTATTTTTTTTTGAAAAACGAAAACAAAGAAAAAAATTTTTTTTGAAAGATTTTTGAAAAAATTTTGAAAAGAAAATTATCTAATCTGAGCAACAAGATGAACCGTCAGTTGTCCAAACTCGAACAATCCCCGGCAACAGCACCAAAAACTTGGTCCACGAAATTGTGATCTCTAATAATGGCATTCAACTTGGTATACGCATCTACTAACTCAGCACTTTCTTCACAACTTCGCATAACTAACCAGCAAGTGCACTGAGTCGTCCAAGTAATAAACCTTACGTGAGTAAAGGTCGATCCCACGGAAATTGTTGGTATGAAGCAAGCTATGGTCATCTTGTAAATCTCAGTTAGGCGGATAATAAATGGTTATGGAATTTTCGAATAATAATAATAAATAAACAGAAATAAAGATAGAAGTACTTATGTAAATCATTGGTGAGAATTTTAGACAAGTGTATGGAGATGCTTTGTCCCTGTTGGATCTCTACTTTCCTACTGACTTCCTTCAATCCTTCTTACTCCTTTCCATAGCAAGCTGTATGTAGGGCATCACCGTTGTCAATGGCTACATCCCATCCTCTCAGTGAAAAAGGTCCAAATGCTCTTGTCACAGCACGGCTAATCATATGTCGGTTCTCGATCATGTCGGAATAGAATCCATTGATTCTTTTGCGTTTGTCATCACGCCCAACAATCGCGAGTTTGAAGCTCGTCACAGCCATTCAATCCCTGAATCCTACTCGGAATACCACAGACAAGGTTTAGACTTTCCGAATTCTCATGAATGCTGCCAACAATTATAGCTTATACCACGAAGATTCTGATTAAGGAATCCAAGAGATATGCGTTTGGTCTAAGGTAGAACGGAAGTGGTTGTCAGTCACGCGTTCATAGGTGAGAATGATGATGAGTGTCACGGATCATCACATTCATCATGATGAAGTGCAACGAATATCTTAGAACAGGAATAAACTGAATTGAATAGAAAATAGTAGTAATTGCATTGAAACTCGAGGTACAGCAGAGCTCCACACCCTTAATCTATGCTGTGTAGAAACTCCACCGTTGAAAATACATAAGTGATGGTCCAAACATGGTTGAATGGCCAGCCCCCAAAGTCTAAGAACTAAACATCTAAAGATGTGGTCAAAAGACTAGACACTAGTACAATAGTAAAAAGTTCTATTTATACTAAACTAGCTTCTAGGGTTTACAGAAATAAGTAATTAATGCAGAAATCCACTTTCGGGGCCCACTTGGTGTGTGCTTGGGCTGAGCTTGAGCTTTACACGTTCAGAGGCTTCTCTTGGAGTTGAATGCCAAGTTGTAACGTGTTTTGGGCGTTCAACTCTGGTTCGTGACGTGTTTCTGGCGTTTGACTCCAGAATGCAGCATGGAACTGGCGTTGAGCGCCAGTTTACATCGTCTAATTACGAATAAAGTATAGACTATTATATATTTTTGGAAAGCTCTGGATGTCTACTTTCCAACGCCATTGAGAGCGTGCTATTTGAAGTTTTGTAGCTCCAGAAAATCCATTTCGAGTGCAGGGAGGTCAGATTCCAACAACATCAGCAGTCCTTTGTCAGCCTTCTATCAGAGTTTTGCTCAGGTCCCTCAATTTCAGCCAGAAAATACCTGAAATCACAGAAAAACACACAAACTCATAGTAAAGTCCAGAAATGTGAATTTAACATAAAAACTAACGAAAACATCCCTAAAAGTAGTTAGATCATACTAAAAACTACCTAAAAACAAAGCCAAAAAGCGTATAAATTATCCGCTCATCAAAGGTGGTTTGATTTTCCAACTCTATTCCTCTATTCATATGCATCCTTGTTTGATCTTAAAGTGCATATTCTTGTTTGAAACCCTTGTTGCATCTTTCTTTCTTTGTTTGAGTCCTTTTTGATTCATGTATTTCTTGATATAGCTTTGAACTTGTCCTATTGCGTTGTGCATTTTAACTCCGGATTCCGAGTCCATTCTTAGAGAACTTGTTGATTCAGTTTTTCTCTTATTGGATAGTGATCACAGCCAATTTTGAGATTTTTATAAAAATAGCTGTTGACTAGATATACACTTATCTATATGTGGAACCTTGAAGATTTATTATACAGTTTGACAACTATTTATTTCTAATATCTCGCCTATACATTTTCTGGTTTGCGGAAATGCATTTACTTTAAATACAATTTGATTTTTCTACTAATTTTACTACAGTTCCAATGCACATCTTTATTTGATTATGTATTTGGGTATTTTTCAAGATTCTGGAAAGAAAGGATTTTTCGCTTACTCCGGTTGAGTTCCGTTTGATAAACTTCACTTGATTTATTTTTTAATTGAGTTTGATTTAGCATACCCCATTGTTTGTGCCATTGCTGTTTCTTTTGAAAATGTTGGACTCATGGCTTTCTTCTTACGAACGGACTAAAGTCTCCCTTAAGCCTTCCATCTCCATGAATGTCATGCTTGACCTTGTTTTTAACTAATCTCTTACATCTTGTGAGTATTACCATTGATCTTGGTTTTTCCAATTTTGTGAATCTCATTCTTATGTGAGTTGGTTTGATTCATTTCAAAATAGTGCATCGTTTACCTTCTCATTGTCTTTACAAGAGTTTTTAGTCAAAGATTTATCCTTAAAAAATTACTAATGATTGAGTTCTCTTTTCCTATGACTTTTGTATTCTTTTGGATCAATTGAAAGCGTGTTTGATGACTCGTGCCTAGTGGATCTTGTTTTAACTATCTTGATTTATGATCCTTTCTCGTATGACTTGACTCCTTTTCAAGTACGTCCTAATCTTCTTGAATATTGTTGTGAGATGGTGATTTCAAGTATACATTTGGAGTCTTGTTTTGAATTTTATAAAGCAGATTGTATTCTCTGTGAAGAAGTTCCAAATCAAACTTATTTTTCAGTTGCTTGGTTATAATTGAAACCATTGTTCAATTTTTGACAAAAATTTTTTAAAGTTGACATGCGCTATTTTAAATGAAGGTTTGAAAAGTTTCCTTGTATAATGGGAACCTGTTCGTTTGTAACGCACCACTTGTTTTCTTACCAGATTGTAAGCAAATTTTTACCTCGGAATTTCTTTTCTAAAGAGAATTTAACTTCTTCTTTCTTCCTTGCTATAAATGTTGTACACGCTTGTTTGAATATGGGCTTTGAGAACTTTTGAACAAGCAATTGATTTTTCTCCGAGTTTTATGAATTACTTTTGGTTAGGTTGTGCATCTAACTATCTTTCTAAAATATTTGAGGGAATGTTTGAGCTCTTGGCCAAACCTGTGTACAGTTTGTTTTTAACATTCTACATGATCTGTTTCAACATGAAGTTATATTACAACAAAGCCACGTTTATGCTTTTCTTATTCTCTTGAAGAATGTTTATTACTTGACTTTCTTTTAGGCTGCGAAATTATTTTTCCGCAAGTTTTCAACTCTTTTGTGAATAATGCATTCAGAAGTATTTTTAATCATGCTCTTGAGTTCGGTGAGCTTTGTCTTGGGTTTGAAATCTTCTCTATTGCAAACCTCATTCTTCTTTGACTCAGCTTGAATTTGTTTCAAAATAATGCGCTGAATTTTATTCTTATTGGTCCTGTTGGATTTCTTTGATATAAGGGTTATCTTTGAAGTTGTTAATTGATTTATTTCTAGCAAACTTCATTGGTTGAGTGTCTTTGTTTACCTGGATTGGATACATTCTCCCAAATCTATGAGTATTATTCTTGACATGTGTCTTTCCTTTCTGAATCTGGTATCTTTCTGAGTAGACTTGAGAATTGTTTTGATATCACGTGCGACTTGTAGATGTAGTAACGCGATGCGTTAGTTCTTTAAGACATGATATGTGTATATGGAAGGTGAGGCGGTAAGTGTGTAATGTTATAATGAGTTGTGGGTGTTTTGTCCCTTGCAAACGAGCTTGTGGGTGTTAGGCCCATGATCGGCTATGAGGTTGTAAAGTGATTGGTGGAGTTGGGAAGTTGAGGTTCTGAAGTACGAACGAGATTTGTCGGCGAACGTTGTAGCCATTGTTTTATTACCAACCTATTTTGGTAGCCTTTATGTCACATTGATTATCGCCTTGTTTTGTGAACGCCTATCTTGGTTCGCACCCTATTTTGTTACCTCAAGTTTTTGTAAAGTCTTGAGATTATGTGACCTTGTGCATTGAGCCTATCTTGTAACGTTTGCCTTGCAATCACACTCCTACCTTTGTATCTTTATGTATACGACCACCCAAGTATTTGAAAATCGTATATATGTTTATATTTTGAGATATTTTTGCTTCTTCCTTAAATGTGTCCAAGGGTGAATTGATATGAAATTTCGTTCGTTTTGTAACAATTTTTGAGGGCGAAAACTTTTATAAGGTGGGTAGAATGTAAGACCCAGAACCTTTGAAAAGTCTTTTTATGATCAAGTCTCAAATCATATGGTTATTTAAAGCCTTAATTTCAAAAGTTATTTTATTAAAGACAATTAAGGCAAGTTTTGATTTATTGAATTTGAGATGAGTTATGATTATTATCCAATTCTACAATTATTGGATTATTTTCTATATTTGAATTATAAAGTTGGTAGTTGCGAAATAATAAAGATTTCATATGATTTGGATTAAATAAGTAATATTTTAAATATTAATACTGCTATTTTGGAAAATAGAGAAATTAAGTATATTATTTCTGATTATTGGATTTGGACATTTTATGGAAAATGATTTGTAAATTGATGAGCAAATAGTATTTTTATGCTTTATCATTGTTGGGTTAAAATCTATTTTTAATTACCATATTGGTCCTATTTTATTTAAAAGTACGAAACTACCCCTAACCCTAAAAACCCTAATCCGGTTACCCATTCCCTCTAACCCAATAGCCACCAAAACCCTTCCCTAACAACCAGCAGCAGCAACGGTTGAAAAGATGAAAGAAAGAAAGAAATAGAAAGGGAAACAGGGGAAGGGGGTCTGCCGAAAGAGAGGGGAGAGAGGGTAACGCAGTCGCACATCCAAGGGTGGAGATCGAGAGAGAGAGAGCCAGCCGCGCCACTACCACCACGGGTTGCCGTCGCTAACACCCAGCCGCCTCTACCTATTTGTCGCGAAACAAGGAGCCCAGAGGAAAGAAGGGGCGGTGCCAACGCCAGGGCTCACCGCCGTCGCAGTCGCCATTGCCCCTTGCTATTGTCACCTTTGCCGATCATCTTTGTGCAGCGTCAGAGGCAGAACCGCGACCGGAAGATAGCGTGAGCCATAGCCACCGATGGAGAAGGAGGAGCGCGTGCGGAGAAGGTGAAGCCACCGCTGTCGCCGGCACCTCCTGCCCGCGTCGCCGTCGAACGCGCCGTGACCTCTGCCGTCGCCAATCTGATTTGCTCTGCCACAATGCCGTTGAGGAGAAGGCCATCCAATCATACCGAATAGGCGAGGCAGAGAAATCTGAGGCTGAGTTGGGGTTCAGCTACCATGCCCAGCCACGCTTGTGTCGCCGGTGCCGCCTCAGTCGGAACTGCCGCCGTCAAAGAGGGAGGCGGCGTGCCGCTGTTCTGGTTGTCAGGAGCAGTCTTGTGGCCACCAGAAACACCACCGGGGATGCCGCCACTTGGCTCAGTAACTTCTCCTTGGTTGTGGGCTGAGTTCGAGTTATGGCATGTCATGGTTAGGGTTGTTGTTACTGTTGCGAGTAGTTGAAGCTGAGGCTACCTCTGCCGCCAGAGAACGCTCTTTTCCGGTAAGGGTTTTAAATTTGTGATTTCTGTCCTTTTTGGATTTCGAAAAGGTTATGATGCTGCGTGGTTTTTTCTAGTTGATCTAACATAGCTTTGGCCGCCGCCAGAGCTGTTGCCGGGGTCAATTCAAAATTACAGCTGTTCTGTTTTGTTAATTCGGTGAGTATATCAGTTTTTGAAACCCTACGTTAGTGTCCCTACTTGTATTAAAGCCTTTACGGTATTAATGTTCTTAGAGTTTAGTAACTGAGGTTACTTGTTGTAATTTAGAGCTGTTTATGCTGCTGCGAAGATGTGTGGGGTTGTGCTTTGAAGCTGCCTTTGATTTCGAGTTGAGGCGAAAAGAACTTATGAGGCATTTGGATTATGGAATTTGCGTTTTGAGGTAGGGGCGCTTTCCGAAAAACTATATTTTGTATGTTGGAATTATTATATATGGGTACTGATGTGAAAAAAATATGTATTTGGTAATTGTATCGGCCTTATGTATGGTTTGATTTGTCTCAATTGATTATGAACGTTTCTTGGTTGGTTTGCTGTGTGGATTGTGAAACAAAATGCTTTTGAAGTTGATTCTTTTAAAGCTTTGATATCGAGTTTAATCCCTTGGGAATGGATTTGAGTTGAGTTGATTTTCTTGAAAATGTGAAAAATAGAATACACTCTTGAATTTAGCTTGGTTTGCTTTAAATGATATGGTTTGATAAATGATTGTTTCTGAACCGTTTCTTTAAAGCTTTAGAAATGAGCTTATTCGGCTGATAATGATTTGATTTTGAAACGGTTTTTTTGAAATATGAAATTGAGATGATTGTTGGATTTTGGCTTGCCTTGAACTGATTTTGGATTTTGGTGTGTCGAAAAGGATTGTGGAAGGGTTTTGTTGGGACCCAAACCGGGTGGCAAAGTCCAAGTTTTAGGGGAGATGCTACCAAAATTTCTATAAAATCCGAGTCTTTATTGAAATGTTGTTTGGAAAAAAATGATGAGTTAAAGACTTCTACTCTTTTATTTGAATTATCAAAAAAATGATGATTCATGCTTTTGAAATGAATTATTAAAGAGGAAATTGTGATTTAGTCTTGCTTCTTAAGAAAGGCATTGTATCTCTTTCAGGAGAAAGTTATTTTGATGAAACTTATATTTTAAAGCTGTTTTAAATTTGACAAGTGCAATGCCTTTGAATTTGACTTGAGGGTTCCAATTAGAGGAGTTTCAATGACTTTAAAAGAACCTAAGGGTCTATTGACAAGTTTCATTTTGAAATGTTTTGAGAAAGGTTTTAAGTACTCTTTGAATTTTGAATTCTTGCAAGAGTAAAACAATTTTGAACAGTTGAAACGTTCTAGAATTTATCATGAGGGTTGAAGTTGGTTTTGCCTAAGTAAAGGAAACGAATTTGAAAGAAGTGAATGAAAGTATTTTTGGGAACGGTTTTGCAGTTTAAAGTTTTAAACAGGCTCATATTTTAGTATTAAATAATATAAGTGTCATCGTAATGTCCGAGCTATCAGAGTCGCGCAGCCGGAAGCGTGAGTTTTAGTAGTTAGGGTGTTACATCGTCCATCATAGTTCTACCGTGTCGATATTCCCTCTCGCCTTCCGCTGCATCACTCTGGTTATTCGTCACGAATAACTCGAATTACTCCACTACACCGAACATAAATTTTCCTTCAAACTGAAGACCGCTTTTATAAAAATTTTTAAAACCTTCAAAACAAGTTCAATCTAAACTAGATCAATGTTAAAACTTTTTGAAAAGACAAAAAAATCATTTAAACCAAGAGTTCCGACATAGTTTCAAAATCAAATCATTTAAACCAAAAGTTTCAAACCATATTTGAAAATTGTTCTAAGCTTTAAAATATTTTCAACATGGTTCAAAGCCATACTGGTTAGAAATTGGAAATCTTAATTAAAAACTGCAAAAACATTTGTGCTCATTCTGTAGTTGCATCAATCGGCACTTCTTCTGCCATCAGTGCTGAACCTCATCCATAGATGCGTGAGAATCTTTCCTATCTTTTCCTAGTGAACTTGTATCTAATTTGTTGAGTTTAATAAAGAATTAATTATCTTTTAGCCAATATGGATGCTACTTTGAGTCTTTCACAATTTTTGTTTATTTTAGGTAGCATTCAGCTGGATTTGATGGAGTTTCTGCAGCACAAGAATCAAAGGAGATGGCAGCGAGAAGCGACACGTACGCATGACTAACGCGTACGCATGATTTGGAGGTATTCATGGCGACGCGTGCACGTGACTGATGCGTACGCGTGAATTGAAGATTTGCTCAGCGATGCGTACGCGTGACCGACGCGTCCACGTGACTTGCGAAAAAGACCAGCGACGCGTACGCGTGACTGACGCGTAAGCATGACATGCGCCACGTGCAAAAAATGCAGAAACTGCTGGGCGTGATTTATGGGCCCCATTTTAGCACCCAAGTTAGGCGCGGATCCAGTGAAGCCAACTGGTCCCCACGTTACAAGACGCGGAGTACATAGTTAATTCTGATTTAAATTCAAATTTGATTTTAAAATAGGAAAAGATATTATCTTAATTTTAGATATTAGATTTTAAATTAATTAGAATTAGTTATAAAAAGGAGAGACTTCTCTTCTATGGAGATTCCATTAGGGGGATTCCATTAGGGAATTCTATACAAACTTACATTCCATGAGCAACTAATCCTCCACTATTAAGGTTAGGAACTCTGTTTATTTGTATGGATTGATTTTATTTGCTCTTTCTAATTTAATTCATGTTTTGATTTATATTTCAATAATTATTTTCATTCTTTGTTTTATGAATTTGGGTGGAACAGAAGTATGACCCATGTTCTAATTGAGTTCTTGTATAACTTGGAAAAGCTTTATACTTGAACAACAGCTTGAAAACATATTTTCCTGAATTTCTAATTGTTTGTATTTAACGGGATACGTGACATATAATCCCCTTATTTTTGGATAATTAGGATTCTTGTGGCATATAAACTGGAATTTGATCATCACCTTCTAATTAGATTTAATTGACCAAGGAATTGGCAGTTAATGAATTTTAGAGGAGACTAGGAAGGTCTAAGGAATTAGGGTCTAGTCACATATAGTTTGCCATGAATTAAATCATACATGATTAAAATAGTTGATAAGAAAAATCAATCCGGAAAATAGATAACTCTGAAGCCTTAACTGTTTTCTCCATATTTTATTCCCAACTCATTGCTGCTTGCTTTCTAAAATTCTTAATTTACTGTTTAATGCTCTTTGAACATTCAAACAGTATTTTTTGTTTTCCAGACTAAGCTTATCACTCAATAACTGTTGCTTAATCCATCAATCCTCGTGGGTCGACCCTTACTCATGTAAGGTATTACTTGGTACGACCCGGTGCACTTGCCGGTTAGTTTGTGGGTTATAAAATACCGCACCAAGTTTTTGGCGCTGTTGCCGGGGATTGACTGTGATTAACAACTATTAGTTGTTTGATTGCTTAGATTAGGCATTTTATTTTTAATTTTATTAAAATCTATTTTTAAAAATTTTTCGAAAAAAAATATATATTTATTTTGATTTATTTTATTTAAATTTTTTTTCTCTCTTTTCTCTTAATTTTTGAAATTATGTTTGGTGTCCCCGTAGTAATTTTTCTCTAAAAAAAATTCAAAAAAAAATTCTGTTCTGTCTTCCTTGCTTTCCTGTTTACCACATGGTGCGTTTAATTCTGTTTGGTGTTTTGTGCTAAGAAAAAATAATGGAGAGAGATCACATGGGTTACTACTCACACCCGAGTAGTGATTCATATTATGGTGGATGGAGGAGCTATCCAAATTTTGGTTGGCAAGGTCAAAACCAAAGAGACTTCAATGCTCCATGTTCCAACTATCAAGAGCCACCACCTCCATATTCATATCAAGAATCACCATCTCAATATTCATATCAAGAACCATCATCTTTCTATCCATGTCAAGAACCATCATCTTTCTACCCATACCAAGAGCCACCATCTCCCTATTCATATCAAGAACCATCATCTCCTTTTTATTTATATCAAGAGCCACAATCTCCTTATTCATCTCAAATACCATCAAATCTTGAGCTCCTCATGAAGGAATTCCTACATGATATAAAGACGAGTGTCAAAAATGTAGAGAATTATGTGCAGACGATGATAAAAAACCAGGAAGGGGAACAAGCAAATTCCTTCCCAAGAGATACAATGCAAGATCCTATGGAAGAAAGTGAGGAAACTAATCAAAGGAGTTTATAATCCAGTGAATTAGAGAACTTTCCACCCTCACATATGGAAGAAGAGGAAGATGCACAACCTCCCATGCCCTTGGTAAGCAATGAAGAAGGGATTGAATTAGAAGAAAGCTACCAAGAGGAAGAGGTTGAAATTGAGGAAGCTTACAAAGAGGTAGAAGAATTCAAAGAAGAACACAAGGGAGTGGAGCTTGCAAGACCTCTTCCAAAGCCATCACCATCCAATACAACATTCAAGTGGGTAAAATTCCTATCCTTAACCTTTACCTTCCCACTTGAATATGGGCTACCGGAGATAGATAGTCAACTTAGAGCTCTTTGTGGCATTAAGAGTAAGAGGAAGATAGTTAGTGGCAAGCGTTGTCAAGCAAGGTTCAATATGGTTGCATGCTCCAAATTGAATTGCAAGAATTGGTGTAGAGCTCAATTGAATGGGTCTAGAAGGTTGTTTGGATGTCTTTGTGAGAATTCATATTGCTTGCCACCCGGTGGGAATAATAGTGATCCACAAGAAGACGGGTGTAAAAGCAAGGTTTGGGACCCTGAAATTCATTCCCACAATCAACACTCTTGGGGCCTTGTCACTTACTTCAACTTGCTCGAAGGCGTTATGCGCCTAGCTTGGAATCCCGGTGGCCATTGGAATTACAAACATTGGTGGAGATTCCTGGATCAGTACAAGCACAAGCCACCATGACAAAGAGCTCACCACATGTCCAACTTAAGGACTTTAACAAAAAGTGCTTGGTGGGAGACAACCCACCGTGGTATGGTCGTTCCTTTTCATTCTTAGTTATTTTTTGTAGTATTAGTTTTCTTTCTTATTTCATTTTTATTGAGTTCTTACTAATTTTCTGATCATGCAGCTATTTTAGAATAGGAACTGAAAAAAAAAAGAAGAGGAGCACATGACGCGCAAGCATCACTGACACGAACGCGTCATATGCATGTGCGTGAAAAATAAAAATGAACAGAGAGTGTCGCGGGAGTGGCGCCAGAATGATGCCTTTTGCACAAACAAGCCCACGCGTACGCGTACCCCACGCGTGCGCGTCATTCGTGATTTTGGCAATCTACGCGTGCACGTCACTCACGCATACGCGTGACCTTGAATTTCGACGTAAATATGTGTTGGGCAGAGAGTTGTGTTGGCTTGGGGTTGGAAGTGTTATAGAAGCACAAAACTTGTTCACGCGTACGCCTCCCTGACGCGTACGCATCATTTGCACAAATGGCCATCCACGTGTGCGCGTGCATGACGCAAACGCGTCGATTGAAAATCTGGGTTCCCAAGCCACGCGAACAGCAAGTTGTGCGTGCGTGCGGCTGCCTTTGCGCGACTCGCACAAAGCCAAGGGCACGCGGACGCGTGCCTGACTCTTACGCGTCATTAAGAAAATTCCGCGACCCACACGGACGCGTGCCTGACTCTTACGCGTCATTAAGAAAATTCTGCGACCCATGCGTACGCGTGCCGTACGCGTACACGTCGCCTGCGCCACACAATTACACTAGTTCGCCGCCCAGTTTTAATTTTCTTTCTCTCTCTCCCAATCCTAATTCTCTCTTGTTCCTTTATCCTTTTATTCTTATTTCATATTATTATTTGTTTTTGTTTTCAGATTTTCTTTGCTTGAGGACAAGCAAAAATTTAAGTTTGGTGTTGACGCTTCGCTTAAGAATTTTCTGTTTAATTTTATGGCACTAAGGGAGGTGAATCATCTTCACAAAGGAGCACAACCTGAAGAATAAAACAACTGTTTGGATAACTAAGGTGGTTGAGTTCCTTTCATTTCTTTTATCCCCTCCCGCTTTTACTATGTTATGTTCCGGTTTTTTGCTATTTTGCTTTGTTTGCTGCATGATCCTTTATTAGTTAGAAACCTAGGACTAGTTTAGTTCTCCCTATTTCTTTAATTCTGAAAAGATGTCTCATGTATTACTCACTGAGCTTGAATCCAAATAAAAAAAAATACAGGAGTGATATATTGCAAGAGAAAGTGGGTCTATATTGAAGAATAGTCTTATTTACTTAAATGTAGTGGTATTTTCTGTAATTCTGAATGCATGACATGAACAGTGCATATTTTTATAGTGAAGTTTATGAATGTTAAAATTGTTGTCTCTTGAAAGAATGATGAAAAAAGAGAAATGTTATTGATAATCTAAAAAATCATAAAATTGATTCTTGAAGCAACAAAAAGTAGTGAAAAACACAAAGCTTGCGAAAAAATAAAAAAAATTATAAAAAAATAATAGAGAGAAAAAAAGAAAAAGCAAGCAGAATAAGCCAATAACCCTTTAAACTAAGAGGCAAAGGGTAAAAAGGATCCAAGGCTTTGAGCATTAATGGATAAGAGGGTCCAAAGGAATAAAATCCTAGCCTAAGTGGCTAAATCAAGTTGTCCCTAACCATGTGCTTGTGTCATGAAGGTCCAAGTGAAAAGCTTGAGACTGAGCGGTTAAAGTCGTGATCCAAAGCAAAAAGAGTGTGCTTAAAAACTCTGGGCACCTCTAACTGGGGACTCTAGCAAAGCTGAGTCATAATCTGAAAAGGTTCACCCAGTTATGTGTCTGTGGCATTTATGTATCCGGTGGTAATACTGGAAAATAAAATTCTTAGGGTCACGGCCAAGACTCATAAAGTAGCTGTGTTTAAGAATCAACATACTAAACTAGGAGAATCAATAACACTATCTGAATTCTGAGTTCCTATGGATTCCAATCATTCTGAACTTCAAAGGATAAAGTGAAATGCCAAAACTATTCAGGATTGCAGTTGTAAACCCCACTATAACAAGAGACATGAGCTTAATCGAACTCTCATTCTCATGCAAATTCACATCCTAAGCTTATATTAGTTTTGGTTGCTTGAGGACAAGCAACAGTTTAAGTTTGGTGTTGTGATGCGTGAGCATCTTTTCTATACTTTTTCTAGTGAATTTGCATTTAAATTGTTGAGTTTAATCAAGAACTAATTATTGTTTATTTTAGGTAGCATTCAGCTGGATTTGATGGAGTTTCTGCAGCACAAGAATCAAAAGAGATGGCAGCGAGGAGCGATGCGTACACGTGACTGACACGTACGCGTGATTTGGAGGTATCCATGGCGACGCGTGCGCGTGACTGACGCGTACGCGTGAATTGAAGATTTGCTCAGTGACGCGTATGTGTGACCGACGCGTCCACGTGACTTGCAAAAAAGACCAGCGACGCGTACGCATGCGCGTGACATGCGCCACGTGCAGAAAATGCAGAAACAACTAGGAGGTGATTTCTGGGGCCCATTTTAGCACCCAAGTTAGGCGCGCATCCAGTGAAGCCAAGTGGTCCCCACGTTACAAGACGCGGAGTAGTTAGTTAATTCTGATTTAAATTCAAATTTGATTTTAAAATAGGAAAAGATATTATCTTAATTTTAAATATTAGATTTTAAATTAATTAGGATTAGTTATAAAAAGGAGAGACTTCTCTTCTATGGAGATTCCATTAGGGGATTCCATTAGGGAATTCTATACAAATTTACATTCCATGAGCAACTAATCCTCCACTATTAAGGTTAGGAGCTCTGTCTATTTGTATGGATTGATTTTATTTGCTATTTCTAATTTAATTCATGTTTTGATTTATATCTCAACAATTGTTTTCGTTCTTTATTTTATGAATTTGGGTGGAACGGAAGTATGACCCATGTTCTAATTGAGTTCTTGTATAACTTGGAAAAGCTCTATACTTGAACAATAGCTTGAAAACATATTTTCCTAAATTTCTAATTGTTTATATTTAACGGGATACGTGATATATAATCCCCTTATTTTTGGATAATTAGGATTCTTGTGGCATATAAACTGGAATTTGATCATCACCTTCTAATTGGATTTAATTGACCAAGGAATTGACAGTTAATGAATTTTAGAGGAGACTAGGAAGGTCTAAGGAATTAGGGTCTAGTCACATATAGTTTGCCATGAATTAAATCATACATGATTAAAATAGTTGATAAGAAAAATCAATCCGGAAAATAGATAAATCTGAAGCCTTAACTGTTTTCTTCAAATTTTATTCCCAACTCATTGCTGCTTGCTTTCTGAAATTCTTAATTTACTATTTAATGCTCTTTGAACATTCAAACACTATTTTTTGTTTGCCTGACTAAGCTTATCACTCAATAACTGTTGCTTAATCCATCAATCCTCGTGGGATCGACCCTTACTCGCGTAAGGTATTATTTGGTACGACCTGGTGCACTTGCCGGTTAGTTTGTGGGTTATAAAATACTGCACCATCCATCAACTAATATATCGCGAACTCCACAAACTAGTTTTCCGAAACATGCTGGGCTTGTAACGCATAGGCTAGGTTAATTATTCTCACTATCTCTCCGCTAATGTGATTGACCTCATACGTGAGGTGCCATTCGAGCTTTCCTTCCACACTAAACAATCGATATCGAGGTGATCAGTCTCAATATCTCAGGCCTAGTGCTTCAATTATCCCCAAAGGCACTCACAAACAAGCATGCTATGTATATCAAATAGATAACCTAAATAGCATAAAAGAAAAATGACCTTGAGAGTGCAACGAAGCACAATCGGTCAATCCCTCAAGCTCATGAGAACGAATTGCTCTGATACTACTAAATGTAACACCTCATTATCCTAACCCTTACCTCTAGCTGATGTGTGGAAAACGATCCAATACAAAACTCACCGGCAAGTGTACCGGGTCGCATCAAGTAATAAAAACTCACGGGAGTGAGGTCGATCCCACAGGGATTGAAGGATTGAGCAATTTTAGTTTAGTGGTTGATTTAGTCAAGCGAATCAAGTATTGGTTGAGTGGTTTATCTTTAACAGAAGCTAAATTGCTTGGAATGTAAAGGGAGAGGGGAGAATTGCAGTAAATTAAAGGACAGGAAAATAAAAGTGCTGAATCTTAAAGAACAAGAAATTAAATGACTGAAACTTAAAGTGCAAGAAATGTAAATTGCAGTAGCTTAAATTGCAAGAAATGTAAATTGCTTGAATGGAAAAAGGGAATTGAGGACTGGGATTTCAGAATTTCAGCAAGGGAATTTAAAGTGCAACAAGTAATAAAGCAGAAATTTAATTAGGAATAACTAGAATCCAAACAGAAATGGAAATTAACATGCAGCTGAGGTTCACAGAAGAACCAAAAAGGAAAATGGGATCTCAGGACTCAAGAGACTAGAAAGCAACGTCTAGATCTCAATTGCCTTCCCAGATCCAAGCCCACAAAGCAATTAACAAGAAATTGAAGAAGAAGCAGTAAAGGAATTGAAATTCAACTTAATTATGCAGAAGAAGATTTAAAGAGGTTTTGAATGGAGATTGAGACAGAATTTCCTCAATTCTTCACACCCAAAACTCAAAACAAGGAAATTAAAAGTGCCCAAGCAAGAACGAGGAAGAAGAGAGATCAATTCTCCTCCCCAATTTCTCTGAAATCTCAGTGAAGTCTCCGAGAGAAAGTTCAAAAGCTCAAAATAAAAATAAAGGTTCAAAGGAAAATTCAAAGTTCCAAAGTAAAGGGAAAGGTACTAATTACATCAAACTATCTCCTATTTATACACTTGCTATTCTTGGATCTTGGGATTTGGATGGGCTTTTGATTTGGTGAAGAAATGAATTTTATTGGATTTTTAATCCAATTTTAGCCCATGAAGAATTAGCTTCCAGGAGGCTGCCCTGCCCTTGTGGAGGGCAGGGCAGAAAATTGATGCGTGCAGCCTTGGTGCGAGCGTGGTGCGTTGGTGTGTGCTACAGGATGCTGCCCTGCCCTCGCGGAGGGCAGGGCAGAAAATTTTGGTGCGCCAGTTTGGTGCCTGTGCGTGCTGCTGGTGCTGCCGAATGATGCCTTGGTGCGCCAGAATGGTGTGCTGGCCGTGCCACAACAAAATGTTGCCCTGCCCTCGTAGAGGGCAGGGCAGTGTTTCCAAAATGAAGTCCCGTGTTCGAGACTTGGCCGATGCACATGCTACCCATTTTCCTTGGCTTTCTTGGCACCATAATGAGGCCTAGTTCCTTGCTTCCTCATTGTTCCGTGTTCGACTCTTGTGGCAAGTGATGAGCGGATAATTTGTATGCTTTTTGGCATTGTTTTTAGTATGTTTTTGGTATGATATAGTTAGTTTTTAGTATATTTTTATTAGTTTTTAGTTAAAATTCACTTTTCTGGACTTTACTATGAGTTTGTGTGTTTTTCTGTGACCCTTGTCGTGGGCAGGGCAGAGTTGCCTTTCAAGCTTTGTTCCCTTATGTTGCCCTCCTAGAGGGCAGTGTGCCCTTGTGGAGGGCAATGCTTGCTCTCTCCTTTATGCGCCACGCCTTTTTCTCCTTGAGCCACGCTTCTTTAAGCCACGCTTCTTTAAGCCACGCTTTCTCTTTTCTTCTTTTCTTCACCTACAATCAACCAAAACAACCACTCAAAGTATCACTAAATTCACAAGGTTATCACTAAATTCACAAGGTTTATAAATCAATTAAAATTCAATTAAATTTAGCTTAAACCTCATGAGTTAGCATCAAATTAATGGTAGTTGCTTGATCTAAAGAAATTATGCATTTTCACTCCAAATCACTTACTTAGGATGCAAGAAAGTGCATAAAGACTAATAAAACAAGTGAAATTAGCTTGAAAAATGGGTATATGATGACTTGTCATCAATAGCTATAAAGTGAAGGATAACGTGGCTCTACGATAGTCTTAAAGCTTTTAATATATAATATATGTTTAAGAATTTATATAACTAGAAGCCCGATGAAGGAACAAAATTCAAAGTCGCCTAAAGCAAAATTACGAAACGCGAAGTGTTCACACACGATAACTAAACGCGTAGGCACAGAAAGAAAGAGACATAATATAAAGAGTTTTAAAAGTGTAAAATATCTTATACAATTTATCTCTCAAATCAAGCCTCCAAGGCCATAAAGTCAAAAATAAAAAGGTGAGATAAAGCACTACAACAAAATAAAACAGAAATAAACAAGGAAAAAACCATACTTTGCTCTGTCACCATGTCCGCAATTTCACCAAGGCGAATTACGACCTACATATGAAAATCAACAACAACATATGGTATGAGAACTGAAGGTTCTCAATATGGTAACAGTACCCAAAACAATTCCGTTCCTCAATTTATTCCATAACCCCAATTACAATAACATTATTCCATATACAAGCCAAATACCCAATTATCATCATTCATCGTCAAATCATATAGTCATCATCATTATTTTTCCAATTCCTTCCATACAACACCACTACAACATCTATCCATTCCCATCAACAACACAAATCATCAATTTTTCTCATCAATATCATAATCAAACTCTAACATACACAACTCATAAAATTTTCATCACAATTCACATGCTACATACATAAGCCAATCCACCATTTATTTAATTCAATCTTATCTTAAAATCAACCAGTCTAAGTGTCCAAAAATATTACATATTACATAAAAGAAATCAAAATCATACATTGGCCGATTCCCAATATGCAAAACACCAAAAGCTTGATTCCAACAAAATCAACAAGCCTCAAGCACCAACATCACTGGCAAAACTCACCAACTATCAAGTCATATACATATAACATGCCAACATCAAGTTTAGGGTTGATGAAAATAACTAAATACAAGGGTTTAGTAAGATCTTACCTGCTACTAGATCACCTAAACAATCAAAATCACAAAACTTACTCAAACTAAACTTAAAAATGCAGAATTATTAAGGTTGAAAACTGGATCTTGAGTTTCGATTTCTTACCAACAAAGCTTAGCTAGAAACGAAGAGTTTGACAAGAGTTTCGCGTGGCCACAAATAGCTCATCAATCGGAACACCTTAGCTCAAGTTATGGCTCTCGGAAGGTGACAATGAATAGTAACACCACTTTTCTTCTCCCTTCTCTCTCAATCCGCATTTTTCTCTCTCTCTCTTTGGTGGTGAAAATGAGCTGAAAGCTCAATTAATGAGCATATATATGTTGGGCCTTAGGCCCGATCCAACCCGTTAGCGTTTTAGGTCCGTTTAGCCTATTTTGAGCTAAAACCTTTAAAATTAGCGCCCGATTTTCAATTCTAAATTATTTTTTTCTTTCAAAATATTAAATTAATTTTCAAAATCTTATTTTTTTCAAAATACGGTACCGGACAGACTAGAGCTGGTACTGCCAGCTTAAACACCGGTACATATTTTTACAAAAATCTTTTGCAAAAGATACATTTTTCAAATCAAAAAATTTATTGAATTCAAATTTTATTTTTTTATTTTAAAAATAATATTTTTAAATTTTTGAACCTATTTTGGACAATTAAATTATCATTTTATATTATCTAAACGGTCGGTTTAATCACGGGTCCTACAGTCGCTGTCTTCTTAGTTCTACAGATCATTCTTCATCACGGTCGTCAGCTTCTCCCTTCCGGTAATTCTCTCCCTGTGATTTTTGTGATTTTAATTATTATAGTACTGGTGTAATTTTTGTAATTAGTGTATTTTGGTTTGATTTCTGTAATTTTATATTAGTTGTTGTTAATTTTGTTAATTAGAGTATCTTCTATATCTCCCAATTTTTTAATTGATTCAATTTTTCTCTTATGGGAGAGGGAGAATATGTACCTTCTATTTTAGTTTATGAAAAAATTGAAAAAAATTTCACCGACAAGCTTGATTTGATGAAATGAATTTTATTTTTTCACATGCTTGTCGGTGAAAATCTTTTCAATTTTTTCATAAACCAAATTAGAAGGTACATATCCCCCCTCCCCAAAAGAAAATTTTGAATCAGTTAGAAAATTGGGAGATATAGAAGGTACTCTAATTAATAAAATTAACAACTAATATAAAATTACAGAAATCAAATCAAATTATATTAATTACAAAAATCACACCAATGTTATAATAATTAAAATCACAGAAATCACAGGGAGAAAATTACCGAAAGAAAGAGGCTGACAACGGTGATGAAGAACGATCTGTGGAACCAGTAAGATAGCGACGCTCTCTGGAATGCACAAGACGGCGAGGCTCTCCGGAATGCACAAGACGGCAAGGCTCTCTGACGCGACGACATTCTCCTTGGTTGAGTGAGGTGTGCGCGAAAGCTGTGGTGACCTAGTAGGGCGCCGTGGAGGAAGCTTTGTCTTCTTTATTAGGGAGAAGAGGCGAGAGGGAGATACAAACAGAGAGAAGGGATATGAAGGTTGGGTGAGAAATCAAGCAAACCAAAGAACAAAGTGAGTTTTTTTAGTATTTTTAAATTTGGTTTTTTTTTTTTTGTATGAATGATTGATTAGGGTTTATAAAGAGACAAATAATTTTGTTAAATGTGTTTTTATTTTTATTTTTTTAGATTATTTAAATTTTGAAACAGTAAAATTAAACAATTCGATTAATCTAAAAGAATAATTTTTGTCTAATATATAAAAAAGGTACTTAAGTCTTTTAAAAAATTAAATAAAAAAAATTATTTTATTAAATTATAAGAGTATTTTAGTAAAATTAGTAATATGATATATATATATATATTTAAAAAAATTGATGCTGACGTGGAAAATAAATTCCA
>NC_029781.3:63246847-63276290 GCF_000817695.3 Arachis duranensis
ATAAATAATTAATTTAATATATATTTTACATAAATAATTAATTTGATAATTAATTTTTAGTATATACTTAAAATAATTGATTCATAATGATCACCTATATTATCAATAGCAGGGGAACAATCTTACAATAATTCAAAACTTGACCTAATCCCCCAATCAAGTCTTATCCGTATCATAAAATGGATTTTCCCCCCAATGAAGTTGACATTGTCGTAGAAAAGTTTTCTTTATAAAGGACAATAAAGCTTGGTCCCTTGATCAATGGTTTATCTATGGTTCAATTTCCGCGTAATTAGTAACATTTTTTTGACAAGTAAGCTATGGTTTTTCAGACCAAGGATGCGCAGCAAAGCTAAAATTAAAAATCAATATTTTAATCAACGGTCCACCAAGAAGAGATACAAACACAAAACGCCTTTGGGTTGCAAAGATAAACAGAACTTCTAATACGGTCTCGGTCTCCGAATTCTGGTCCATGGTTGTTATTTACTTTCGATTTTTTAGGTGTTGATATTTCTTTTTTTTTTGTCCTGTCAGTGGTAGCGCACAATAACAACAAAGTTTTGTCTCATTAGATATAATTAATTACATGAATTAAATTACATATAGATCTTATTTGATCATTTTATAGATGGTCTTCTTAAGTCTTTTTTTGTCTTTTACTCCTTATTCATCTTTCATCTCATCTACCTTCTTGACTGAGTGTTCTGTCAGTCTTCTTCTCACATGTCTAAACCACTTGAGATGCGATTCTACCATCTTTTCCACAATGAGTGCTACTCCAACTCTCTCTTATATCTTTGTTCCTTATTTTATCCAATCGCGTATGATGACTCGTCCATCTCAATATCTTCATCCCTACTACACTTAGCTTATGTTCGTGCTCCCCTTTGGCCGTCCAACACTCTATACCATAAAGCATAGCCGTTCTTATAACAGTGCGATATAATTTACCTTTAAGTTTTAAAGGCATTTTTTTGTCACATATAAAACCATATGCACTCCGCTATTTTGACCAACCTACTTAGATTCTATGATTTACATCCTGTTCAATCTCTCCATTATTTTGTATGATGCATTCAAGATATTTAAAACTTTTAACTTTTCGTAAGATGTTTTCTCCAATTTTCACCTCTATATTAGGGTTTTTCCTTCGCAGACCGAACTTACATTCCATATATTCTGTCTTATTACGACTTATGCGCAGACCATACACTTCTAGAGCTTCTCTCCATAAGTCCAACTTCTTATTTAGGTCTTCCCTTGACTCTCCCATAAAAATGATATCATCGGCAAAAAATATGCACCATGGCACAGGCTCTTGGATGTGCTCTATGAGTACTTCCAAGACTGATGTGAAAAAGTATGGACTTAAGGATGATCCCTGATGTAATTTTATACCAACAGAAAATTCATCTGTTATACCACCTTGAGTCTTCACACTTGTTGTGGTCCCATCATACATGTCTTTAATTGCACGAATATATGCGATCCTTACTTTCTTCTTCTCTAAAACCTTCCATAAGACCTCCCTTGGCACCCTATCGTATGCTTTTTCCAAATCAATAAACACCATATGTAGATCCCTTTTATTACTATGATACCTCTCCATCATCCTTCTTAACAGGTATATCGCTTCGGTGGTATATCTACTTGGCATAAAACCAAATTGGTTCTTTGTTACTTGTGCCTCTTTTCTCAACCTCCATTCTATCACCCTTTCCCATAACTTCATGGTATGACTCATGAGCTTGATCCTTCTATAGTTTTCACAACTTTGTATATCCCCCGTATTCTTGTAGATAGGTACCAAGGTGCTCTTTCTCCACTCATCAGACATCTTCTTTGACATTAAAATCTCATTAAAAAGCTTGGTTAACCAATTGATGCTTTTTCTCTAAGGTCCTTCCAAACTTTAATCGGGATATTATCAGGTCCTACTGCCCTGCCATTTTTCATCTGCTTTAGAGTCTTTTTTTACCTCAAAATCTCGAATCCTTCGATAGTAGTCAAAATTTTGATCTTCTTTCCTTATGCATAATCGACCAAGACTCGGAAGAGTCTTATGTTTTTTATTAAATAACCTATAGAAGTAGCTCTTCCAGCTTTTATTGATCTTCTCCTCTTGAGCTAGTACCTCTCCGTCTTTATCCTTTATGCACTTAACCTGATCCAAATCTCTTGTTCTTCTTTCACGGTTCTTTGCGATTCTATACATATTTTTTACTCCTTCTTTCATACCTAAATACTAGTAGAGACCCTCATATGCTCTTGTTCTTACTTCACTTACAGCCACTTTTGTCTCTTTCTTAACCGCCTTATATTTTTTCTATTTATCTATATTGCGGCACAAAGACCACTCTTTAAAGTACTCCCTTTTTACCTTTATCTTTTCTTGTACAATCGCATTCCACCACCAGGATTTCTTGTCTCTTGGTCCTATCCCTTTAGATTCACCAAAACTTTCTTTTACTGTTCTTCTGATAACTTCTGCCATCTCCCTCCACATCTTCTTCACGCTTTCATTCCCATCCCACTTTGCCTCTTCTCCTACCCGTCTTAGAAAGTTTCTTTATTCCTCAACTTTTATCCGCCACCACCTCGTCCTTGGGTTCTTCAAATGATGTCTTTTTCTCAACTTTTGCTCAACGTGAAAATCCATGATGAGCATCCTATGTTGTGTTGTTAAACTCTCTCCCGAAATAATTTTACAATTAATGCAAAATTTTTGGTCTACTCTCCTCAACAAGAAGAAGTCGATTTGAGAACTTGTCATGCCACTCTTATAGGTTATAAGATATTCGTCTCTCTTTTCGAAACATGTATTTGCAATAAGAAGGTCAAAGGTTGAGAAAAAGTCCAAAATAGTTTTACCATCGGCATTGATCACCCCGAAATCATGATCTTCGTGAATATTTCCATACCCAATCACTTCTCTTTTAACATGGTCATTTAAATCTCCTCCTAAAAAAATTTTATCTCCCGAAGGTATGTCTTGGACCAAACTCTCTAGATCCTCCCAAAATCTTATCTTGTGTTGTTCGTCCAAACCCACTTGCAGTGTATAGGCACTAATCACAAGAAAAATACCTCCCTTCAACGGATAAATTATTAGTCAAACTATTTAAATTATAATTAATAAATATAACTTTTAATAATATAATTTAATTCGTATAAATTATATATTAAAAAAAAATACTAAATATAATGAAAAGTAGCTTGGCCTAGTGGTTACCAAGCTGTTACACATGCTAGAGGTCCCACGCAGTGCGCTAATTCACCGTGTATTGACTAGTGGTTTAGCTTCAATTTGCCCTGATTTTCTTTCTTAAATGGTTAGAACGTTTGATTGGGTCGATTTAGAGTTTGACTTATTGATTTTACGGTCGTATCGATTAGTTCGATTTAATTTAAAGATAAAAAAAAAGTTTTTTTTAATTTTTTTTAAACTTGTTCACTTCAAAAATATTATTAAACATTATTTTTTAGATAATAAAAATAAAATGAACAAACATATATAAATAATGATAGAAACAAAATAACCAAATTTAATTATCCAACAATGACAAACAAGTAATACTACAATTTTGCATGTACCAACAATATTCTAGGATTAACACAAAACTAAACCAAATAAAAGAAGAACACTTAAACACTTGAACATAATGATCAATCTTTTTGGTTTGACAATTGGAGTATTGAGGGCCCAATTGCTCAAGATGTCCCTTTTGTACATATATCTGACTCTATTCCTACAGCAGAGTTTCGTTTGGGTCGTGGTTTAGCTTTATCTAGCACCTGTCATCGGTGTCAGAATGGTTCTGAATCCATTCTTCATTGTCTTCGGGAGTGCCCTAGTGCCAAGGAGGTCTGGACCCTTTTAGGCTTGTATTCAGATAACTCGAATTTACATGATTGGCTCTACAGAGGTGCAAGGAGTGGAGATGCTTTTCTTTTCTTTTCGACTATCTGGTGGATTTGGAGAAGCAGAAATCATGACTTATTTAATATAGATGATTCATGGAGTGCTAGTAAAGTGGTGAGTTTGATTCGTAGTTCAGTAAGGGAGTTTCACACTATTTTTGCTATGCATCAATCTCTGTCTCCTCCTTCACTTTGTTTGCATTGGGTTCCACCTCCAGTTCATTCTGTTAAATTGAATTGTGATGTTAGTTGGTTTGCTCCTTCTGGCTATGCTGGTTTTGGTTGTATTATTCGCAATCCTGATGGATGTTGGTTGAAAGGTTGCACTGGAAAAGTCGAAGTGTGCAGTGTTCTTTTTGCTGAATTGTATGCAATTTGGAGAGGTTTACTTCTTACTTGGGAGAGTGGATTTCGTGAGGTTATTTGTGAAACAGACTGTTTAGAAGCTCTTTTCTTGGTAAACCAAAGAATGCTTAGTAAGGATATTCCGGAATGGGATTTGGCAAAGCATATTCAGGAGGTTATGAATTGGAATTGGAGAGTCTCTATTCTTTTAATTCAGAGGACTGCAAATAGTGTTGTAGATTGTATGGCTAAAGCAGCTGCTTCTGTCGCGGACATTCACTCGAATTGGAGCCAACCATGGAGTGAGCTTCAACATCTAATAGATTTAGATATGACCCTAGCCAATTAATTTAGTTTTGTCTCTTTTTTCTTTCTTTTCTATTTAGTCACCAAAAAAAAAAACACTTGAACATAATAAAATTTCACAAGGGCACAACCAAACATAACATAGCAATTTTCCCAATTGACATTTCTTGTTTCCATCAAGTGAAGGCTTTTAAATTTCAACAACTATTTATTTTTATTAAAAAATACTAATTAAAAAAATTAGTGAAACTTGTTACTTGTTAGAATATTTAAAAAAAATCAATCTAAGTTATTGGTTTGCGTTGTTGGTTTTAATATTGTGAATTATTGTTTTTAAATCTAATAAAATTGATGATATCGTCTATAATTTTATCATTAAAATCGACAAATAATTCGTTGATTTTAATTGTTCAAAATAATAACAATTTGGCTATCAACGGTTCAATTGTCTTTTGTATTTTCTTTAATCATCTTTATTAAAAAAGTAGTGGTTTTACCGTCGATAAATTTTATTTTCAAATTCTATTTTTTAATTAATAATTCCTATTTAAAAATAAATAATGGATAATACATAAATAAAAATTTAAATAAAGAAATAAAATTTATATAAAAAATGAGAATAATGAGTTTGCAAGTCAAAATGTAAGCAGTTCCTAATGTAAAAGATCTAAGACAAAATAAATAACTATACTCTTATTAAACGATCAAGTATTTAGACACAGAAGAAAACACAATCAAGTATTTACAAATCATGATGCTATTAAAGATACATTGCCTAGGAAACATACAGACACTGAATATGACAACAACGACAACACAATGAAATTGCAACGTTGATCAACTTGAATAACTTGTTGGAATATGAAGAGTTCACAGGAATGATCACTAGCATGACTTGTGTGCCAGAGAAATTACTGTTGGTTTGATTCTCAATGGGAGGCTAATAAGTATCACAGCCTAACTAACATTATTCACAATCAAAATTTCTGCTATGGGGTAAACACACAGCTATATTAACAGAACAAAAAGAAATAGAAAATCTTAACAGTGCAAGTACCTAACAGGACTATATCAAATTCCTTTGGAGATAATTCACCAATGACATATTGCTGATATGAAAACTTTTTACATCAAGTCAAAATGTAGTATAAAAAGTGTTACGGATCTGGCCCACAGATTCCACACCCGAAACGGTCTCCGAACCCGGTTATTCGAGTCCGACCCGCTTTGCTCTTCTAGAAGGTCTGAACCGGCCCACTAGAGCTTCTAACCAACAATCAAATTCAGATACCTCACTTATCTTAACCAAATAAGATAAGATAAGATAAGATAATTCAAATGTCTCTCTTATCTTAGCCAAATAAGATAAGATAAGATATTCACCATCACCTATAAGTAGAGGACTCAGGTCCCTCCAGGTATTCATTCATTCCTCACACCTTATACCTCTCAGATCCATTCTCACTTGAGTGTCAGAGTGTCTTTGCAGGTACTTCCCCCCATTGCTCCAGTCAAGTGATCCGGCATTCGCCTTAACCCGCAAGTTCTCGATCCATCTCTCAACCCGTACCAGAGACATCTTGTACAAAAAGCTAGTGCTTTGGCGCAAAATCAGTGTTCTCTGGCGTCACACCAGGCCGGCGGCGGCGGCGGCTCACAGAGGACTGGAACTCCCAATTTTTTGCAGTGAGGACTTGATGACTTGGACACAAAACACAAAACATAAGCAAGAAATCTCTCTGATGGTACTAGTATTTACAAGATGTTAAAAGGCAATACTAGCAATGCATGAATTGATAATGACAAAAAATTTCAATGAAATGTTTTATACTTTTATGCAAATGATAGTTTTAGGACACTTACCAATGAAATCCTTCTCAAACAATTTTGTGAAGACCAATGAAATCCTTCTCAAACAATTTTGTGATGTGAACTTCAGCCAAAAGATATTAGCCTTAAAGTGGCATTAAGTTAATGGGCTAATTTGGGATTTATAAAATAGCACGATAGAAATAGGTTTAAATAAGTTGCTATCCTAGACATGCATCAACAAATTTACTTACAAAATTAAAATTGAGCATATGAGAATACCTCTTGAAGCCCGAAAATAACTTTGTGATGCTCTCTGAATTATTGGTGATAAGTAAGACAAGAATTATATAATAAATGTGATAAGCAATTCAGATATGTTGTAGAAATATTAACATAGCAAGAAGTGACAAGATGATCCATCAAAAGATGATCAAACTGGTACAAATAGAATATGGATGGATGAAGAAGATTGCCCTGCCTTGAATATCACAAGATGAATTAAAAACCGAGTTTAATTACAGAAAGCTTCTGTGCTATATAAATAAAAGTGACTCTCGCTCCCTACAACTTATTAATTCGTTGAGTAAAGTACCAACTCGGTCCCTATTCATTTTCTAAAATAATAAGACGATCCTTAACCAAAAATCTCTTTTATTATGGTTCCTGACCCTGTACTCTGTCTGCCAACTCGGTCTTTCTGTCAGTTTCACGGCAAAAATTCGTCGAAAATTGCTGATGTGTCAGGTACAAAAATAGACAGGGACCTAGTTGTCTTTAATTTTAAATTGGTTAGGGGTTTATTTGTCCTTATTATTCTTTAAGCAATATTTTTTAATAATTTTTTTATTCATTGTATTAATATTCTTTTTTTAATAAATAAATATAAACTAATTAATAAATTATTCAAATTTTTTTTAATAAATAAATACAAACTAATTAATAAATTATTCAAATTTAAAAATATCATGTATTATAAAACCAAATAAATAATTTTTAAATATATAAATAATAAACATTAAAATTCAGTTAATACATTAATAATAATAACCCTATAATATACTATTAGTATTATGATTTAGCTAATTTTCACAATAAAGTTAAAACTAATGAACACAATATTTTATATATAGTAAACTTTTTTTTGACTAATAACAAATTTAACTTTTTATCACTTTAAACTAAATTAATAATTTTATTAAGTGAAAACTAATGAACACAATATTTGATATATAGTAAACTTTTTTCGACTAATAACAAATTTAATTTTTTATCTCTTTAAACTAAATTAATAATTCTATTTGATATCTTTGCACTAAAATACACTATAAGTAGGCTACTAATACTAAATGAAATAAAACATAATAGAATTCTTAATTTAGTTTAAAGAGATAAAACAATAAATTTATTATTAGTCAAAAAAAGTTTACTATATATCAAATATTGTGTTCATTAGTTTTTACTTTATTGTAAAAATTAGCTAGATCATAATACTAATAGTATATCATAGGGTTATTATTATTAATGTATTAACTGAATTTTAATGTTTATTATTTATATATTTAAAAATTATTTATTTAGTTTCATAATACATGATATTTTTAAATTTGAATATTTTATTAATTAGTTTGTATTTATTTATAAAAAAAGAATTTGAATAATTTATTAATTAGTTTATAGTTATTTATTGAAAAAAGAATATTAATACAATGAATAAAAAATAATTAAAAATATTGCTTAAAGAATAATAAGGACAAATAAATTCCTAACAAATTTAAATTTAGAGACAACTAAGTCCCTGTCCATTTTTGCACCTGACACGTCAGCAATTTCCGATGAATTTTCATCGTGAAACTGACAGAAGGATCGGGTTGGCAGACGGAGTATAGAGTTAGGGACCGTTGAAGAACTGAAGATTGATGGTTTAGAAGTTATAATAAATTCTCGTTGCAAGTATAGTTTTTAAACCAAGCAATCAATCTTTCTTACAAACGTTTGGTTGTCACAAGTAACAAACCCAATAAAAATAATTAACCGAAGTATTCAAACCTCAGGTCGTCTTCTCAAAAAATTGCAGGGAGGTGTGTTTTATTATTGATTATTGAAAACAGTATTTTTGGGTTTTGAAAAGGGTTTTTAGCAAGGAAAATGGTTTGCAGAAATATAATAAATTAATAACGAAGAAATCTCTTGGCAAGGTATGAAAACTGGAAGTCCTATCCTAATTATCCTTATCAATGGTGATGAGAATTATACTTTTGCTACCACTAAGTCAACCTCTAACTATGAAGGTCAGTTATGTGGACAAATTAATTTAACACCTAAAGTCCTAGTCAACTCCTTAAGGAAAGACTAGAGTTATAAGAATCTAAATTAATCAGCAAAGATAACAATTATCTATCACGATGAGTTTGACAACTCAAGAGTCACCAATTAATCAATCAAAACCAAGAATATAGAAAGCTAAATAAAAATCATAAATATCTGGAATACCTCAAATTATATTGAATGGAGATGTCAATTCTAACATGGAAAAGTTCATAAGCCAATTGGGCAACATAAATCAAATACAAATAAAAGCTTTAGAGTAAACAAAAATAGAAGAGAAAAATAAATTGTTGAACCTGGTATGAAGAAACAATCCTAATCCTAATAGAAATCCAAATCCTAAATCCTAAAAGAGAAGAGAGAATCTCTCTCTCTAAAAATACATCTAAAAACCTAAAAGTGTGAGTAATGATTGAATGATGAGTTGTCTCTCTTCATTCCTCTACTTTACAGCCTTTAATCTGTATTTTCTGGGCTTGAAACTAGGCTGGAAATAGCCCAGAATTCGCTGGAAACGAATTCTGCCACGCTGATTTTCGCAGATGCGACGCGTCCGCGTGGAGCACGCGTTTGCGTCGCCTAACTGTATGGCCACTATAACAAATTATATATCAAATCGAAGCCCCAGATGTTAGCTTTCTAACACAAGTAGAGCCGCATCATTTGGACCTCTATAGCTCAAGTTATGATCATTTTAGTGTGAGAGGGTCAGGCTGACAGCTTTGTAGTTCCTTCTACTTCTTGTATTCCTTCCACTTTTGCATGCTTCATTTCCATCCTCTAAGTCATTCCTGCCCTGTAATCTCTGAAATCACTTAACACACATATCAAGACATCTAATGGTAATAAGAGAGGATTAAATAAAAGAAAATAAAAGCCAAAGAAACATGTTTTCAATCATAGAACAAATTCTTGGAAGGAATTGTAAAACATGCAAATCATATGAATAAATGTATGAAAGATTGATAAAATCCACTCAATTAAGCACAAGATAAACCATAAAATAGTGGTTTATCAACCGTAATGGAAGGAGTTTTTGGTTAAGGATTGTCTTGTCATTTTGGGAAATGGACAGGGACCGGTTTGGTACTTTACTCTTTGTTGTGGTGAGCATTTTCAGAGATTTATCTCCTAGTTTCTGTTATTTTGCTTTATTTTGTATTTTAATTTTTGGATTATTGTATATACTAGTATTGTGGATACTTTTATCTTAGTTATGCGTACTTTTATTTTGGTTTATTACATTTTGCACCTTGGTTAGTAATTATTTTTGTTGGATTATCTTTATATAGTTGTTTTAGCTTGTTTTAGCTTTTGGTTGTGATTAGAAAAATATTTTGAATTGTTAAAACCTAGTTGACCCTCTTTGCATTGAGATTTATTTTGATTGAAAAAGGGGTAAACTATGGACCTTTTTAAAATTTCTCAATCACAACATTGCATTAATAAGCTTAGTCAAACAATGAAATTTTTCAAGAAACTCATTTATAGGGTACCACCCTAATTGATTGAAATTTTTTTAAGAACTTGCTTGAATTATACACCTTGTGGATCATGTTTTGAGCTAAGAACACAAGCTTGTGAGATTTGAACCTAATGGTGTGGTTATATTTTATAACCACTTATTTTCCTTCTTGTGTGTAATTGTTCTCTTTCTATGATTGTGATCCTTGATTTGTTTAATTCTATATATCCATCATTTCTTGCATACATGCACTTATATGATTGAGGCCATTGTTTCATTAGCTCACTTACCTAAATAGCCTACCGTTTACTCTCTATTGTTAGCCAATTTTGAGCCTATGCTTAACCCAATTGTTCTTTATTGTAGCACATTACAAGCCTAAAGAGAAAAATAATAAAAGTTCTTTGTTTGGATCTTTGATTAGCTTAGACTAGTGAAAGTGTTTATTATTCAAATTTGGGGAGAATTGGGAACATTAGTTGGGATAAAAGGGTGTTTATTATTCATATTTGGGAATTGGGTGCATACTCATGTATAGATTAAATGTGTGATCTTATGCATTGATGCTCTTTTTTTAAAAAAAAAAGAGAAAAGAAAGAAAAAAGAAAAAAAGCAATAAAAAGGAGACAAAATGCCCCAAGATGAAATTCAATAAAATCAATGCGTAAGTGTTGGAAAATAAAGAGAAAATGCATGAGTATGTGAAAAGTGAAGAATGGATAGTTAGGTTAGCACTTAATTGTATAGATTATTATATAAGTTAGGTGGGAAGTTTAGGCTAATCAAAGATTCAAATTTTAGTCCACTTAACCATATATGACCTTACCTTGACCCTAACCCCATTACAACCTTATGGAAAGTCCTCATGATGATTGTATGCATGAATTGAATGATTGTTGATTGTTAGATGAAGAACAAATCTTGGAAATCATGATTAGGAGAGAATGAAGTGAATAAACTCCTAAACACTTGAGTGATTAGAGCGGATACACATCTGGTGAGGGTTCGATTGCTCAATTACATGTTTCCACCATGATCATTCTTCTTCATTCAAGTTTTTGAATTTGTTCTTGATAATTCAATGCAATTGTGGGTTTGGTTTGGTTTGAGTTGATTCCTATTGATCTAGCCCTTATGCTTACATATGTTCCCTTGGAAGATGATTTGTTTTGACCAAGTGATTGCATTCATATAGATAGTTGCATTTAGATAAGTTGCATTTAGGTAGTCTACATTGAATAAATGTGATACCCTTGTCTTTTTTCTTGAATTTAGCATGAGGACATGCTTAGTTTAAGTGTGGGGAGGTTTGATAAACCCCGATTTTGTGGTTTGTCTTGTGCTTATTTTGGTGGATTTTATCACCTTTTCCCACATTTATTCAATAAAATAGCATGGTTTTGTAATTCTCTCTCAATTTGTGCTTAAGTATAAAAACATAATTTTTAGGCCCTTAAATTAGTGATATTGATTCACCTTAATTCCATTCGATGCCTTGATGTGTTTGTTAGTGATTTCAGGTCCAAAAGGCAAGTATTGGATCGAAGAAGTGAAGAGAGAAGCATGCAAAGTGGAGAATGCATGAGAAAACAAGGATTGGGAGTGCATCAATGGACGCGCACGTGTACAAGGCGCGCGAGCGCAGAAGTGACGTCGCATAGCGATGCGTACGCGTACATGACACGTATGCGTCGATGCTCGCACGTGACTCACTTAAAGGCAAAACGCTGGGGGCAATTTCTGAGCTGCCCAGGCCCAATTCCAACCCATTCCTGAAGCTATTTCATGCAGAATTTAAGCTAGAGCAAAGGGGGGATCACTTAGTTAGTCATGATGAGGCTTTAGTTAGTTTTCTAGATAGAGAAGCTCCCTCTTCTCTCTTGAATTAGGTTAGAATTAGGTTAAATTCTCTTAGATTTAAGTGTAATTCATTGATTTCATCTTGTTTCCTTCACAATTTCTTATTCTAATCACTACAAGAAAAATGCGCATTTGTAACAAAAAATATTGTTACAAAACGTCGAAATTTTGAAACAAAAGTTTTTTGTAACAAAAAAGGGTCCATTGCAGTAAGTCCCGTTACAAAAAGTTTTTGTAACGAAAAATGGAACTGTTATAATTCAATACCATATTTTGTAACAATTTTTTCTGATACAAAAAACCAGAAGCCGTTACAAAAGTGGTAACAAATTTTGATCATGAAGGTATTTTTCGTGATAGTCAATTTTTTTCCTATCAAAGAATTTTGTTACAAAATATAACATGATTTTGTAACATTTTTTTTTAGTTACGAAAGCAAATTAATTATTTTGTAAGAACTTTTTTTTATTACAAATTACATGCATAATTTACTAAATTATTTTTTAAATTAACTAATATATTAACAATTTTAATAAGCAAGTTTACATGTATATAATATGCAAAAACATACATAAGTCAAACAATATCCTTTTAGCTAAAATTGTCTTGAAACTAAATAACATTAGCTAGTGAGTACATTAATTAGTTCAACCAAAACATAAAATTTCTAACATGAAAGTTCAACCAAAACATAAAAGTTCTAACATATATTAGTGTCTCTATGCATCAAAACATTCTTGAGCCCTCAAGGTAGCATATGGTCACCATTTCAGGACTCCTGTAAATAAGAAAAACCGAAACAAAAAAGTTAGAAACAAGATATAATACTAATTATAATTTTTCCACTAAGTTTTATCCAAAATGTTTAGAAAAATTTTGGCAGAACCTCCCCTAAAACTTGGATATTTCCACCGTCCACGGTTCCAACAAACACAACCAATTCACAACTTATGTCTCAGCCATATCCAACCAAATTTATCAAACCAAATAATAGGACATTTGTCATTTTTCAGTCATGACACAAGTAAAATGTGATAAATAGATCCATATACAAATTAAAGTATACTAATATAAAATGGAAATCATCTACGAAAATGTATTAAAACCGTAAGCAACTTTAGGAGTACCTTTAGGGTCTAGTTTGTTTCATTGTCAAAGCATGCTATGAGAGAGTTCACAACAGCTTGTTGAGTTTCCAATTGAGCTTTCACTCGAGCTTATTCTTCTTTTTGGCGTGTTTGTTGCTTTTTAAGTTTTTCTTTGAGCACATCTATTTTCTTTGTTAGCTCCTCACGGTCTTGCATTGCCTCTTGAAATTGTACTTGAATCCTTAACTTAGATTTCTAAGCCTTTATGCCATAACCTAGCATCACAACGACCATCACTTTCAAAGGGCTCTATGTAAACTAAATTCCAAGTCGGTTCTCTATAACTCCACAATACAAACTATCCTAATTCAATGCATTGTAAAAAACACAAAATCAATAACAAAATTGAATTAATATTTCTATGTTAACAATGATGATGTAGTTACCTAAAAACACAAAAATGTAAGAAAACAAAAAGTATCAAAATCACCAAAAAAAATACAAAAAATAGAATCAAAATAATAAGGCACTAGAGTAAAATAATAAGGCACCATAGAACATGATAAAAGAAGAGTTTGCTAGCAAGCTTACGTCCAAACTCAACAGCCTACACCACCAGACAACAATCACAAAGATAGTAATGACACCTAAGAATTGTACCAAGATAATCAATTAAAATATTCAGCAGATTTGTCTGATCATATGATTAACAAATATAAAATGATCAAAGAATATGAAACAATGACTACATATAAGGATTTCTGCATCGGTTTTAGTTGTATATAGGGTAATTAAATCCATACCTCTGGGCTTTCTAGATACTGACCTTCAGACAAGAAATCTACAACTTCTGACTCAAGAAGACAGTTAGTGAACCTGCGCATTTTGTGAAATCTGTCCTTCCCAGGAATAAACTCTATCATTTTGTGGACAATTACTGCAAGTTCATCAGTCTTTATCCAAATTTGGCTATAGTTTTTCAGGATCACAATCTCCATTGGCACCCTCTTTATCACCAGAGTACTCTTGTGCATTAGTATTGAGAAATTACTCCCTTGCACTTCTTGAATAGAACTAGTTTTAGATTGCAAATCCTTGCTCTCATAAATATTAATCAACTTAGATTTCACACCTTCAAAAACTGAAAGTTTATCCAATAAAACATAAGTCCTGTGATATTGTCAGTTACCAGTCCATATTACTATATATATAAAAAAGATTTAAAATACTAATCATCTGATTATTCTAATTTTAGGCGGCAGCAGAAAAATATAGTAAGATTAAGACTAAGAACTAGAGAAACAATGAGGTATTCCAATTCCAATAGCAGAACACATTGAATAATCAAGACTGTGAGAATACAAACAAAAAAAAACAAAAAATGGCTAAAAAATAAATATTATGGCATTCCAGGAGAGCAAAATATACATCGAAACAATTACAAAAAAATGAATGAATAGAAAGTAAGCCAAGAAGAAGAAGAAGGAGCAAGAATAGCTTACTGTTAGAGATCCAATCCAATGAGAAGAGTTGAAAAGAAGAAGAAGAAGAAGAAGAAGAAGAAGAAGAAGAAGAAGAAGAAGAAGAAGAGACTTAATTTTGATGCGTTATGAAAATGAAATTAAGACAGAGTGTTTTTTACATTTTTTAAATTTCAGACCTTTTAATAGGTTTAGATCAATCCCAGTCTTGAAAACAATTTCTAATTATAAGATTCAACTTGTGATAGCACTATTCTTCAAAACGAAAGAATTTCAGTGTCTAGTATTTAGTAGTCAATGGCATGATTAAGAAGCTAGGCAAGGCATGCAAACATATCATGAAAAATAAGAGGATCTTCTGATAATCAAAAATAATATCCCTAATCAGAAGTTCTAATAAATTAAATCCTAGACTTCCATGGCATTACAGTTAATTTCAAAATAAAATTCCCTACCTCAATTAGCTGAAACTCAGTAATTAAACACAACTCCGGCAATTCTTTATCACAACCAGCTAAACACAGAATTTTCCAGCATTCTCAAACATTTAAGAAATCAAGCACATGTTCATAATAGTTCATCAGCTACCAACCAAGTTTTCAAGCATACCCTTATCATCATCAAATCACATAACCAATAAAAATCATCCTCAAACACAAGAACAAATCAATCATATCACAATCAATCGTATCCACTATTACTAACAATTCTGACTTTCATCAACTAGCCATACATAACATTTATAAGTTATTTGCATTACTCAATAAAATATTTGGGCATTCTTAATTTAAAAGCTTTCATTTTACAAACGAACCCCCTATCTCAATGTCGCAATAGCAGGATTTGACGCAGGAATCCCCTTTATCCCCAATTCGTGGCAGCAGCAGCGATTCTAGTAATATTCTCACAGCAGAAATATTCAATAGCTCTAGACAAGGGTGGCAACGCCGAACAATGACAATAATGACTCTGAAAAACTAAATGAATCAGAAACAATTACAGAGCAAGGTGATAAAGGCAATTTCATCATAAGCTTACCAAAATGGAAGGTAATAGAAACAACGTCTCCAATTTGGTCATAGCTTGGTGGCTGGTTGGCGATGGAGGAACGCCTCCTTCCGCCTCTGGTTCGTGTTTCCAATGACGATGAGGGACTTGGGCAGAATCAGAATCGGCAACATCATCTCCTCCTCCCACATGCAATGGTGACGGTAGGGGCTCCGGTGGCTAGGGCTCCGATCGGAGGCAGCAGTGGTGGCAGGACACCGCGGCGGTGAAACCCTTTTTCCTTTCCCTTCGTTGATCGCGTCTTCCCTCTCTCACGCGCCTCTGGTTCTCGCGGCTGAGCCTTTCTCAACTTCTCCCTCTCACCCACACGACGGCAGCGACGGTGGCTGAACGGAACAGACACAGTCTGGGCGGCAATGGCGCAACGCAGGATGCGACAGAGCTGGCAGCAGCAGGCACGACGGCTCCTCTCGTTCCTCGCATCGTCCCTGGCTCGCAACACTCTCTCCTCTCCGATCACAACCTTCTTTCTCTCGTCTCCCTTAATCCCCATTTTTTTCTTTTCTATTTGGTTTGCTGAGGCTGTGTTGTGTGTATATGGGGGAGAGGGACTGGCAGTGGGTGAGTGAGTAACGAGAGCTAGGGTTAGATGAGTAGGGTTAGGGTTTAATTTAGTTAATTTTAGGGTTTGGATTTAATTTGGAAATTATAGTTTAATTTTGGGACAAAAAGTGAAATTAGGAATTTTGGGTAAATTGGAATTTTTGGATTTATCTGAAAATTAATTAAATTTCTAAAATTATTTTAAAATATTATTTATTGTATCAAAATATTATTTGATTTGAAATCAAATACTCTAATTGAAATTATAAGATAATATAATTAATTTTCTTTATTTATAAAAATATTAGTATTAAATTTTGAAATCTCAATTATTTAAACCGAATCGTATAAAATTCTTATTATTTTACATTTGTTAAATTTTATAATTTAAATATAGAAAATAATTCGATAATTATAAAATCAGATAAAACTTTAAATTATTTTAAACTCAATTAATCAAAATTTGATTTAATTATCTTTAATAAAATAATTTCAGGGATTAAAATACTTAATGATAAATAAATCTAAATTAGCTCTTAATAAGATCTTCTAAAATTTCTAGATCTTACACAAAGTCTTACATTAGTACGTTGAACAAAATTGTTTATTAGTTACAAAGAATCTTTGAATTTTGTGACAAATAAATAACTTGTTACAAAATATTGTATTTTGTGACAAATTAATTTTTTATTACAAAATATTTAGAGCTTTTGAAACAAATAGATATTTTGTTACAAAATATTTTGAATTTTTGCAACAATATAATCTTTTGTTACAAAACATTATAACATTTTGTAACAAAACAACAATTCGATACGAAAGTCAACATAATTTGTAACAAAATAAATCAAGTTGTTACAAAATATTGAAATATTTTGTAACAAATTTTCTTATTGTTACAAAATATTCTTATTTTGTAACAATAATTAAAAACTATAATTTGTAACAATTTTAAATTTGATACAAATTTTTTGTTACAAATGTTTCATTTTCTTGTAGTTAATGTCTTAATTCTCTAGTTTCTCTTGTTAATTTCTTGTTTTGCCCTCTTTTATGTTGATGAACCCTTGTTGGATTTGCTTTTCTTATAATGCAATTTTATGTTTCTATGCTCTCTTTGATGTTTATTTTCATTGATATTGTCAATCTCTTGCTCATGCTGGTTGTGGATCTTGTTAATTTTTGCAATTGGTGATGTTTACTTTTCTTGTACTCTAGTTGTTTGATAGAATGCTTCCCTTAGTTTTAGAGTAGTTTTCTTTACTCTTGGCCTAGGCTAAGAGAATTGAGTGACCTTGAGTCATTAGGTCTCAATGAATTGGTGATTTGAGAACCCTTGGTGATCAATTTGATACTCATTGACACCAACCCACTACTAATCTAATTAGTAGATAGGTTGGGACTTATGGGTTGATGTGATCAAGCCTATTTGAAGTACTTCAAGCCTAGGAGTAGATATTACGTACTTAAGGCTTTTGAAAGTAGACTTAATAGGTTGGCCTCTCATAATTATCAATATATGGTTTGTAGACAAGGATTGTGATCTCAATTACCTATGTCTAGCCAAGAGTATTTTTTCCTTTCTTTTATTAGTTAATTGTTCATTTACTTTTCTTGTCATTTATTTTTTCTTGTCAATTTACAAATCAAACCCCCTTGCATCTTCATAGCCAATAATAGAACACTTCATTGCAATTCCTCGTGAGACGACCCAGAGTTTAATTACTTCGGTTAATTTTCATTGGGGTTTGTACTTGTGACAAAACCAAATTTAATTTGATGTGAGAATTGTTGTTGGTTTGGAGCTATGCTTACAACGAAATTCTTCTTTCTATAAGAGAAATTCCTAACCAACGCAACTTTCATTGTCAGTGTTACCACAAGATCATCCTCTAGAAGTGCTCCAGAGGAAAACAATGTGGCACTTATCTCTTAAATTGAACCCCAAAGCATCAAAGAAGCTTTTGGTTATCCTTTTCGGATCAAAGCCATGGAAGAAGAGTTGTAACAGTTTAAGAAGAATCAAGTATGGTCTCTTGTACCCAAACCAATTGGGAAGAAGAACAAATTGGGTGAAGACGGAAGCATAGCAAGGAACAAAGCAAGATTGGTAGTACAAGGATATGATCAAGAGGAAGGGATTGACTTTGATGAATCCTTCGCTCCAGTGGCCCGAATGGAAGCCATAAGGCTTCTCCTTGAATATGTTACCCATTGTGGCTTTAAACCTTCTCAAATGGATGTGAAATGTGCATTTTTGAACGGAGTGATTGATAGAGAAGTGTATGTGGCACAGCCCCCTGGTTTTAAAAATAAAGACTTTCCAAATTACATTTTCAAACTTTAAAAATCTCTTTATGGATTAAGGCAAACTCCAACAGCTTGGTATGAAAGACTTTGCTCTTTCCTTTTGAAAAATGGCTTTCAAAGAAGCACCACACACACTACTCTATTCATCAAAAATTCTAATGATTCATTTATCCTAGTTCAACTTTATGTTGATGACATAATCTTTGGGTCAGCTAATAAATCGCTATGTGCTGATTTTGGAAAACTCATGACAAGTGAATTTGACATGAGCATGATGGGTGAACTTAATTTCTTTCTTGGGCTTCAAATTAAACAAACTCAAAATGGAACTTTCATTTACCAAGAGAAGTATGCCAAAGAACTAGTTAAGAAGTTTGGTATGGAAAATTCAAACCCATGGGGGCTCCCATGCACCCTAACTCAAAGTTAGAAAATGGTGAAACTGAGAAAGATGTTGATGAGACTAGGTATAGAGGTATGATAGGCTCTCTCATGTACTTAACATCCTCTAAACCTGACATTGTGTAAAGTGTTAGAATTTGTTCAAGATTCCAATCACAACCAAAAGAGTCACATCTTTTTGCAGTTAAAAAAATCATTAGATATGTTCATGGCACATCCTACTTTGTTTATGGTATCCTAAGTTTGATGAATTTTCTGTAGTTGGTTATTGCGATGCAAATTTTGCCAGAGATAGAGTTGATAGAAGGAGTACTTCTAATATTTTCTATTTTCTGAGCAGATCTCTGAATGTACGGTCATGTAAGAAACAGTCTATAGTGGCTCTTTCCAATGCTAAAGGTGAATACATTGCTGCTTCATCTTGTTCTCAATTGTTATGGTTGGAAACTCAGCTGGCTGATTATAAATTAAATACTGATAATATTTCCTTGTTATGTGATAACATTAGTGCCATTAATATTTTCAAAAATCTAGTTTTGTACTCAAGAACTAAACATATTGAAGTGAGATTTCACTCAATAAGAAAATATGTTCAAAAGGGTAATATTAATATTCAATATGTTAAATCAAAGGAACAATTAGCTGATATTTTCACCAAACTTTTGGCTGAGGACAGGTTTTGCAAATTGAGAACTAGTTTAGGCACTCTTACTTATGATTCTTTGTTTTAAACTTTGTTGATGTGCCATTTGAGATTTTGGTCTCTTAGGTCAGGATGAGACAATTCTGGACAAGTGAAGAGCCTTCTTCTTGAAATGTGGTATTTGATAATTGGTTCTAAATTCAAATTTAAGTGGGCCAACCTTTCTGTTTCAGATTTCATGTGGTCCTTTGTGTTTCCCTAAACACAATCATTTTTGGGCCCAATAAGAGTTGGTTTATATGAAATAAGGCCTCATTGGTCTTGTCTTTTCTAAAAGTCAATTTTTTTCATTAAAAATCTTTTCAACCTTTGGTCATCTCTTTTCAAAATTGTCATAGGTTCTGAACATGCATATTTTCAAGAAACCTCTTGTGTGTTGCAATTACACAACCAAACCCCTTCATATTCCATTACATGACTCTTCAGTTTTTTCACTCCCATTTTTTGAAAACTGCATTACCAGTATGTCATTAAGATGAGAAAGAAAACCGCCACTCGAAGAGGCACGATTACTCAGTGACTTTCCAGAATACCTGAGGGTTCTCGAGAATGATCGCACTTTCAAAATCCAACCTTTACTCCCTCACCCACACCTTCATTTTCTCTTCCTTCCATTGAACCCATGGATCGCACGAAGATGACTCCAAGGTATCCATCTTCGTCTCAGACAGCGACATCATCCAACACACCTTCTTGCCCTAGTGCTTCAAAAGGAAAACGTCCAGCCACTAAAGAAGTTTCTCCTAAACCCTCAAGGCCCTAACCAAGGTCTGTTCCTTAACAATCACAAAGAGATAACCCACGAATCCCTCTTCGTTCAGTAAAAGAACCTCAAAATGTTGACCCTTTTTGCTCATAAATCTCACTTCATGAACTCTCACTCTCATTAAAACCCTGTTCGCTTTTCTTTTGCTATGAACTACGAGTTTTACAGAGGTGTTGTTGCTCACCATCCTTTGTGCCCTATTTTTTTGTTTGATTTACCTGCTTTGAAAAAGAAAAGGTTTCTTTTTGTGAAAAATCTAGAGTTTCTTGACTGGAACCATCTTTTCAAAATTAAAAAGCCTATTTTTACTAAAAAGTTTCCTTTTGTGACACATTGGTGTTGTATGCTATCATTACAAAAATTGAGATTTTATTTGCTTATTTAATGATGAGGCATATGCATGATTACATAAGGAGTGACAAGAATGTGTCTCTTTTTTATGGCATATTTTTAACTTGTATTTTTAAATCATTTTGTGTTGACCTAATCGATGAGACATTTGAAAATAGAAACTCTTACCTAAAAAAGGGTGGTGTAGTGAAATAGTAAAAGAAAGGACTGACAAGAACTGAAAAGGTGGTCATTAATGATGATGAAGATGAACTTGATGACATTCTTCCTCATTTAACTTCTGAAACTTTGGCCTCTACCGGTCTCAAATCACTCCTTTATGAAATTATTAAAGATGTTTTGCAAGAGTTTGTGAATTTGTCCAACCATCTCATTTTCACAAACCAACAAGAAAGAAAGCTTGCGATAATGAATGAAAATGCCTTGAGAAAATCAAGAGATAGAGTAGCAGTTCTCTTGAAAATATATAGACAATATACATGAGGATTACACTATGGCCACGGATCAAGAAGAACCATTGGACTCTGAAGAGAATGACTTGGATGCCTAGGGATGTCTCATGATGAAGACTTTTAATTCTGTTGTTCTTTGTTTCTTGAAACAATTTAGTTTTAGATACTATTTTAGTGTTCTCTAGATGACTGTATAACTTAACTTTGTACTTGTTTTAGTTTTGATTGTGTGAACTTTAAGGACTAACATCTTTTATGCAGGCCTGAACTAGATTTTATTTTCTCCCTTAATGACAAAAAGGGGAGTAGTATGAATATAGGATAGATGAATTTGTAAATGATGTGTGTAAACTCCGAGTAATTAGTGAATAATTAGTTAATAAATTAATTATTAATCAAATAAGTTAGAAAAAGAAATTTTATCATTTAGTGAGGTAGAACTAATTAAAATAAGAATTTTGACACTAATTTTAAAAGATTTAGCCCAAGATTGGGCCGAACGGGCCGAACCAAGTGAACCAGGCCCAAGTGGGCCCAAGCCCACTAACCCAATCTATATATAAGCTTGCCTTCAGCCTTTCATCCCCTTCATTATGGTCATCCACGTTGAGGAAAGAAGGAGAGATCATGAACCCTAATCCCAAATCCCTCCCAACTTCAATCACCCGTAACTTTTGATCCGGAGTTTCGATTGATGAGTCATCAGCGGCCACACATTTGTCTTGGAATTCTTTACAAAACCTATTCAACAATTTGGTAAGAAACTTGAGTTTTCATGCCCAGTTCTTCCCCTTTTAGTTTCGTGATTTTGAGGTTTTGATTTTTGAAAAATTATGTGATTTTGGTGTTTAGGATCAAATTAGCTTTATGGGCTTGCTGGGTATTGCCCTAAATCTCCATTGGTAAGGTAAGGAACCTTTAAATCTTGTAAACTATTAATGATTTTGGACCCTAGTTTGATTTTTGTGGTATTTATTTGGAATTAGAGTGAGATATATGTTTTGGAGACAAATTCGATGATACCGGTTACTAGAAAGCAAACTGTGGAGGTTGGATTTTTGTTCGGTGAGGATTTGGGACTTTGGATACCGGAGGAATGGAGATAATTGAGGTGCTTCAACATTATGGAGGAATCGGCCATGGTTTGGTTTTGGTTTCTCGTATTTAATATGTAAGGTTTTGTGAAAAGATAGACTAGTTGGCCATAAATTAGGTTGAAGCATGTATGTATGTTAGGAGTTAGTAATCTTAATAAAATGTCACATTATCTTTTAATTGGGTTGTTGATTGGCAATTATGTTGAGGATTGATGAGAATAACTAATGAGAATTGTGAATTGTGATAGTTGACGAGCATATTGAATGATGATGATGATAGTAAGATGACTTGTGAATTGTGTTGTATTGGTTTGTGAAATTGTATACGATAAAAAAGCTAGGAATTGGGTATTTACATCTGATGGAAGAGACGAAATAGGTGTAAGATTATTTTGTACATGATTAGTGCTGATTTGAGGTGTGAGTTATTGGTTTTTGAAAGAAACTTGGTGATAATATAGGTTTTAGATTTCTTGAGAAAAACTGGTTTTTGACCAAATTATTTCAAACTTGTTTGGTATGAAAATTGGGTCCGTGAAGTTTACTCCGTTCGAAGAACGAATGAAAAATGTTTTAAAACGAAAGAGTTATGCCCGTCAGAAGTTTAGTGCAAAAAGTGAAGGATGGTCTAGAATAACTGAATTGAGATGTTAATGATGAAATTAGGGATGACTGTGTGTGGCCGGAATGGTCGAGATATGAGTGTGGTTGTAATGATTGAGAAGGCAAGGTTTGGGTACGATCTCGCTTGCTTGTTAACTTGAAAATGTATTCGGATGGCAAGTTAGGGACGGAAGTTCCCTCTCTTATCATGATGGGGATGTGGGGAAGGTGGAAAGGCACTCTCCTTTGTATTGTTTTTTCTACATTCTTCTCTGGTTGCAAGGTGGAAAGGCACACTCCTTCGATGTAGAAAGGCACTCTCTTTCATTTATGATCCCCCTGGAGACGTGCAACCTAGAGACAAATGTCTGGGTTAGCTACCTTGTATTTCCTTGTATTTGTGATTGTAACTCTTCTTTAAATGTGTTTGCCTTGTATTTCCTTGTATTTGTGATTGTCTTTCTGTTTTGAGTACCTTGGTGGTGGACAGGTAATAATGTTAATTTGATTTAAAATGGGCCAGAGGCCGGTTTGAGTTTATTTGGGCCGGAGGCCGAGCTGGTTTGATTTGGGCCATAGGCCGTGACTGGTTGGGTCAGTGGTAAGGTTTAGAGTTGAATATGACAATGAGAGGATTGTAATTTGAGAGATTAAGTTAGGATTGAGTTAAAACCTTAAGAACCTTAGATATCTACCTCTGCTTATGGTTTCTGTTTTAGTTCCTTAAGAATTATAATCTGAGTGTCGGCATTCTAGGATTGCCTCTGGCTTTTCCGGGACCTTATTTATTATATATGTGGGCATCTTAAGCATACCGAGAACCCCTGGTTCTCATCCCATACAATATTTATGGTTTTTCAGATGTAGGTTGAGAAGCACCACTCTGTATTCTAGAGACGCTAATGAAGCAAAGAACTCTTGAGACTCAGGATCGTATCTTTGTTTATATTTATGTATGTGTATAAGATCTCCACCTTGTATTTTATGTTTGTCCCTCTTAGAGGTTGACTCGGAGAAACAGGTTGTCGGTTTTCTATTTTGGGGTTACTTTTTGGGTTATTTATATGTATATGTATATATTTGCTTTGGTTGGTTCTAGCTTTGCAAGCCGAGTAAGAAGTCTTGCTATATGTATCTTTGGAATTCTTCTTTCATGTTTATCGCTTATGCGAGTGATGCAATTTTCTGTTTAACACTTTGCTTAACTTTTCTTCACAAGCTTCTAGTTAAAATTCCTTTCAACTATTATTATTGTTCCGATGGTTACCTGAAACTATAGGTCGATCTCGGTCGAGATCTTCTGTGCTGGTCGGAGCCGACGTGTCCGGCAGGTGTATAGCGGCCGGAGCTGGTGTGTCCGACTTGTGGAACTGAGAATGCTACTGATCCTTTGTCACCGAAGGGTGGGGGGTACCTGCAAGGGACTCCGATGCTTAAGTTAGCAAGGGTATTAAGCAAGTATTGAGTAGAATCAGAATATGAGTTATACCTGGGTGCTCCAGTGTATTTATAATGGTGAGATGTGACCTTCTTCGGATAAGATAAGTTAGTTATCTTATCTTATCTTATCTTTTGTTGAAGTCAGCTTATCTTCCATGGAACCGCCCTTATCTCTATAGGCTTGGGCTGCCTTTGGATCGGGGTCGTATTCCTTGAGTTAGGCCCTTCTTTGGGCTTTCCTGTCGATTTGGCCGAGTTCTTTACGAAGAAGTCGGTCCGCTTGACCTAAAGAGGTCGGTCGCTTTGCTACTGAACATCCCGGTTCGGACAGCTCGACCCAGGGTATGAACAGTGCCCCTGCTTGAGCTCGGTCTTCTTTTTTGAGGTCGAGTCCTTGACTTCGGTCCTTCTCTAGTGAAGCCGAACTCAAGCATTTTGTTGATTCCTTTGTAGAAGCTTTTTGAATGTGGAACATTTTTCTCTAAAAGCGCGTGCTTTTATATCAGCGCTTTGGGAACGTGCGAGGGTTTAATACCTTCATTAATTGGTATTAATTGCCCCGTTTTTCCTTGTGGCCTTTTATTTTGAATTTGCGATCAGAAAATGGTTTCCCTTCTTTGCTCCTCTTTGTAACTTCTCCCTTCGTTCTCTCGCTCTCTGTCTTTCGCCCACATTTTGCTTTTCTCGCGTTGCGGCATCGTTCAGTGATCGGTGATTCCGTCTCTCCATCTCCAACTTTTCTGAAGCTTCCTGCTTTTTTCCAGGTTGGTTCCATTTTCTTTTCGTTTTGCTTTGTCTTTAATTTCTCTGGTAAATTGTTGATATTTGCTTGAATGTTGAAAAAGTTTGAACCTTTCTTATGATCTTGTGTTTTCTTGTCGCTGTTAATGTGTTTTTTCTTCTTCGCGTATTCCTGGTGTTTCTTCTTTGCGGTTTCCTAGGGGTTTGCATGTTCTATTGTTGCTTTTGGCTGTTATTTTCGGAAAAATTGTCTCTTGCTCCTTGTTGTTGTACCTTTGTTAGGAGATAATGATACCTATAGTTTACTTTTTTGCTTGGAGTGCATTTTCTTGACTTCCTCTTGATACTTTTTAGGGTTTTTGCTTGAGTCTGCAAAAGGTTGTGTTTTTGACAATTTTCTGTTTGGTGTTGTTGACAATGCTCTTTGCTGGTAGACTGTAGAAAGATAGTGGCTTTGATGATTTTTGTGTTTCTACTTTCCTTTTTCGAAATGCTTTGTTTGTTTGAAGTCTTCTTTTTTTGTTTGAGAGATGCTGGGATGCGAGCTGTAGATTTTTCCTGAAAACCTTGCTTTGTTACTGCCTCCAAAGGATGCCCCAGGACTTTGGTTTGAGTCTTGGGATTTTCCTTTTCTGTTTGTTCGCCTGTGTCATATTAATCGAGTTGTTTTGTCCTTCGTCCGAGATGTTTTTAGTAATCCCATCTTCTTTTCTTATTGTAGGATTAGTTGGCCTCATGTCTTCTCGCAATAACATTGTAAAGATGTCTTCTAGAGTTCCTGAGGGGATGTCTGATTGGTTGGACTCCCTTGTCTTGATGTGTGTCTCTGTTGTGGATGCTGAATTTTGCGTAGAGCTGAGGAAGCGTCATAGGATCTGTGGTAATAGTGCCCGGGAGAGGGATTATGAGCTTGTCGCTCCTGATTCTGATGAAAGGGTTTGTTTTCCTATCTCCATCGAGGGAGAGCGTCCCTTCTTCTATGCCTATGAATATTTTTTCAGTCAGTTGGACATTACTTTTTCTTTTACTGCTTTCGAGACCGACCTGTTGTGGTCGTGTAATATTGCCCCATCCCTGCTTCACCCGAATTCCTGGGGTTTTGTCAAGATCTTTCAGCTACTTTGCCAAGAGTTAGGCGTAACACCTTCTCAGACTCTTTTCCTTTATTTGTTTGTTTCTGCCAAGCCTGGTGGTTCTTCCAAAAAGAAAGCTTCCTGGGTTTCTTTCAGGTCTGCCCAGGGCCATAAAGTTTTCGCCACGTATGACGAGTCCTTTAAGAATTTTAAGAATTACTTCTTTAGAGTTCGTGCTGTCGAGGGGGCCCGCCCCTTTTTTCTTGATGAAAATGATGAGCCTTCTTTCCCTCTAGAGTGGCAGAAGGATGTGAGAGTGTCTCGGTATACATGGGAGATGCTTGACGAGGTTGAGCATGCTTTTGTTGTTGTTCTTGAGGATTTATGGGGGGAACCACCCCATCTTGATACAAAAAGGTTTTTGAATGACCCGTCCTTAGTTCGGACTATTTTGGGTACTTGTCTGACTTGTTTCTGTACTTGTTTTCTTAGTTTTGCTTCCTCTTCTTGTGATTGTAACCCTTTACTATGGCTGATTCTGTATTTGCGGAGATGTCTAATAACAAGGACTCCATGAAGGCCTTCAAAAAGGCAAAGAAGGCAACTGCTGCTCAAAACATCTCGGCCAAGGTGGCCGGAGAGGGATCTTCTCAGGTTCTAGTGAATCCTCCTGTGCCGAGTTATCCCGGGCCGAGGAAAGCAATTCCTATTCCTCGGGTTCGTCTGGTCGATTCTCCACAGACTTCTGCCACTGCTTCTGGTGCTCCTCCCTTAAAAAAGCAAAAAATGTCCGAGCCCTTTAACCTGGATGCCCCGGAATTTGATGCTGTCGAGTTTGTTGACCAGCAAATTGCCCCCTATGGTGGGCTCTCCATGGATGATGTGTCTCTTCTTCAGCATCTGGAGTTTATCACCAAAAGTAGTGTGAAAATGGCACATATGGGTGCGGCTATTTTCCAAACTGTTCAGGGGATCCCGATTCATGCCACAAAATCCTTCATGGAGGAGGGCAAATCAGAATTTGATCGGATCAAGGGTCTGAAGGAGGAGTTGGAGGTGAAGTTGGCGAAGGTAGAGAAGGAACTGGAGGGTGAGAAGGCCAGCTCTATTGCCTTGGCTGCTTCTTTGAAGTTGGCTGAGGACATGGCACTGAAGCACAAGGATAGCTATGTCTCAGCTTATAAGGAGTTGGTGCATCTCCGGGATGATTTGGAAACTGCTCGGGTTGATTATGCCGAGCTTCAAGGTCACCTTGTGGGCAGCGTGACTGCCGCCTCTGAGAACCTGATGGAGCAGTTCCGGAATGTTGCTTCTGATGCCGATTTGACTCTCGTTAGTCTTGATAACGTAGTAAAGGATGGCAAGATTGTCCTAGATGATCCCGATGATGATGTTGAACCTCCCCTAGTGCCTTCTATCAAGGTGTCGACCTCCTCGGTTCCTCTAGTTATGTCTGATCCGGATTGCCAGATTCTGAACCGGGATGATGGAACTGTAGATGCTGTGCCTATTCAGACTCGCCCTCCTTCTCCCCGTATTGATGCTACCGGGAAGGCTCCCGATCTTTGCTAGTCTTCTTTTTAAGTATTTGTGTAAATAGCCCGGTTTGTGGGCTTTCGAACTGTTTTATTGTTTTGTTTAACTGCTGACACTTTTTAGTTGCCTGCCTGGCAACTTTTACATTGAAAAACAAAAGTAGCTTTCTGAGGTAGAATTTGGCAGCCTCTTGAAGCTTTATTATACTATGCTTCTTTTGCGCTTTAACATGGTATCTCTTCCGGTTTCTGAGAGTGTTGGAATCTTGCTGCTTGAGCTTTTTGGATTGCTTTTGTACTTATTATTTGTAACTTGGATCCTTTGAGGCTGTGACTGTATGGGTTCGACTTGTTTTCTCGGTTTTCTCGCTTTTGCTTGTATTTTTAGTGCCCCATAACCGATATCTTTGCGTTGGTTCCCTTCTGAGTTATTTTTGTAATCCTCTTTCTTGGATCTTTGTTAGGTCTCTTTCAGGGATTACTTTTATAACTTGTATTGTAGGAGACCGACTTTGTTAGGTCGATCTCTTCTAAGTTATTTTTGTAATCCTCTTTCTTAGACTTTTGTTAGGTCTCTTTCAGGGATTACTTTTATAACTTGTATTGTAGGAGACCGACTTCGTTAGGTCGATCTCGTCTAAGTTATTTTTGTAATCCTCTTTCTTGGACTTTTGTTAGGTATCTTTCAGGGATTACTTTTATAACTTGTATTGTAGGAGACCGACTTCGTTAGATCGATCTCTTCTAAGTTATTTTTGTAATCCTCTTTCTTGGACCTTTGTTAGGTCTCATTCAGAGATTACTTTTATAACTTGTCTTGTAGGAGACCGATTTCGTTAGGTCGATCTCTTCTAAGTTATAGCAATTCCTCTTTAATAGGGTTGGCCAGACCTCTTTCCAGGGATTTACTGATAACTTGGGTTGACTTGGTCCGATTTTTTAGTGTCGGCCAGTCTTTTTAAGTTATTATATAGCAATCCATAAAACCTCGTCAGGTTCTTTTTTGGGATCACTTTCGATAACTTCTTGCATTATTCTGTGTTCATCTTTGCCAATTTGTAGATGGCGGTTTCTGTCCTGGTTTGATCGTCGTTTAGGTGAATCGCGTTTTCACCTTTGTCGGACGATCATTCCTATCGAGATCGTACAGTGAATCTGTTCTTCACTTTCTGTCGATCTGTTGCTTTATAATCGGACGATGAATGCTTCAGATTAATGCGTCTTGGGAATTTGTAGAATATCTGAAATGTATTTTATTCAAAGAAAGTGCAAATATATTCATGCGGGAGTTTTTCGTTCCCTTAAGTCGGATTAAATCTCAGTCTTGATGCCTCATTAAAAAACCTTTTCAGGAAAAAGAGTGCATCTTGTGATGAGATCTGGTGCACGAAATTGCAATCACACTTTGCAATCCCGCACAACTAACCAGCAAGTGCACTGGGTCGTCCAAGTAATACCTTACGTGAGTAAGGGTCGATCCCACGGAGATTGTCGGCTTGAAGCAAGCTATGGTTACCTTGTAACTCTTAGTTAGGATATCAAAGATTATCAGGATTGATTGTAAAAAGCAAAAGAACATAAAATAGGTACTTGAATTGCAGTGATGAGAATAGGTTGAGGTTTTGGAGATGCTCTGTCTTCTGAACCTCTGCTTTCCTACTGTCTTCTTCTTCAAACACGCAAGGCTCCTTCCATGGCAAGCTGTATGCAAGGGTTTCACCGTTGTCAGTGGCTACCTCCCATCCTCTCAGTG
>NC_029781.3:63277177-63277380 GCF_000817695.3 Arachis duranensis
GTGCCAAAAAGCGTACAAATTATCCGCTCATCACAACACCAAACTTAAATTGTTGCTTGTCCCCAAGCAACTGAAAATCAACAAATAACAACAACGACAAAGCCTTGTCCCACTAAGTGGGGTCAGCTACATGAATCAAACGACGCCATTGTGCTCTGTCATGTATCATGTCTACAGAGAGACCGTTTACATGTAGATCTCGT
>NC_029781.3:63277574-63278953 GCF_000817695.3 Arachis duranensis
GGTGCTACTCCAACTCTCTCCCTTATATCTTCATTCCTTATTTTATCCAATCGCGTATGACCACTCATCCATCTCAACATCTTCATCTCTGCCACACTCAGCTTATGTTCGTGCTCCCCTTTAGCCGCCCAACACTCTGTACCATATAGCATAGCCGGTCTTATAGCGGTGCGATAGAATTTACCTTTAAGTTTTAAAGGCACTTTTTTGTCGCATATAAAACCAGATGCACTCCGCCATTTTGACCAACCTGCTTGGATTCTATGATTTACATCATGTTCAATCTCTCCATTATCTTGTATGATGCACCCAAGATACTTAAAACTTTTAACTTTTCGTAGGGTGTTCTCTCCAATTTTCACCTCTATATTAGAGTTTTCCCTTCTCAGACTGAACTTACAACAACATCTACAAATTAATCGGAAACAAGCAAATATTTTAATTGATTTATGCACACTTGTAAGTGAAGCCATTGCCACCGGCAGGTTACAACAACAACAATAGATGGGTTTGCTACATGGATCAAATGACGCTATTGCGCCCTATCGTGTATCATGTATACAGTGAGACTGTTTACACGTAGATCTCCTTTGACCACCTCATGGAAGTTACTGAAGCAGTGTGCAAAAATTAACAATGATACAATATGTCAATTGAAAGGATGCAATATGACTTATAGAACATATATGTCAATTGAAAGGTAAAGATAAATATGCAGGGGACAAATGTTTATTAACAAAAAGATAAAAGCTAAAGGGACAGCAATTTTAATGTATATTGGCGAGCACCTTTAGCTAGCAGGCCAACACTTTAGGTTGCATTTGTTTCGGACTGAGATAGAGTATTGTGTTTGGTGATCAGAGACTGGAACTAAAATTTCATTCTCGAGACACAAAATTTCAGTCTCTTCAGTAAAAAGGGAGACTAAAACTTTAATAACATTTTTTTTTCAAAAATACTCTCATTTAACTTTTCGAATTCCAAATCTATCCCTCGGTCTCTATATTTATCTTAAACCAAATATGATACTGAGACATAACTCAGTTCAGTATATTTTACACCAAACACAATACAAAGACTTAATTAAGTCTCTGTATCTCAATTTCTATCTCTCAGTCTCAGTCTCCCTTCCAAATGCAGCCTTAGTTTAGTAGCTCAACACCATTCTTTTAACTAAAACTTTTAAATATTGCTGGCTAACAACTGGCCAAAAATAATAAATTGTGTTGGCCCTGCAGCATTGCTCTAACAAAAGGAAAGTGAGAGGCAGGCTTAAACTCTAATAATAGTTTTTGATGGCGAATGACGACTCAGGGTAGAAGGGTAAAAAACTGCCATGAGGTCATAGCAGATGGCGTTGTGGCAAATGGCAGAAATGG
>NC_029781.3:63279909-63280762 GCF_000817695.3 Arachis duranensis
ACCACCTCCATGGACTTTCCTGTTAGAGTGCCTATGTTCCATGTCCCAAATCTCAACCTTTTGTCGCTTCGACCTTTACCTTTTTCTTTGTGAACTAGCTTATTTACCCTCGTCCGTTCACAAAAACGCGAGAACCCTTGCTCATTTAACACTACATCCGGGCACCGATGCAGCGGCTCTTGTTTTGACACCGTACTCGAGCCATACGGCGCGTTACTTCCGGGTAACGACCTAGCTTTAGCGCAATAATGTCTTTGATTCATGCCATGGGGGTTCGGCTATATTTTTACGTTGGTTGCCGAAGACCTAACACAACCCTCCTCCTTTATCCGGGCTTGGGACCGGCTATGTACCGCAAGTGTAACATAGGCGGAGTTAAGCAACTGAAAATCAATTAGGATAAAAAGAAGAGAATATACTATAGACTCCAAAATATCAAGGAAACTCAGCTCCAATTAGATGAGCGGGACTAGTAGCTTTTTGCTTCCGAACAGTTTTGGCACCTCACTCTATCCTTTGAAGTTCAGAATGATTGGCATCTATAGGAACTCGGAACTCAGATAGTGTTATTGATTCTCCTAGTTAAGTATAATGATTCTTGAACATAGCTATGTCATGAGTCTTGGCTGTGGCCCAAAGCACTCTGTCATCCAGTATTACCACTGGATACATACATGCCACAGACACATACTTAGGTGAACCTTTTCAGATTATGACCCAGCTTTGCTAGAGTCCCCAATTAGAGGTGTCCAGAGTTCTTAAGCACACTCTTTTTGCCTTGGATCACAACTTTATTTCATTTTTTTTGTATTCACTGCTTTTTCTTGCTTCAAGAATCAATCTGATGATTTTT
>NC_029781.3:63281725-63282973 GCF_000817695.3 Arachis duranensis
TGCTATTTTTGATTCTGTTTTTAATTTTAGTATTTTTTTTCGTGACTCCACATGATCATGAACCTAATAAAACACAAAAGAACAATAAAATAAAAATAAAATTAGATAAATAAAAATTGGGTTACCTCCCAATAAGCGCTCCTTTAATGTCAATAGCTTGATATTGAGCTCCGATGGGAGCTTCACAGATGTTCAGAGCAATGTTGGAACCTCCTAACACCAAACTTAGAGTTTGAATGTGGGGGTTCAACACCAAACTTAGAAGTTGGTGGTGGCCTCCCAACACCAAACTTATAGTTTGACTGTGGGGGCTCTGTTTGACTCTGCTTTGAGAGAAGCTCTTCATGCTTCCTCTCCATGGTTACAGAAGGAGAACCTTGAGTCTTATAGTTTGCACTGTCTGCAAGCCACGGAGCTTCCTGAATAGCAAACAATTGCTCATCCGGAAAGGTTTCAGAGATCTCAGTAGGATGGAGGGATGCTCCTGCTACTGGTTTTATCCTTGACAGGTGATCAGCTACTTAAAGTAGGAGGGAGAGATGCTCCTGCTACTGGTTCTATCCGGGACAGGTGATCAGCTACTTGATTTTCTGTCCCTTTTCTGTCTCTTATTTCTATATCAAACTCTTGCAGAAGCAACACCCATCTTATGAGCATGGGTTTTGAATCCTGCTTTGTGAGTAGATATTTAAGAGCAGCATGGTCAGTGTAACCAATCACTTTTGATCCTACTAAATAAGATATAAATTTGTCAATGGCATAAACCACTGCAAGCAATTCCTTTTTTGTGGTTGTGTAGTTCTTCTGTGCATCATTTAGAATACGGCTGCCATAATAAATGACGTGCAGAAGCTTATTATGCCTCTGTCCCAATACTGCACCAATGGCATGGTCACTGGCATCACACATTAATTCAAATGGTAATGTCCAGTCTGGTGCAGAGATGACTGGTGCTGTGACCAGCTTAGCTTTTAGGGTCTCAAATGCCTGCAGACACTCCTTATCATAGATAAATGGCGTGTCAGCAGCTAGCAGATTACTCAGAGGTTTGGCAATTTTTGAAAAATCCTTTATAAACCTTCTGTAGAATCCTGCATGCCCCAGAAAGCTTCTGATTGCCTTAACATTAGCAGGTGGTGGTAATTTTTCAATTACCTCTACCTTAGCTTGATCCACCTCTATTCCCTTGTTCAAAATTTTGTGCCCAAGGACAATTCCTTCAGTCACCATAAAGTGACATTTCTCCCA
>NC_029781.3:63283622-63283966 GCF_000817695.3 Arachis duranensis
TAAGATCACTTATGGACCACCCAAGAGCTGTCTTGTGTGTCCTTAGCACTTGAATTAGTGCTTCCTCTTCCTGTGAATTTAGAGTAGAGCTTATGATCACAGGAAAAGTGTCACCTTCTCCCAGAAATGCATATTTCAGGGATGGTGGTAGTGGCTTGAGCTCGGTTTTAGGAGGCTTATCTCCATCCTGAGGAATTTTCAGAATTTCTTTTATTTCCTTTAGTTCCTCCAGATCAGGCTGAACATCTTTAAAGATGTCATCTAGCTCTGATTCAAGACTTTCAGTCATATTGACCTCCTCCACCAAAGAGTCAATAATATCAGTGCTCATGCAGTCATTTGAT
>NC_029781.3:63284619-63285187 GCF_000817695.3 Arachis duranensis
GTTTAACGCCAGATTGCAACCCTTTTCTGGCGTTTGAACGCCAGAAGTGGCTACCCATTGGGCGTTTAACGCCACTTTCTTACCATTTTCTGGCGTTTGAACGCCAAAATCATTCCTCTCTGGGCTCTTACTGTCCTCAGAGGGATTTTGGGTAGTTGGTTGGTCATCCTCTATCAGTTGTTCCTTTCTTAGCTTTCTGCTGCTTTGAGTTGATACATTCAATGTCTTCCCACTCCTTAATTTAACAGCTTGGCATTCTTCTGTTATCTATTTAGATAGTTGCTATTTTATCTGATTTAACTGTGATTCTATGTTCTTGTTGGCAATTTTAGTTTCAATTGTGCTTCCATATTCTTGTTAGCATTTTTAGTGTCTTGGAGCATCTCTTTAAATTCTGCTAACTGTTTTGTCATCAGTTGTAATTGCTGATTAAGCTCAACCATCTGTTCTTGAGGATTAGGATCAGTAGCTACTGCCATAACTTCTTCTCTTGTAGAGAACTCATTGCTAGAGTACAAATATTGATTTCTAGCAACAGTATCTATAAGCTCTTGAGCCTCTTCAATTG
>NC_029781.3:63285515-63286724 GCF_000817695.3 Arachis duranensis
TCAACCACCTCTTAGCTTGATCTTTTACAGCAAATGGAAACAGTAATAGTCTGTAGACATCCTGATCCACCTCTTTATCACTTACTGTGTCAGCAATTTGTAAGAACTGTGGCAGAAACTCAATAGGCTCTTCCTGTAGAAGACTGGAATACTGGCAATTTTGCTGCACTATGATAATGAGTTGAGGATTTAGCTCAAAGCTGCTTGCTTTAATGGGAGGTATACAGATGCTACTCCCATATGCAGCTGTAATGGGGTTAGCATATGACCCCAGGGTCCTTCTGGACTGTTCAATTCCACTTAGGTCCATGATGGAGAAAGGGAATATAATATGGATTCACAAGTAGCATATGACCCCAGAGTCCTTCTGGACTGATCAATCCCACTTAGGTCCATAATGGATAAAGGGAAATGATATGGATTGCAAATAGATAACTTTTGTTTTTTTTTTATTTTAATTAAAAGTGACCGAAAATAATAAAAGAAAATAAATGGAAAATAAAATAAAATTTCGAAAAATAAAATCAAAGCAAATTGAAACTAAATTAATTAATTAATGAAAAAGATATGATTGAGAAGATATGATTGCAAATAAAAATGATTGAAAAGATATGATTTTGAAAATCTTTGACTAATTTAATGCAAAATTTCGAAAATTATGAGTAAAACAAGGAAAGGATATTTTTTTTTAAATTTTAATGAGGAAAGAGAAAAACAACAGAACGACACTAAACTTAGAAATTTTAGATCAAAACAAAGAGAACAGATCCCGCACAACTAACGAGCAAGTGCACTGGGTCGTCCAAGTAATACCTTACGTGAGTAAGGGTCGATCCCACGGAGATTGTCGGCTTGAAGCAAGCTATGGTTACCTTGTAACTCTTAGTCAGGATATCAAAGATTATCAGGATTGATTATAAAAAGCAAAAGAACATAAAACAGGTACTTGAATTGCAGTGATGAGAATAGGTTGAGGTTTTGGAGATGCTCTGTCTTCTGAACCTCTACTTTCCTACTGTCGTCTTCTTCAAACACGCAAGGCTCCTTCCATGGCAAGCTGTATGCAAGGGTTTCACCGTTGTCAGTGGCTACCTCCCATCCTCTCAGTGGAAATGTTCAACGCACCCTGTCACGGCACGGCTATCCATCTGTCGGTTCTCGATCAGGCCGGAATAGAATCCAGTGATTCTTTTACGTCCGTCACTAACG
>NC_029781.3:63286941-63300876 GCF_000817695.3 Arachis duranensis
GAGGTGGTTGTCAGGCACACGTTCATAGTTGAGAATGATGATGAGTGTCACGGATCATCACATTCATCCGGTTTAAGAACAAGTAATATCTTAGAATGGAAGCAAGCATGATTGAATGGAAAACAGTAGTAATTGCATTAATCCATCAAGACACAGCAGAGCTCCTCACCCCTAACCATGGGGTTTAGAGACTCATGCCGTAGAAGGTACACAAAGAAACGTGTAAAGTGTCATGAGGTCCAGATACAATGTCAAAAGATCCTATTAATAGTGAACTAGTAACCTAGGGTATACAGAAATGAGTAAATGACATAAAAATCCACTTCCGGGCCCACTTGGTGTGTGCTTGGGCTGAGCATTAAAGCATTTTCGTGTAGAGACTCTTTCTGGAGTTAAACGCCAGCTTTGGTGCCAGTTTGGGCGTTTAACTCCAATTTTTATGCCAGTTCCGGCGTTTAACGCTGGAAATTCTGAGGGTGACTTTGAACGCCAGTTTGGGCCATCAAATCTTGGGCAAAGTATGGACTATCATATATTTCTGGAAAGCCCAGGATGTCTACTTTCCAACGCCGTTGAGAGCGCGCCAATTGGGGGTACAAATAGTGCTAAAAAAGCGTACAAATTATCCGCTCATCAAGATCTTTTACCTTTCCTAGCTATAGTACCTTCTTAGGTTACAGGCGTGCCATGATCTAGGGAGTTCTCGTCCCTCGAGTTCAGATAGTCTGTAGTAGCCCTTCCCAAGTACTTCTTTGACTCGGTAGGGTCATTTCCAGTTGTCTGCCAGCTTTCCTTCTCCGGGTTGAGTTGTTCCAATATTATTTTGGATTAAGATGAGATCGTTCTCAGTGAAACCTCTTGGCACTACCTTTTGATTATACCTGGAAGCTATTCGCCGCTTTAGTGCTTCTTCTCTGATCCGAGTTCTTTCTTGGATTTCCGGAAGTAGGTCGAGCTCTTCTCTTTGAAGTTGAGACTTGGTTTGTTCATTGTAGTGGACTACTCGGGAAGACCCTTCCTCGACTTCTATTGGAATCATTGCCTCCACTCCGTATGCTAATCGAAATGATGATTCGTTTGTAGTAGAATATATACTAAAAACTAACTAGATCATACTAAAAACATACTAAAAACAATGCCAAAAAGCATACAAATTATCCGCTCATCACTTGTCCATTGGCTTGGGGATGTTCGACGGAGGGGAACTGGGGTTTTATATTCAAGTCGGCCACTAGTTTTCTGAAGCCTGCATCTGTGAATTGGGTGCCATTATCTGTGGTGATGGAGTATGTGACCCCGAACCTTGTAATGATATTTTTATATAGGAATTTCCGGCTTCTTTGAGCAGTGGCATTGGCTAGGGATTCTTCCTCGATCCATTTTATGAAATAGTCTACCCCTACTATGAGGAATTTGACTTGCCCCGATCCCTGGGGAAAGGGTCCGAGAAGATCGAGTCCCCACTTTGCAAATGGCCAGGGTGAGGTCACGCTGATGAGCTTTTCCGGCGGGGCGATGTGAAAGTTGGCATGCTTCTGACATGGTGGACATGTCTTTACAAATTCTGTAGCTTTCTTTCGTAGAGTTGGCCAATAGAATCCCGCCCGGAGTACCTTTTTGGTGAGAGCTTGCCCTCCGAGATAATTGCCACAAATTTCGCTGTGTACTTCCTCCAAGACTCCCTTTGTATTGGAGGTCGGTATGTATTTTATCAATGGTACTGAGATCCCTCTTTTGTATAAGGTGTTGTTTATGATAGTGTAGTACTGTGCATCCCTTTTTAACGTCTTTGCCTCCTTTTCATCTGTAGGGAGCGCTTCTGTTTTGAGGTAGTTAATTATGGGGGTCATCCATCCTTGATCCCGACCTGTTATGGCTAGGAATTTTTCTTCTTCTGATATTGACGGGTTCTGCAGTATTTCCTAGATGAGGCTTCTATTGTTGCCCCCTGGTTTGGTGCTGGCTAGTTTTGAGAGTGCGTCAGTTCAGGCATTTTGCTCGTGGGGTATGTGGTAGATCCTATATTCCCCGAGTTGTCCGAGCTGTTCCTTGGTTTTATCCAAATATTTTTTCATGGTAGGGTCTTTGGCTTGGTAGCTCCCTGTTATTTGTGAGGTAACGACTTGTGAATCGCTGTAGATGTTGAGTTTCTAAGCTCCAACCTCCCTAGCCAGCTTCAAACCAGCTAATAATGCTTCATATTCTGCCTGGTTGTTCGAGGCCGAGAATCCGAATTTGAGGGAAAGCTCAAGTTGGGTTCCTTGGTTGCTTTTGATTATCACACCTGTACCGCTTCCAGTTTTATTCGAGGAACTATCCACGTATATATTCCACTCTATGGGGATCTCCAGGGTGTCTGTGAATTCTGCAATGAAGTCAGCTAGGTATTGTGACTTAATGGCTGTTCGTTCCTCGTATTGGAGGTCAAACTTGGACAATTCGATTGCCCATTGTAGGATTCTTCCTGCTAGATCTGTTTTCTGCAATATCCCCTTTATGGGCTAGTTGGTCCGAACCTTAATGGTTTGAGCTTGGAAGTACGGGCGAAGTCGTCGGGATGTTAGTATGAGAGCGTAGGCAAACTTCTCTATTTTCTGGTAGTTCAGCTTTGACCCCTGCAGTGCTTTACTAATGAAGTAGACGGGTTGTTGCCCACCCTCGTCTTCTCTAATTAGTGCTGAGGCTATTGCCCGACTTCCTACTGCGAGGTACAATATGAGTTGTTCTCCTTCTCGTGGTCGAGATAGGATAGGTGGCTGTCCCAAGAATTCTTTGAAGTCTCAGAAGGCTTGCTCACATTCCGTTGTCCAATCGAAGTTCTTTCCCTTCGTTAAAGTAGCGTAGAAAGGGAGGGACCTTATCGCTGACCCTGCTAGGAATCTGGACAAGGCCGCCAATCTCCCATTGAGTTGTTGTACCTCTTTGACGCAGGTTGGGCTCTTCATATTGAGTATGGCCTGGCATTTATCTGGATTTGCCTCGATTCCTCTTTGTGTGAGCATAAAGCCCAATAACTTACCTGCTTCCCCTGCGAAGGTGCATTTAGCCGGGTTAAGTCGCATGTCATACTTTCGTATTGTGTCGAACACTTGAATCAAGTCGGTCAGTAATGCTCTTCACTTTGTGTCTTTATCAACATGTCGTCCACGTAGACCTCCATGATTTTTCTGATGTGGTCTGAAAAGACCTTATTTATTAGCCTTTGATAAGTAGCTCCCGCATGCTTAAGGCCGAAAGGTATTACGATGTAGCAATAGTTTGCTTTGGGTGTTAGAAACGAGGTTTTTTCTTGATCCGGTGGATACATTGGGATCTGGTTGTACCCCGAGTATGCGTACATAAACAAGAGATACTTATATCCAGATGAGGCATCTACTAGAGCGTCAATGCTTGGGAGTGGATAGGGATCTTTTGGGCAGGCTTTGTTGAGGTCGGTGTAGTCGGTGCACATTCGCCACTTCCCATTTGACTTTCTTACCAAGACGACATTTGCTAGCCATAGTGGGTACTTAACTTCTCTTATGAACCCTGCCTCTAGCAGTGCTTGCACCTGTTCTTCCACAACCTGAGACTGTTCTGGCCCGAGTTTTCTTTGTCTTTGTTGTACCAGCCAGGATCCCGGATAGACTGCCAACTTGTGGCTCATTAGTTCGGGATCTATGCCTGGCATGTCGGTGGCTTTCCATGCGAAGAGATCAACATTATCTCGTAGGAACTGTATGAGTGATTCCTTTGCGTCTCCTTTTAGGATTGTGCCAATATTAGATGTCTTATCCAAGGTGTCTCCAATCTGAACTTTCTCTACTTCTCCTTCGGGCCGTGGACGGAGTTCTTCTCGCCTCTGAACTCCACCAAGTTCGATTGTGTGGAATTCTTCTCCTTCGCTTCTGAGGTTTAAACTTTCGTTATAACAGCGATGTGCCATCCTTTGATCTGCTTTTATCGTAGCTATCCCTTCTGCAGTTGGGAATTTCATACATAGGTGTGGAGTTGAAACTATTGCGCCGAGTTGGTTTAACGTTGTCCGACCTATTAAGGCATTGTAGGCTGAGCTTACGTTGACTACGATGTAGTCTATCTTGAGTGTTCTGGATTGGTTCCCCTTTCTGAAGGTTGTATGTAGCGATATGTATCCCAGTGGTTGTACTGGGGTATCCCCAAGTCCGAACAGGCTGTTCGGGTATGCTCTTAGCTCTTTTTCTTCTAAGCCGAGCTTATCAAAGGCAGTTTTGAATAAGATATCGGTGGAGCTTCCTTGGTCAATTAATGTACGGTGGAGGTTGGCGTTTGCCAGTATGATAGTGATGACCATGGGATCGTCGTGTCCTGGGATGATTCCGGATGCGTCTTCTTTGGTAAACGTAATTACTGGGATGTCTGGTGCCTCCTTCTTTCCTTCGACATGGTATACTTCTTTGAGATGTCGCTTGCGGAATGATTTGGAGATTCCTCCTCCCACAAATCCGCCGTGTATCATGTGGACGTGTCTTTCCGGTGTGCGAGGTGATCACTCAGACCGTCCGACATCTTCATCCCTTCTTTTTTTTTTGGCTCTTCATCCCGGTTGGCCAAAAACTGATCTAGTTTTCGTTCTCTTACTAATTTTTCTATGACATTTTTCATGTCGAAGCATTCGTTGGTGGAATGTCCTCGGACTCGATGATACTCATAGTATTCGTTCTGATTTCCTCTTCCTCTTTTGCCTTTGAGTGGCCGAGCTGGGGGTATTTTTTCTGTATGGTAGACTTCTTTGTAAACATCTACCAAGGATACCCTAAGAGGGGTGTAGTTATGATATTTTTTAATTTTCTCCCCGGAGCGATCTTCCTTTTTTTTGGATTCTTTATCTTTGTCTCAGTAGGCGGAACCAAACCTCGAGGCTTCCCCAAGTCGTGAATTCTCCTCCATGTTGATGTACTTCTGCGCCTGTTCTTGTACTTCGTCCAGGGATGCAGGGTATTTCTTAGATATAGATTGGCTAAAAGGTCCTTCTCGTAGGCCATTTATGAGGCCCATAATGGCAGCTTCTGTTGGTAGACTTTATATGTCCATGCATGTTTTGTTGAATCTTTCCATGTAGTTATGAAGACTTTCCCGATCTCCTTGCTTGATTCCTAGTAGGCTGGGGGAGTGTTTAGCCTTATCTTTTTGTATGGAAAATCTGGCCAGGAACTTTTTGGCCAGGTCGTCGAAGCTCGAGATGGACTTTGGAGGTAGGCTATCGAACCATCTAATGGCTGTCTTGGTAAGAGTTGTTGGAAAGGCTTTGCAGCGAACTGCATCCGAGGCGTCAGTAAGGTACATTCTACTTCTGAAATTGCTGAGGTGATGGTTGGGGTCTGAAGTGCCGTCGTACAGAGTCATATCTGGAAGTTTGAAGTCCTTTGGGATTTTGGTCTTCATGATTTCCCTGGTGAATGGATATTGATCCTTGCGAGAGCTATCCTCTGCAGTAGATCAAGTAGCTTTAGTTTTGATATCGGCTTCGAGTTTTAGAAGCTTATCTATTAATTCCTGGCATCGCCTTATCTCCCGATGTAGATCCTCTTCTTTTTCGCGTTAATGTTGGGCTTCTTTCTCGAGTTGCTTTAATCGATCTTCAAGCGCCTCTATAGCTCCCGCGTTTGGAGAATCCTTTTTGTTGTTAAGTTGTGGAGTATCCTTTGGTGTAGTGTCCGCGTTTTTGTGCGATATTCTATCCTCTAGATCTGAGTCGTGATCGTTGTCATGGTCGTCCGCCATGGTGATGGGATGACTTCCAGGTTCCCCAGCAACGGCGCCAATGTTCCGATGGTTACCTGAAACTATAGGTCGATCTCGGTCGAGATCTTCTGTGTTAGTCGGAGCCGATGTGTCCGGCAGGTGTATAGCGGCCGGAGCTGGTGTGTCCGACTTGTGGAACTGAGAATGCTGCTGATCCTTTGTCATCGAAGGGTGGGGGGGTACCTGCAAAGGACTTCGATGCTTAAGTTAGCAAGGGTATTAAGCAGGTATTGAGTAGAATCAGAGTATGAGTTATAACTGGGTGCTCCAGTGTATTTATAATGGTGAGATGTGACCTTCTTCGGATAAGATAAGTTAGTTATCTTATCTTATCTTATCTTTTGTCGAGGTCAGCTTATCTTCCATGGAACCGCCCTTATCTCTATAGGCTTGGGCTGCCTTTGGATCGGGGTCGTATTCCTTGAGTTGGGCCCTTCTTTGGGCTTTCTTGTCGATTTGGCCGAGTTTTTTTACGAAGAAGTCGGTCTGCTTGACCTAAAGAGGTCGGTCGCTTTGCTACTGAACATCCCGGCTCGGATAGCTCGACCCAGGGTATGAACAATTATATATATATTTTTTATTTTTAGAGGTCGTAATACCTTGCCACCTCAACTTTATTATTTGAGCATAAAACTCTGTGTGGTATGGTGTTACAATGTGCGATCTGAACTTGTTTTTTTTAGCTTTTGAACTTGTGTTGCTTTAGTTCTGAACTTGTGCTTGTCATACACTTATTTTTTTTGTTGTTGATAATATTTTGTGCTGATAAATTAGTTTTGAATATGATGAATCACATTTGCTTGAGCTACTGACAATGTTGCCATACAAGATAATTCTATGCAACATTTGCTTGCCTTGTATAGTTTTGTTCTCTACGTGTGCGAGCAGAAAATTGTAGAAAAGCATACATTAAGGAGGAGCAATCATTATGAAAGAAAGGAGAGCACATCAAAATTACTTGGTATCATCAATGGAAAGTTTTCTAAACTTGCCTATGTAAATTCCTTTTATTATCACCTTAAATATTATGTTTGTTATCAAGGGAGAGATTACTGAGTTTAGTAAATAAATAACAAAAATGATGATGACAAACATGTTGAATTTGGGTTAATAACTCAAGTAGGTTTGATGATGTTGTTTAGTGTGCAGGCCCAAGTCAAAATCATTAGTGCTGCTTAATACGAATACTTGCAAGCCAAATATAAAAAGCAAAGTGATTTTAAGGCTGCTAAATGGAAATTGAATCAACAACCAAGCCCAATGCCAATCAAGTCAAATGGAAAGAAGCCCTAAGCTTCAGCTAAGTTCACTTCGGGTAAAGATTGAAAAAGAAAGGGAGTTTTACTTTTCTGTTCAAACACCAAAGTAGAAGAAAGGAAAAGCTAATCAAGAAAGCTAATATTAAATCAAGTTAGCAAAGGCAAGCTAAGTAAGTTCAGGGATGAAAAAGGTAATTTGTTTTCTTTAACATGCAAGTCAAATTGCCTTGTGAATCACCTTTCTCTCTACACCACCATTTTGGACAAATGAAGAAAGTGGTGGCTAAGTTTCTCTACTGTAAATCAATGGTTGAAATTATTTCTTAAAGCCAAAGCACGAATTTAAGGGTTTGGATTTGGGAACCTCACTAAGCAAGCAAGTTGCCGCTGCACACATCTCCTTGGTTAAGCCTAAATTAGATTTTAAATCCTTAATTTTGGGGTCTAATGAAGAAAAGAAAAAATGAGTTATAGCTAGTTCAAGGACCAAGAAGTTGATTTTAGAGAGGAAACCCTAGCCATGACTCAAGAATGATACAAAAAGGAAAATGATTCTCATTTGAAGACAAAGAGAAAGAACCCGAAAAAGAGAGAAAAGTGGAAAACCTCACAAATAGAGTTTGAAGTCTTGGAAGTATTACACATACACTAAAAAGAGCACTCTGCCAAGATGAAGAACAACATTTTGAGTTTAGAAGTTGGGTTCGTCACATAGAGTCAAGGCTGCGAATCATCATCTCCTTCAGGTTCATTGTTTAGTATTTTGTTTTAATGTTGTATCTTTCTTTGTGTTCATTTAGTGGTAAAAGGCAAGAAAGTGAGACAATGAGAAAAAGCCATTGAGAGAAAAGACTGAGAAAAACACTTAGAGAGAAAAGCCAAGAGTAATTTCAGACTTTTTTTGGATGTATTTTTGTTTTGTGTCATGTACCTGAGAAGTATCTCTTGCTAAGTTAGGTAACAAAGTTAAATTCTCATGAGAACATGAGCATCTCCGAAATTTTAGACACTCACTACCATTGATTTTTTCCAATTCAATAATCACTGTCTCAAAGCATTCAGCATTCAAGCATTTTAGTGTTTTCAACAATTACCAACTTCAGGTTCTATTGATCTAATTAATGATTTAATTCTATATTTACGTGCTCAATTATTTAATCCTTCTGGAAATAATATTCATTCACTATGATATTACTTAAATAATTCGATACACTTGTCAATATCAGTGAACTTCACTTTTCACTCGTCAGTCGTACTGCGAATCTAAATAAAAGTTTGAAGGAAGAGTTTGTCCTTATAAAAGATTCTGTTAGTTCAAGTTTAATTGACTATGAAAGGAGTGAAATTTTTATTTGAACCTAAAGAGGTTTTCTTTAGTTATTATAAAAATGATATATAATAAAAATTCTTAAAAGACCATAAAATTAAAATAAAATTGACAAACTAGCCCATCTATTTACTTTGCCTGATTGGTGTATTTAATCGGTAAATTTTAATGTATAAATTAGTAGATGCAAAATTACTTTGAAGTTTCAATAAAAAGAAAATTGTTTTAAATATAGACAATTCAAAAATCCAATTTAGTAAAGTTTTTTGAAAAAATATTTTATATTTAATGAATAAAAAAAATTCAAAAATAACAGGAGATTAAACATGTTTTAAACTAATTAAATCTAATTAAGTACATATACATGCATGTTTTTTTTATATGAGACTTTCATCTACATCTTCTTTAATTTTTTTGTCTTTGTTTTCTTCCTTTTCATTCTTTTGCGTCTTCTCTTTTTCTTTTCTTTTTATTTTGGCATCATCGCCATGCATCTTTTTTTTCTTTTTTATTTTGGCATTATCGCCATGCATCTTCTTTTTCTTTGTTCTGTTTTTATTTTTTATTTTTTTTTTCTCTCAAAAGAAATAACAAGAGGAGAAAAAAAATAATAAAGCAATATTCAAATTTTTATCATGAACATTATCTATTATTAATTCAGAGATTCAATAGAATAAAAAATAAATACATAAACCAAGAAGAAAGAATGTATATATATTTTGTTATAGATATTGTGTTGTCGTGGAGAAATTTTTATATTATTTATGAATTTTGACAGTTAAAGATTTATTTTTGTATTCTGTGTCATCTTACTGGAATTTCTATGTCATTTTAAAAAATTTATGTATTTTTTTTTATTATTTGATAAGTGATAAACATTTAAGTAATTCTTTTTTAATGAAAATGAGCTCAATAACTCATATTTCTTTCAATTTACAGTGTCAAGTGTTATCTTTTATCCAATATTTTTTCTCACATTTATTTTTGTATTTTATCTAAAGAGTGTATAATAAGAGAATATAGAAATTTATTTTCTTCATTCTGTGACATTTAAAAAATTTCTGTGCTGCTTTTATGTTTGATAACTTTTAATTAGTTAAAATTTTTTTGTTATGTTAAAAATAATTTTGTGTCACAATTAAAATTTTTTTGTATTATTTAAAGAAAAAGAAAAAGATGATTCACGCATATATTGTACAAAATATGCTTGTACACGTAGGAGTATCAAAAAGGATTATATTTTATACTTTGTGNCATAATTATTGTAGTTTTTGTTTATAAAAAAATATTTCGGATTTAGCAAACATACTACTATTATTTTTAAAAAATTATATTTTAAAATCCAATTTTAATAAATTCCTTTTTAAAAAAGTTATCAGATCGGGCCAAAGTCATATATAATTTGTGATCCAAATATCCAATCTAATCCACTCGCTATTAAATAAAAAGTATTATGTCTATATTTCATACTAAAAATTAATCACGAAATTAATTTTTATGTATTTATATATATATGATATAATTTATTTTTAATACTTATCTTATATTTATATATTCTATAAAAATAACTAATTAATTATTTTTTTATACATTTAACATAGTTATAAAATATGTGTAATAATATCCAAAAAGTATATGCTTAATCAAAAGATATACAGGGGCCGCCACACATCTATATAACTATATAACTAAGTTGGCCCAAACTGAAATAAAATGAAACGCATTAAATGGCGAGTAACAACATGCGCCAGACGAAAAAAATCCCTCATTTTCCATTCGCGCTTTATTATGAAAAATGTTACATCTTGAACATGAAACCAAGACACGAAAACACTCATTCTCTTCGAATCTCTCTCAACATCACTCAAACTTCAATTACATTCTCTGTGGAAACCACAACTGGAAAGAAATCAGAAGAAGATTTCGCAAGCAACAACCAGAAACAAATGAAAATAGCAACAAAGACTACGAAAGGTATAAAAAAATGACTGTTCATTTAAAATCTTGCAATGTCGCGTTTCTCCTAGTTACATTTTAGTTTTACTGGATTGATTTGCTTCGTTTAGTAGATGAAACTATTGTGAATGATTTTTATAGTATAACTAGGGTTTGGAATGAAATTTGTTGTTATTTTCGTTCAATTCAGTGGATAGTCTAACTAGGGCATTAAGATATACGTGCTTGTTCTTATTGGTGTGGATAGTTTAACTAGAGCTTTGAAATTGGTTGTTACTATCTTGATTACTTTTGCATGGAAGAATACTATTCTTGTTGATTGAAAGTTGATCATCATTTATTAACCACATGAACATTTTTTGATTCGGTGGCCTTTGTGATTTTGGTTCTGTACATGAATGAGTTTCAGTTCGGTGGCCTTTGTGATTTTGGTTCTATGCATTAATGGGTTTTGGTTCGTTGGCTTATGCCATTTTAATTGACTTGATTAAGATATACATGCTTGTGCTTGTTGATGTATTGAATGAAGTATTGACCAAAATTTTTCATTACAAACAGAACAAGATAATATCTCCATTTCTACAAATTTTTTAAGCATGAGTTACACTTAATGTAAATGAGTTTTGTTTAGAGACAACTCTTTCACTTTGATAAGCCATACTACTATAAAATTGTCTCATTATATTGGATAAATTTCAGCACAAATGGTAGTTAACCTTGATACTTAAAGAAAGATATCAAGTTTCAGTAAAAGTGTTTAAAGAAGTCAATTTGAAAATTTCATTTTGTAAGAACACCTAATTCATGAAATTTTAAAAAATTTTCTTTTGAAAGATGTTGATTTGATTAAGATATACGTGCTTGTTCTTATTTGTGTGGATAGTTTAACTAGAGCTTTGAAATTGATTGTTACTTTCTTCAGTACTTCTTTTGCATGGAAGAATACTATTCTTGTTGATTGAAAGTTGATCATCATTTATTAACCACATGAACATTTTTTGGTTTGGTGGCCTTTGTGATTTTGATTTTGTGCATGAATGAGTTTTAGTTTGGTGGCCTTTATGATTTTGGTTATGTGCATGAATGAATTTCGGTTCGGTGACTTATGGCATTTTAATTGACTTGATTAAGATATACATTCTTGTGCTTGTTGATGTATTGAATAAGTATTGACCAAAACATTTCATTACAAAATAGAATAAGACAATATCTCTCTTTCTACAAATTTTTTAAGCATGAGTTACACTTGATGTAAATGAGTTTTGTTTAGAGACAACTCTTTCACTTTGGTAAGCCATACTACTGTAAAATTGTCTCATATTGGATAGATTTCAGCACAAATGGTAGTTAACCTTGATACTTAAAGAAAGATATCAAGTTTCAGTAAGAGTGTTTAAAGAAGCCAATTTACGAATTTCATTTTGAAAGAATACCTAATTCATGAAATTTTAAAAACTTTTCTTTTAGAAGATGTTGATTTGATTAAGATATACGTGCTTGTTCTTATTTGTGTGGATAGTTTAACTAGAGCTTCGAAATTAATTGTTACTATCTTCAGTACTTCTTTTGCATGGAAGAATACTATTCTTGTTGATTGAAAGTTGATCATCATTTATTAACCACATGAACATTTTTCGGTTCGGTGGCCTTTGTGATTTTGGTTATGTGCATGAATGGGTTTCAGTTCGGTGGCCTTTGTGATTTTGGTTCTATGCATGAATGAGTTTCGATTCAGTGGCTTGTGGTATTTTAATTGACTTGATTAAGATATACTTGCTTGTGCTTATTGATGTATTCAACGAAGTATTGACCAAAATTTTTCATTACAGCAAAACACAATAAGAAAATGGCAACAATGAAAAAGAAGACACATTATAACGTAAGCAGATTAAATATATTTGTCCACTTTCTTTCGAATAATATCTATTTTGTATTATAAATATATCCTCACATTCTATTCCAAAACTTGCAGAAAACTCACTATTGTAGATGCCAAACAAAGGCAATAGCAACAATATACAGGGAAATGAGTCAAGAAAAGAAAGATATTGTGGAAGAAATGGGATTTGGTGCCCTGGCAAATGTCCTAGAAATGAATGTCTCTAATACCCTCTTGAAAGAATTGCTTGATCACTTTAATGAAGAGAGAGGATGCCTCAAAACTCTCCAGGGAAAAATATACATAACTCCTCAAAAAGTAGCAGCTGCCCTCGGCATAACCAACAGAGGTAATACGTTTTTCACTTACTGCTTATTTTCAGTTTATTGGTGTCCAGAAAATTAAACTTGCCATTTCTGACTGATTTTTGCTATTAAAATATTGTAGGGAATCATTTTTCTAAAAAGGTTGATTACAACAACCTGAATCCAATAGACAAAAAATGTGCTGGATATGAGTGTAGAAGGGGAGGAGAACCAGAAAAAATTCAAGAGGACTTTTGTTGTCTTTATACAAAAGTGCTTCTTGCTCCTTACAACAGTAAGTGTGGCCTCCCCAATCCGTAAGCCACCAATCTTTCATGTGGACAACATTCGGGAATGGGATTGGGTAAAGCATGTGCTTAACTTCTTGATGAAAGGAGTTGAAAACAAGAGAAAGGGGAAGAAACAGTCTGTTGATGGCTGTGTTTTTGTATTAATGTTGATATACTTCCACGAAACCAAGTTTCCCCGCCCGTTTGCACCTGATGCTCCCCCTGTACCATGGGTGGCCCATTGGACTAGGAAAATGATGATTGAACAGATTTCATCTAAAGCAACAGAACCATTGGTAAATACTCTACTAAAATTCTCCCAAAAATTTGCTTTTAAATGCTTTTAAAATACTCTACTAACTAAATAAACTTCTGTTTTAGGTTATAATTAATTTATTTGTCCTACTTGCAATTGTTAGTTTGTTCATTTGAATGTTTCTGCATTAAGAAACATTTTTATTGATGATTAAATAGTTGTCATGTACTATTCACCATATGAACATTTTTCGGTTTGGTGGGATTGTTTCATTTGGTTCACCGGATTGTTAATGTGTTTTCTTGATGATTAAATAATTGAGTCCTTGTTTTTATTTTAGGGACTTCTGTACAGAAAGAAAAAAAAGAAAGAAAAAACAAAAACAAGTGGTGCACGAATTTATGATTCGCACAACTAACCAGCAAGTGCACTGGGTCGTCCAAGTAATACCTTACGTGAGTAAGGGTCGATCCCAGGAGATTATTGGTTTGAAGCAATAAATGTTATTTTATTAATCTTAGTCAGGATGCTAATGAAGTTATGTGGATTTACTTGTAAAAAGCCAAACTACAAACTACTTAAAATTGTAAGTTAAAATAATAGGGGATAATAGCGTTACTTGTTGTGCAGTAATGAGAAATATGTTGGAGTTTTGGAGATGCTTTGTCCTTTGACTTCAACTCTTCCTTGAAATCCTCTTCTCACACGCAAGTTCCTTCCATGGCAAGCTCTATGTAGGGTATCACCGTTGTCAGTGGCTACTTCCCATCCTCTCAGTGAAAACGTTCCTATGCTCTGTCACAGCACGGCTAATCATCTGTCGGTTCTCAATCAGGTTGGAATAGAATCCATTGATTCTTTTGCGTCTGTCACTAACGCCCAGCCCTCAGGAGTTTGAAG
>NC_029781.3:63303468-63304804 GCF_000817695.3 Arachis duranensis
AATTCCTGAACCATGTTCCTTCCCACTTTCGTTTCAGGATTGGCCAGAATTTCCCAATTCCTGTTTCGAATTTGTTCTTGGATCTCCGGATATTCATCTTCTTTCAGATCAAATCTGACTTCCGGGATCACTGATCTGTGGCTCATTATCTTGTAGTAATGGTCTGAATGTTCTTTAGTTAAGAACTTCCCTTGATTCCAAAGTGGCTTTGGAGTGCTTTCTTTCTTACCTCTTGGGTTGGGTTGTTTCCCTTTAGGGGCCATGATCTTAAGTGGGTATGTTTTTGTGATCACGGATAAAACACACCAAACTTAGAGCTTTGCTTGTCCTCAAGCAAAAGAGAAGAAAGAAGAGGGATAGAAGGAGAGCAAGTGTTGGATGGTGAAGATGAAGAGGGCGCCGAAAACAATATGTAGGGAGGGGGTGGGGGATTTTCGAAAAATAAGAAAGAGATAAGATAGAAGATATAATTTTAAAAGATATGATTAGAAAAAGATATAACTGTAAAAAGAAAAAGATATGAATTATGATTTAAAAGATAGATTTGAAATTTGATTTTGAAAAAGATTTTTTTTTTAAAAAAAAATAATTGATGTGTTGAAAACAAATTTGAGAAGATGATGGATTGGATTGGAAAGCCATTTGGCTTTATGGATTAAGATATATTTAATATTTTTGAAACGTGGATTTTTAGAAATTAGAATAAAAATTTTTGGAATTGAAAGTGATAATTTGAAATATGTTTATGCAAGAAATCATGAATTGAAACATAAAAATTTTGAAAAAAAAAAGACAAAGAAAAACGAATTTGTACCTTCTCCCACCATCCTGGCGTTAAACGCCCACATGGTGCATGGTTTGGGCGTTTAACGCCCACATGTTGCTTCTCCTGGGCGTTCAACGCCCATGTGGTGCTTCTTTCTGGCATTGAACGCCAGGAAGTCCTTCATTACTGGGCGTTTTTCTGAACGCCCAGAATGCTAGCAGACTGGCGTTAAACGCCCAGAAGGTGCATCTTTCTGGCGTTTAACGCCCAGAAGATGCTCCTTTCTGGCGTTTAACGCCCAGAAGGCTACCCTTACTGGCGTTAAACGCCCAGTGGGTGCTTCTTTTGGGCGTTTAACGCCCAAAGTATTCCTTACTGGCTTTTTTTCACGCCAGTGAGCTTCCAAATTTCCCTGTAACTTTGTGACTTCAACCAATTGCTAATTCACCTTTGAAGATACTTGGACTCAAACCTGTAAAGAAAAGAAAATTTATTTAATCAGTAAATAAACTTTGTAAATGGCTGGGTTGCCTCCCAGCAAGCGCTTCTTTAATGTCATTAGCTGGACTA
>NC_029781.3:63305714-63306468 GCF_000817695.3 Arachis duranensis
GTTCATCCCAAAGATAGTACTTTGCATCTGTGATTAATTTTTTTGATTGCACCCTACTATACTCTTTGGGTATGAATCTCACTGCCTTATAGTTTGCAATGTCTGCAAACCATGGCACTTCCTGGATGGCAAACAGTTACTCATCCGGAAAGGTTTCAGAGATCTCAGTGAGAGGGAGGGACGCCCCTTTCACTGGTTCTATTCGGGACAGGTGATCTGCCACTTGATTCTCTGTCCCTTTTCTGTCTCTTATTTCTATATCAAACTCTTGTAGAAGCAACAGCCATCTGATGAGTCTGGGTTTTGAATCCTGATTTGTGAGTAGATATTTAAGAGCAGCATGATCAGTGTACACAATCACTTTTGATCCTACTAAATAGGATCTGAATTTGTCAATGGCGTAAACCACTGCTAGTAGCTCTTTTTCTGTTGTTGTGTAATTCTTCTGTGCATCATTTAGAACACGGCTGGCATAGTAAATGACGTGCAGAAGCTTGTCATGCCTTTGTCCCAACACTGCACCAATGGCATGGTAACTGGCATCACACATTAATTCAAATGGTAATGTCCAGTCTGGTGCAGAGATGATTGGTGCAGTAACCAATTTAGCTTTCAGAGTCTCAAATGCCTGCAGACACTCTTTATCAAAGATAAATGGCATGTCAACAGCTAGCAGGTTGCTCAGAGGTTTGGCGATTTTTGAAAAATCCTTTATAAACCTCCTATAGAATCCTGCATGCCCCAGAAAGCTTCT
>NC_029781.3:63307948-63309021 GCF_000817695.3 Arachis duranensis
TTGACAATCATGTCTTCAATCACGCCTGATGGGTATTTAATGGAGTCATCAGCAAGTTGAAGACATATCCTGGTTGGTTTGTTTTCTTCAGTCAAACCAAGCTTTCTGATAGTTGATGCAGGTATTAGGTTGATACTTGCCCTAAGATCGCATAAAGCTTGCTTGGTACAAACACCTTCTAATGTGCATGGTATCATAAAGCTCCCAGGATCTTTAAGCTTCTCCGGTAAGCTTTTCAGAATGACTGCACTGCATTCTTCAGTGAGGTAAACCTTTTCAGTTTCCCTCCAATCCTTCTTATGACTTAAGATCTCTTTCATGAACTTAGCATAAGAGGGTATTTGCTCAAGTGCTTCTGCAAACGGAATCTTTATTTCGAGAGTCCTGAGATAGTCTGCAAAGCGGGCAAATTGCTTATCCTGTTCTGCTTGGCGGAGTTTTTGAGGATAAGGCATTTTGGCTTTGTATTCCTCAACCTTAGTTGCTGCAGGTTTATTACCTACAGAAGTGGGTTGGGAAGCCTTTTTAGAAGGGTTGTTATCAGTACTTGTATGTGACTGATCACCCACTGGCATTTGAATGCCAGGTGTGGAAGCTGGAGTGGCGTTAAACGCCACCTCCTTGCTTGTTACTGGCGTTTGAACGCCGGAACCATGTTCTTTTTGGGCGTTCAACGCCAGATCCATGCTTGTTTCTGGCGTTGAACGCCAGGAATGAGCATGGGCTGGGCGTTCAGTGCCAGCATTATTCCTCTCTGGGCTCTGATTGTCCTCAGAGGGATTTTGATTGGCCATCTGTTCATTTCTTAGCTTCCTGTTGCTTTGAAGTGAGGTATTTAATGTTTTCCCACTTCTTAATTGAACTGCTTGGCATTCTTCTGCTATTTGTTTTGACAATTGCTTTTCTGTCTGCTTCAATTGCACTTCCATATTCCTGTTAGCCATTCTCGTTTCCTGTAATATTTCCTTGAATTCGGCTAGCTGCTGAGTTAGAAAGTCCAGTTGTTGATTAATTTCATTAGCCTGATCCACCGGACTGAGTTCTGCAGTTACTGTTTTAGCTTCTTCTTTCAT
>NC_029781.3:63309263-63311108 GCF_000817695.3 Arachis duranensis
CTCTCTGTATCTCTCCCAGGCATCATAAAGGGATTCATTATCTCCTTGTTTGAAGCCTTGGATGCTTAGCCTTAGCTGTGTCATCCGTTTTGCAGGGAAATAGTGATTCAGGAATTTTTCTGACAGCTGTTTCCTTGTTTTTATGCTGTTCTTAGGCTGGTTATTTAACCACCTCTTAGCTTGATCTTTTACAGCAAATGGAAACAGTAATAATCTGTAGACATCCTGATCTACTTCCTTATCATGTACTGTATCAGCAATTTGTAGAAATTGTGCCAGAAATTCTGTAGGTTCTTCATGTGGAAGACCAGAGTACTGGAAGTTTTGCTGCACCATGATAATGAGCTGAGGATTCAGCTCAAAGCTACTAACTCCAATGGAGGGTATGCAGATACTACTCCCATATGAAGCAGTAGTGGGGTTAGCATATGACCCCAAAGTCCTCTTGGACTGTTCATTCCTACTTGCTTCCATATCAGATTACAAGAGATAATTTATATGTTGATTTTAAAAAAAATGGAATAAGTAAAAACAAAATATATAAAAAGAAGTTAAAAATATATATATATATATTTTTTTTTTCGAAAAAAATGCAATTAAAATCTAAAAAAAATAAAAAAATTTCGAAAAAGTAGTTGGAAAATATAAAATTTTTGAATTTTGAATTTTATGATGAAAGAGAAAAACACACAAAAGACACAAGACTTAAAATTTTTTGATTTAGTGCTCCTTATTTTCGAAAATTTTTGGAGGGAAAACACCAAGGAACACCAAACTTAAAAATTTTAAGATCAAGACACAAGAAAGACTCAAGAACACCTTAAAGGTTCACAAGAACACCAAGAACAAAAGAAAGAACACCAAACTTAAAATTTTTAGAAAATCAAAATAAATTTTCGAAATTTATGAAAAGATTAACAAGAAAACACCAAACTTAAAATTTGACACAAGATTAAATCAAAGAAAAGTTATTTTTGGAAAAGATTTCCAAAAGTACTGGTGCTCCCTTATCAAGAATATAAGCCAACGCTATAACCAACTGAGTTAAAAATGTAATGTATTTTAAAGATGTATTATTTTTTGAAAGTTAATGTTTTGAAAAAGCACAGGAAAAACAAGAAAAGACACAAAACAAGAAAAACTCAAGATCAAACAAGAAAAATAACCAAGAACCACTTGAAGATCAATGAAGAACAAAGAACACAAGTCGAAAATTTTAGAAAAAAATTATAAAAGATGCAATTGACACCAAACTTAGAACAAGACACTAGACTCACGAAAAATTAATAAATTAAGAAAAATAATTTTTGAAAAGAAATTTTTTTTTTTGAAAAGAAACTATCCTATCAAAATTTAATGACTCTTATAAAAACAAATTATTCCTAATCTAAGAAATAAAATATGCCTTCAATTGTTCAAACTCAATAATCCCCCGCAACGGCGCCAAAAACTTGGTGCACGAATTTATGATTCGCACAACTAACCAGCAAGTGCACTGGGTCGTCCAAGTAATACCTTACGTGAGTAAGGGTCGATCCCACGGAGATTATTGGTTTGAAGCAATAAATGTTATTTTATTAATCTTAGTCAGGATGCCACAAAGTTATTTAGATTTTACTTGTAAGAGGCCAAACTACAAAATTGTAAGTTGGAATAATAAAGAATACTAGCGTTACTTGTTGTGCAGTAATGGGGAATATGTTGGAGTTTTGGAGATGCTTTGTCCTTTGACTTCAACTCTTCCTTGAAATCCTTCAACACACGCAAGGCTCCTTCCATGGCAAGCTCTATGTAGGGTGTCACCGTTGTCAGTGGCTACTTCCCATCCTCTCAGTGAAAACGTTC
>NC_029781.3:63311610-63322448 GCF_000817695.3 Arachis duranensis
CGTTTAACGCCAAGTTACGTCGTCTATCCTTGCGCAAAGTATGGACTATTATATATTGCTGGAAAGCCCTGGATGTCTACTTTCCAACGCCGTTGAGAGCGCGCCAATTGGACTCCTGTAGCTCCAGAAAATCCATTTCGAGTGCAGGGAGGTCAGGATCCAACAGCATCAGCAGTCCTTTTTCAGCCTAAGTCAGATTTTTTCTCAGCTCCCTCAATTTCAGCCAGAAAATACCTGAAATTACAGAAAAACACACAAACTCATAGTAAAGTCTAGAAATATGATTTTTGCCTAAAAACTAATATTATTTTACTAAAAACTAACTGAAACATGCTAAAATCTACATGAAATTACCCCCAAAAAGCGTACAAAATATCCGCTCATCAACAAGCAACTTAGAGAAGAAAGAAAAAGGAAAGAAAATAAAAAAGAAAATTGTCGAAATGAATTCTTCTTCGGAAGAGGAAAGACTTTCCAAATCTAAATCCGAAAGCCAATAAGTTTAATTTTCATATTGATTTCATTTAACTTGTATTTGCTTAAATATGTTCTTATGCGCTTGTTCTTATGTATTGTAGAGAAGAAGAAATAAAAGAATTGGAACAAAAAAGAAAACAACTACCGAAGGTGGTTAAAAAACAAACAAAAAAAACAAAACCTGTGCCGACAGATTCAGAGAGCACAAGTAAATCTAAAAGCGAGTAAGTATTGCATAATTTCTATGAGACATTTTGTTGATTGCATATATATCACATTTTGTTCAGCAAATGATTTATTTTCGGTTCGGTGGGCTTCTAATTTTTGTTTTAGCATTTTAATTTAGTTCAGTTCAGTAGTGTCTGTCAGTTTGGTTGACTTCATTGTTAGTGTCTTGTCTTCGGTATAAATTCAATGTGTTTATCTATTTTCCAGAGAAAATGAAATCAAAAAAACACCCATAATACGAAGAAAACAACCAGAAAAGGTGGCAAAAACACCAGCCCAACCTGACAAGGAGTAAGTTTCTCGAATCAAATTTTCTTTTATTGATACTTACATTCTAGATTCCTTGATACTTATTTTGTGAACTTTCAGAACTGAACAAGCAAAAGATAATGCTGCGAAAAGAAGAAAACAAGCATTGGAAATGATAAGATAAAAAAGATCAAAGAAAAGAAATGATGGAGCTCAATTAGGAAATATTGCTCCGGATCAGTTTGACTCTCCAAAGACACAAAATGAATTCTCTTAAACATAAGATTCAGTTTATTATTCCCGAATTCTTTTTCTTTGTTTGCTTATTTTTGCTACATCCTTTTCTAATTCCTCTAGATTCAATTACTAATATTTATTTATCTTCCTTAGAGTGCCGACTGTAAATCTGGATAGCGAGCAAATATTACAGACTCAAGAAAGCTCTACACCTTCTGTAAATGTCACGAGCAATACCAGATAAATTGGTTCATTTCATATTGTACTTTCGATTCGGTGGTTGCCAAAAATGAATTTAATGTGTTTCTAGACCTCTGCTTTTAATCTTGGTTTCTAATTTTAATTTTTTATCTTGTTTTTAGGAAAACAACCCCAGCATAGTAAAATATTTAAAAAAAAGAAAATCTTCCCAAGAAAGACTTTTAAAACTCCACCAGTGTAAGTTAAAAATATTTATGTTATTCTTATAGATTTAGGTAATAATTTTTGTTTAATTAATCACAAGGAAAATGTGTTTAAATGGCACTAGAGCTACACCTGATGCTGAGCTACAAATTGTTGAGTTTCGACAAGAAACTCCTTCTCAACCTTTGGAAGTGTGAGTTCTTCAATGTGTAAATTCCTGTTTTTCGAAACAAATTCTAATTATTCAATATTAACTTTATCCTTTCTTACATTCCTTAGACCTACTCTTGCATTGTCTCTTCCAAGTTCAGTTCAGGAAGAGTTGATCAAGGATAACTTCATCTATGTCCCTCCACAAAAGGAAACTGACGTGCAAAAACTCACCGATTAAGAATTTATAATGAACTGACGTTGCGAGTATAGCTCTTAACCAATGAAGATTCCGCGTATCAATTTAGAAACGGATTATCACAAAATTTAGAAATAAATACTGGGAGTAGAAATCCCAGGTCATCTCCCAACGAGTTGCTAAGAGAGTGCAAATTATTGACCAGGGGGTTTTCTCAGAAATTTGGAGTTCAGGGAATGGGCACACAAATAATTGTAAATTAACAAAAGATTTATATAATTGGAATAAAGGCCTTGGCTTGGGGAAGATTAACTGGAAGTTCTATCCTTGTTGGGACTATCAAGATGAATAATAATAAATTGTTGTTTCCACTTAGTTAACCCTCAACGAATGAAGGAAAGTCAAGTAGTTGAGCCAACTTCTATTCACAAGTCCTAATCTTCTCTCTTGGGAAGGATTAGCGTTAGCAATTACAAAGCCAGCCAACAACTCCCAATTATTGTTCAACTCTTGAGTCTTCCAACTCAAGGGTCTCCAATATTAATCAACCCCTAAGCCAAGTTAGGAGTCTACTCCATTGATGTGAGAATTACTTGCATAAAATGAAAAAGGGAATGAAAGGAAGACATGATAAACTGGGTAAAATAATAACAGAAAATCAATTAAAGGTAAAAGTAGTTCTTTGCATTAATAATTCATAAAAACAATCTAATTGTAATTCTGAACAGGGATTAAGGATATGAAAAAGTAAGGGAAAAAGGGAAACAAACTAGAATAGCGTCTTCAACGAAGGTAATGACTCTTCTCAATATTCAAAGCAAAAGCATAAAAAAGCATTAAAACTAGAAATCTATGAATGTGTAGAAAAACCTAGAGGAAGTGGTAGAATTCTATCTAAGATTCAAAACTAAAACTAAACTATGAAAATGAGAATGTGTCTTGAGTCTCTGCTTGTCCCCAGACTCTAGTTTGTGTTTCTGGGCCAAAAATTGGGTCAAAACTCGGCCCGAAATCACCCCCAGCATTTTCTGCATTTTCTGCAAGTAGCGTATGCCACACGTACGTGTCAGTCATGCGTATGCGTCACTGGTCATCCTTGCGTATCATGCGTACGCGTCAGGCACGTGCACGCGTCACCTTGCGAACTCCAATTCACGTGCACGCGTCAGGTATACGCGCGCGTCGCTCCTCGCTGGCTATCTCCTTCAATTCTTGTGCTCTTCCCATTTATGCAAGCTTCCTCTCCATCCTCTAAGCCATTTCTACCCTATAAAGCCTAAAGATACTTAACACACAGATCACGGCATCGAATGGTATAAAGGGGAATTAAAACACACAATTTAAGGGCTTAGAAAGCAAGTTTTCAATTGTAGAACAAAACTAGGAAGGAATTGTAAAAATATGTAAATTGTATGAATAAGTGTGCAGAGACTTGGTAAAAACCACTCAATTTAGCACAAGATAAACCATAAAATAGTAGTTTATCAATCTCCCCACACTTAAACATTAGCATGTCCTCATGCTAAGCTCAAGGAGACAAAAAGAATAAATAGGGGAAAGTAAGACTCATGAAATGCAACCTATATATGAATGCAACTATATGATGAAATGTCTATACCTACTTGGCTAAGGAAATGAACAAGTTCTCCAAGACAATAAAATTCAGATTTCACTAACTCAAATCACACAATAAAAGATAAGTAAACTTGTGAGAGAATAGCTCATGAAAGTAGGGAATATAGAGTCAAGCATTGAACCCTTACTGGAAGTGTATATGCACTCTAGTCACTCAAGTGTATAGGGTAATCCACTCTAGTCTCCTCTATTCATGCTTTCTAAAATTTGTTCTTCATCTAATCAATCAACAAATATTTAGTGCACACATGCAAATATCTTGAGGTCTTTTTCAAGGTTTTAATGAGGTTTAGGTAAGGGTGAGGATACATGTATTACCAAGTGAGCTAAGAATTGAATCCTTGATTAACCTAAGTTCTCACCTAATGCACACACATTCCCTATTCTTCTAGAGTCATGCCTAAATACCCATAGTCTCACTTTTGTGTTTTTCACCTACTCATGTATTGAAATGTTCTTCTATTTTATCTCACATGCATTGATCTTTCTATTGAACTTAACATTGGGGTGCTTTCATTCCCATAAATTTGGATTTTTTTAATTAAACATAACATTTCAATGCATTTGGTTTTTCTGGTTTCATATGAGTAGGCACCCAAATTCTCTATATTTAAATAAAGTGAAAATACAACACATTCCTATTAACCCCGGTTTCCCACAATTCCCCACACTTAGTTGATACACAATCCCTATCTTAAGCTAACCAAAGATTCAATTGGGGTAATTAATTGTTTTTTCGCTTAAAGCTAGTGATGTGGTAATATATAGAATAAATGGGGACTAAAAGGCTCAAAGTGGTAGACAAAGGTAAATGGAGGTGGTAGGCCATTTGGGATAAGTGAGCTAATAACAAATGACGGCCTCAATCACATATAAACATGAAAATACATTAATCAATCGGCATATAGAATGGAACAAACCATAGATTGCAATTATAGAGGAGAGAAAACACACAAGAATAAAAATAATGGTTAAATAATGTTACCATTCAGTTAGGCTCAAAATCTCATTGGGTTGTGTGTTCTAGCTCTAAACCATGTTTCAAATTACAATCTTCAAACAAGTTTAACATAGAATTTTTAATTTGAATTAGTGAAATTTTTGAAAAATAGGGTCTTGAAAAGAAGCTTATTATTTTTCAACTAAGTAGAACATGCATGCAAACACTTATTACTATGCAATGTATACTATCTAACAACAGAAAACTAACATTATCTCTGGAAGTCAGGTACTGATCGACCTCCCCACACTTAAAGTAGGGCTGCATATGAATCGGATAATATTCGCATATCCGCGGTAATTATCCGCATCCAATCCGAATTTTGCGGATATTATCCGATCCGCAGAGCCATCGGATCGGATCGGATCCAATCCGCACTATAGTAGGATCGGATTGCGGATTTGGTAGTGATATCCGCGGATCTGATCTGCATATCCGCATATCCGCACATCTCATATAAATAGCATAGTTTAAGAAAGTAAACCCTAATGTGATATGAATTTTAGTGTGTTATTTTATGAATTTTATGATATCTTATTTTTAATTTTTTATGTTGTACTTCAACTTAGAATAATTAAACTTAAATCTTGTATTATTATTTTGTCTTTGTTATTCAAGAGAACTTTTATTGATAATATTTTAGGAGTAAATAGGTTTAACAGGTAAAAAATGAATTTTTTGGATTTTTTTGTAAAAACAGCCAAATAGAATCTTTAAATAGTTTTTTTTTTTGAAATATGCGGATATACCCGATATCCGATCTGATCCGATCCGCAAGTATGCGGATCGGATCGGATTAGATCCAGCCTAAAAAAATGCGGATATCGTATCCGATCCGATCCGATAAGTGCAGTTCGGATCGGATAGAATTTTAGGCCATATCCGATCCGATCCGATCTGTGTGTAGCCCTATCTTAAAGCTCGGCACCGTCCTCGGAGCCATTAGTCAGGAACAAAGAGGGGCTGGTAACAGCGTCTCCACAGTCGGGGTCATCATGGCTCCCGGTGCTGGTAGGTGAAGTGGAGTCCAAAGTGTCTGGTTCTTCGTCAGGTTGGTGGTTGCCAACAATCAGCTCCTTGAGGTATGTAAATCAGCGCTTATTACGGCGCTTCATTCGCTTTGCTTGCCGATCCTGCCGATCCAACTTCTAAAGTATTTGAAGGAGCAACTGATGTTTTGAAGGTGCTTGTGGTGTGGAAGAAGAGGGAATGTTGCTGGCCGGGTCTTTAGTCCGGCTTGCAGTGGCCGCTGAGGATCTAATGTACTTTCCACTCGGAACATACTGATCATCCCGAGGGATCATGGCCTTGGTGTCCCCAGCTCTGTAGGAGACTCCAGCTGTTACAACTAGATCTGAAACTAAGGCGAGAAAGGATAGGTTGCCCGCAATCTGTACGTGTCCCATGGCTTGCCAAATGTGTCTGGGTAAGTTGAAAGGCTGATTTGTAAGAATGCACCAGATGAGAACAGTCATGTCTGCAGTGAAGGAGGACTCGTGAGTGTTCGAAAAGACGTATTGGGACATAATTTGTGCCCACACGTGAGCCTCCAAGGTAAGTGCTAAAGCCAATATGCCCTTAGGTAGGGATCGATGGTAACCATAGATCCACCTGCTACCAGGTTGTGCTATAACTCTGAGGACGTCGTCCCAGTCAAATTGGTATGTCTGGCACTTGAGAGAGGCTTCTTGGTATGCAACCAATCCTTCCGGAGCAGGGGGAAGATCTAAAGCTCGCTAAATAGCCCCTTCAGATATAGGGACTTACTTTTGACGAACATAGACAGACTGCAGGTGGGCATGTGAAAATTGGAGTAGAATTCAACTACCCATGAAAGGTTGACCTGCCTTGGCTGCCTCCGTAAGAATTCCCATTATCTGCGCTCAATGCGGGGCGCTATAAGATCAACAATGTGGGTAGGGAGGATGAGTAGGTGTTCATTGTTGTAGTTTCGTTCAGCCAGGATGGGGAACATCCATTCACAGTAGCGGTTAGTGAACCGCGCAGTGTCCTTTGCTGGAAAGGCTTTCTCGGTTTCATCGACCTTGATAATCCTCTTGACCTGCTTTGTTGATGGCTTGACTGTTGTTGAGGGTGGTTCCTCCGCTGGTGCTCTTTTCATTCCTTTTCTCGTCGGTGGCTTGTTAGAGGCTTTCTCTTTTCCCTTCCTGGTGGCCATCTTGAAAAGGGAGAAAAGAAAGGGACATGAAATCAAGTAGCTAGAACCGGGAGGAGGAAGCATACAAGTGATAATCAAAGGGTTAGAGCAAGGAGGAAGAAAGTACAAGTGATAATCTATGCCAAGGTAAAGAAGAATGTCGTAAACACATGGTCGCGATTCCATGTAATTAGGACATCAATGGAAATATAGCATGATAAATTAAGACAATTAGATGCAAGATGTTTATTAGCATGCCGGAAAAGGCATGAGTAGCGTAGATCAAGCATTAATTGCTTAATTTGATTATTAAATGTAATAAACTAACAATCACATTTGTATGGACAATTATATTTAATCAATAAAAGATTGCAAGGGTTTTGTGAAAAACAGGCACTAGAGTAGAAGAGTAGAATAATTAAGAATGCACAGTGCCATACGGGCTTTTTCACAAACACTTGGTATACATGTAAAATATGTTAGGGAAAGTATGAAATACAACATGCATGCAATCCGAAAATTGATATGAATTGTCAAATTACTCCCTAATATGTCCACAAGCAAATATAGAAGAAAACAATCACCCATTAAAATTTCTAACACCAATTAAAAGAATACAAAAAGAATAGAAATAATAATAAGAAGGAAAGAAAGAGGATAGAAAGAAAGAACCTTGAGAAGAAGATGAAAAGAGAAAGCTAATGGGAGATGTGAGTGAGAAAGAAATAAGAGGAGAAGAAGAACATAGAAGAGAAGAAAAGATAAAAGAAGAAAGAAGAAGAAAGAAGGAAGAAAGAAATTAGGATTCGGGGAGAAAAGATAAGAACTCTGGCGGCGTCCTGGGTTAACCACACGGAGCATGCGATGCGTATGCGTATGGCACGCGATTAGCACGCGGGAACCGTATTGGAAGAGATTCTCTCAATGAAAGTTGCATTGCAAGTATAGCTCTACCAACAACAATTCTCACGGATCAAATTTAGAATGGAATTGGTTGTCACAAGTTCAACCTCAATGAAAATAACCAAAGTATTTAAACCTCGGGTCGTCTCACAAAGAATGGGCAAACATGTGCTTCAACATTGGTTAGAAATCCGGGGTTGTGATTCATTGACAAGAAAATAAATTGCGAATCTTAACAAACAAGCAATTGAAAATGTAAGGAACTAATCCAAACAATGAGCAAGATAGGAATGATTTAAAACTTAGGAAACAATATTCAATCTAATTCTACTCTTAACTAAACATAGCTACAATTAAGCAAGACAATTGAGAAATTGGTTTTCAAATATGAATGATAAAAGCAACTCTTGGTTAGGCATGGGAATTGGGGTCACCATCCTTGTCTAACAACCATATCTTGATAATTATGAGGAGCCGAACTCATTAAGTCTACTTCCAAACTTGAAGTACGTCAAATGGTTTGGTCAACATCAACCTATAAGGCCTCACTTCACTACTAATTAACCTAGTAGTAGGATAGTGTTAATGAGTATCAAATTGACCACCAAGGACTCTCAATTCATCAAATCCATTAGACCCAATGACTCAAGTTTACCCAATTCCTTTGGCCTAAGCCAAGAGTAAAAAGAACTACTCTATAATCAAAGTAAACAATTCATCAAACACTTGGTAAGCATTAGCAAAAGACATCTTCAACTTGCAATTGAATTAAATTAACAATTACCCACTAGCAATTATCAACTTACAATAGCTCAAGCAACACAATGTAGCATAAAAATCATCAATCAAACATCAACAAGTCAAGATTCATAACATTCATGAATTGGATATGAAGTAACAATTGACAAAATTCATAAACTAACACAAGATATGAGTGCAAATATACTAAGAAATTCAAATTAGGCAACCAAAGGTAGCAATTAACAGAACCTAATTCGGAATTAACAAGGGAAATCAAATCAAAGCTAGATCTAGAGAAGAACAAGGGTTTCTTCCTATAGAGAACAAAAAACCTAAGACAAACTAGAAAAATTGTGTCTTAGTGCAAAAATGATTGATCCCCCCTTTCCCCTAGCATCCTTGGGTCTTTTCCATGCAGAAGCAGCCTGAATTTGGGCCCATTGAGCCTCAGAAATCACCAGGCACAATTTCTTTTAATGAGGTCACGTGCAGCTTCCCGCGCGTGCGCGCCATGCGTGCGCTCACGCCGATTACTTCTGTGATCCACGCTAGCACGCCAGTTGCGCGTGTGCGTCGGTGGGAATTCTTTGGCCTGCGCGGATGCGTCCATCCTTGCGTGCCGCTTTCAGCTATCCTCATCCACGCGTGCGCGTGATTTGCGCATGAGCGCCGATGCTGCAGTTCCCAAAAATCCAATTCTTCATGTTCCTTCCTCTTGTGCATGCGTTCCTTCTCCCTTCTAGGCCATTTGATACGTGGTCAGGAGGACATTTTCATCATCTTAGAGCTAAGGGACAGAATGATAATCTTGCCATATTCAAGGATTTGAATTCTAGAAGAATTGTGCCATGCCAGTCTTGGACATCAAGAAGACCAAGAGTCCGTCTCAAAAACAGTGGTGCTGAAAGGACAACAATTCATAAGGCCCATTGGGCTAAGTCAGGACAGCAAAAAGCCCAATAATGCTTTTCAAATTCTGTGGGAGGCATAAATTATTATTATTTTTGAATTTTTTAATAATTTATTTTAATTTGTTTTGCTGTTAGAGTTTGTTGGAAGATTTGATTTACTTCCGATTTGCTTAGTAGTATTTTTAGGAATTTTAAATTTAAATCAAATCTGATCTAATCAATTAAGATCAAATCTGATTTAAATTAGTTATCATTAGAATGTTAAAATTTAAATCAAATCTGATCAGATCCAATAAGATCAAATTTGATTTAAATTAGTTATCTTATCTTTTAGTTAATTTGTTAGAGGTCTATTTAAACACCTTTGGTGAGACAATTTGGAATAACTCTGATGAATAAATTTTAGTTGCTTTTAAGCACGTTTTTATTGTGTGATTAAGTGAGGTGAGTGATTTGCTTCACTTGTTGCATGAGGAAGATTGGAGGATCCAACACTAAGGTGATCTGCGTGGTGGTTTCTTTCAATTTTCGCCCTTCTGATCTAGGTTGTCAAGGACAAGTTCTTTGAAGGTCTAGTAGGGAATCCTTTTTGGTAACCTAGGTTGCTAAGAACATGTATCTTAGAGGTCTAGTAGGAAAAACCCCCTTTATCTATCCTCTTGTTTTTTTTTCCTTATCATCTGGTATCAGTTACAGGTCGTAGGTAAATTCTTATTTATCTACACTTTCCATGGATCTTGTTTAGTCTCTTTATTTTTTTTCTTTAATTTTTGTAAATTCACGTTAGAGTAAACAAAACGAAAAAAATTCCTTTTTTAATTTTGTTTTTGCATTTATCCTATCTTTAAGTCAGTGTCTGAAAAAAATATAAAAAAATAAAAAAGATGATTGAAGATTACGATAGTGATGATGAAGAAATCTCATATGCGAAAAAGGGTTCTCGGTTGAAAATTCCTGCATTTAAAGGGATGAACGATCCTGAAGCATATTTCAGATGGGAAAGGAAGGTAGAATCGATTTTTGCAAATTGCATACTTTCAGAAGAAAAGAAGGTTCAACTGGTACAAACCAATTTTTCCAATGCTGCCCGTATATGGTGGACTGAATTAGGAAGATCTAGAAGACGGTACGGAAAGCGCCCAATTAGCAGTTGGGAGAAGATGAAGAAAATCATGAGGAGGCAGTTTGTGCCATCATCATACCACAATACATTTTTTGGAAAATTTTTTACGTTACAACAAGGCTCACAATCAGTGATGGAGTACCACAAGGAGTTTCTATATTTGATGGACATGGCTAATATTAAAAGGAGTCCTGAGGTTTTTAAGGATCGATTTTTGTTTGGATTACGTGAAGAACTTACAGATGAAGTCCAACGGTACCGTTACACAACCATGGACAATTTGGTCAAATTGGCCATTGACTGGGAGCAGGTGCAACAAATGAAAACTCGCCATAACAAGAGGAATTCTTCCACGCCTATCTTTCATTCTTCTTCAAAGCCAGAGATGGAAGAATTTGTTGAGTATGTTGTAGAGGGTGATT
>NC_029781.3:63322568-63345613 GCF_000817695.3 Arachis duranensis
AGTTCAATAAACACACTTGTGAGAGAGATCTAGAAAGTTCTAGCTTAGACAAGAGTGCATTAGTCTCATTGAAATCCACAGAGTCCTTAGTTTCTCATACATCTATCCATGAAATTCTTAGTGTTCTTATATCAAATTTTCCAGGCGTTGTAGATTCACTGGTCAATTATGGAGGCATTAATATGGATGAAAAAGAAGAAAGACAAATTGCACACTTTGGACAAGATGGTGAAACCATGGTTGGAAAGATTGAACTTGCACACATGAGGGACAAAGCTACAATTTAGTGGATAGAGAAGAACCATCAAACAATGGTATTTAAACCTGGAGATTGGGTTTGGATTCCTTGGAGGGACAAAGAGCATCTCATGCAAGATTCAAGGACGAATCCTTTTGAAGAGGGAGAGAATGATACGTGGTTAGGAGGACATTTTCGTCATCTTAGAGCTAAGGGACGGAATGATAATCTTGCCATATTCAAGGATCTGAATTCTAGAAGAATTGTGCCCTGCCAGTCTTGGACATCAAGAAGACCAAGAGTCCGTCTCAAAAACAGTGGTGCTGAAAGGACAACAATTCATAAGGCCCATTGGGCTAAGTCAGGACAGCAAGAAGCCCAATAATGCTTTTCAAATTCTGTGGGAGGCATAAATTATTATTATTTTCAAATTTTTTAATAATTTATTTTAATTTGTTTTGCTGTTAGAGTTTGTTGGAAGATTTGATTTACTTCCGATTTGCTTAGTAGTATTTTTAGGAATTTTAAATTTAAATCAAATCTGATCTAATCAATTAAGATCAAATCTGATTTAAATTAGTTATCATTAGAATGTTAAAATTTAAATCAAATCTGATCTAATCCAATAAGATCAAATTTGATTTAAATTAGTTATCTTATCTTTTAGTTAATTTGTTAGGGGTCTATTTAAACACCTTTGGTGAGACAATTTGGAATAACTCTGATGAATAAATTTCAGTTGCTTTTAAGCACATTTTTATTGTGTGATTAAGTGAGGTGAGTGATTTGCTTCACTTGTTACATGAGGAAGATTGGAGGATCCAACACTAAGGTGATCTGCGTGGTGGTTTCTTTCAATTTTCGCCCCTCTGATCTAGGTTGTCAAGGACAAGTTCTTTGAAGGTCTAGTAGGGAATCCTTTCCGGTAACCTAGGTTGCTAAGAACAGGTATCTTAGAGGTCTAGTAGGAAAAACCCCCTTTATCTATCCTCTTGTTTTTTTTTTCTTATCACCATTCTTACCCTACTAATTCTGAAATCACTAATCAAATACGTCACGGCATCGAATGGCAATAAAGAAAATCAAAATGTAGCAATTCTAAGGTAAAACAAGCATGTTTTCTACAATGGAGCAATGTTGGGAAGTGAACACAAGACCATGCATTTCTTGTGAATAAGTGTGAGAAATATTGGTAAAAACCTTAAGAGAGAACTTTTGTGTGGTCTAGAATTCAAAATAAATTCCCGTTGCAAGTATACCTTCTAAACCGACAAGAGTCCTTTCTTCCAAACGTTTTGGTTGTCACAAGTAACAAACCCCTTTAAAATTGATAACCAAGTATTTAAACCTCGGGTCATCTTCTCAAGGAATTGCAGGGAGGTATGTTCTTATTATTGGTTATGGGTCTTGTAAATTGGGGATTTTGAAAGTAAGGAACAAGTATGTTAAATGATAAGAAAAATAAAATAGTAATAATAAAATAAACTCTTGGCAAGGTATTAGAATTGGAATTCCTATCCTAGTTATCCTTATCAGGTGTGATGAGAATTGGGTTTTAATCCCACTTAGTTAACCTTCACTAAAGAAAAGGTAAGTCAAATGGACTGATTAGCTTGATCCTTAAGTCCTAGTCAACTCCTGTGGAGAGACTAGCTTTAGAGCAATCCAGATCAATCAGTAATCTGCCAATTTCAACCACTGCTAAGTTTGACAACTCAAGAGTTACCAATCACTAAACCAAAGCCAAAAGGGAGAAAAATATACTTGAATAAAAATGCCTTCAGATGGGAAGCAACAGTAATATAAATAAAAGAAAGAAATCTTAAATCTCAAATACCTCAAATAATATTAATTAAGAAAATCATAACATGAATGTCATTAAGCCAAATTGGCAACATATATAATTAAAAATAAGAGAAGTCAAAATAAAGGAATATTGAACCTGATATGAAGATGAGATAAATCCTAATCCTAATATAAATCCTAACCTAATCCTAATCCTAAGAGAGAGCAGAGAACCTCTCTCTCTAAAAACTACATCTAATTTATGAAAAGTGTGTATTCTCTATATGAAGTGTTGAGTCTTTCCCTGACTTTAATTTACGTTCTTGGGCCGAAATTTGGGTCAAAACGCGGCCTAAAATCGTCTTCAGCGTATTTTGTAATTTCTGCAGACCGCGCACATCACGCGCCCGCGTCGTCTACGCGATCGCGTCACTCAGCATTTTTCGTACCACGCGTGCGCATCGTCCACGCATTCGCGTCGTTCGTGCAGCTTCTAATCCGCACGATCGCGTTAGGCACGCGAACGCGTCACTCTGATTTCTTCCATTTTGCGCGGTCGCGTGAGCCATACGACCGCGTGACTTCTCGCTGGTCATCTCCTCAATTCCTTGTGTTCCTTCCATTTTTGCATGCTTCCTCTTTATTCTCTAAGCCATTCCTGCCCTATGAAGCCTGAAACACTTAACACACAGATCAAGGCATCAAATGGTAATAAGAGAGGATTAAGATTAGCTAAATTAAGACCAAAGAAGCATGTTTTCAATCATAGAACTAAACTAGGAAGGAATTGTAAAATCATGCAAATCTTATGAATAAGTGGGTGAAAAGCTTGATAAAACCACTCAATTAAATACAATATAAACCATAAAATAGTGGTTTATCAACCTCCCCACACTTAATCATTAGCATGTCCTCATGCTAAACTCAAGGAGACAAAATAAATGAGTAGGAAAAAGCAGGACTCGTGCAATGCAACCTATGAATGTGAATGCAACTACATGCTAAAATGATTCTACCTACTTGGTGAAAAAGTAAATAAATCTTTCAAGAATAGATATAAACTGGATTTCACTAATTCAAATCACAAAATACAATACAAATAACTTTCAAGAAGAAGGAATCATAAAAATGAAGTAAAAGTAAACTTGCAGAAGAAAATAGCTCATGAAAGCCGGGAACAAAGAATCGAGTATCGAACCCTCATTGGAAGTGTATACACTTTAATCATTCAAGTGTTTAAGGTTCGACTCTCTCAATTCTCTACTAACCTTGCTTTCTAAGGCTTGCTCTTCATCTAACAATCAACAAAAATTTAATGCATAAATACACATATCAAGAGGTCTTTTAAGGGTTGTGATGGGGTTAGGGTCAAGGTAAGATTGTATTTGGCCAAGTGGACTAAAATCTAAATCCTTAATTAACATAAACTTTTCCCACCTAACTTAAGACAATCCATATAATCACAATACAAGATCTAACTGTCCATTAACTATGTTTACCACATACTCATGCATCCTAAATTTAAGTACAACTCATATGCATTGATTTCACCATTCACTTTGGGGCATTTTGTCTCCTTTTTATTTTTCTGTTCCTTTTTCTTTTCTTTTTCACTTTTTTTTCTTAATAATTTTTTAATGCATATGATTAAGGTATTGAATGCATAAACATGTTCTTAACATTTTTCACATTTTCACACAAAGTCTAACATACTCAATTCTCAAACCAAACGTTTCCAACCCACTTTTCCCCATACTTAATTCATGAGCACTTTCACTAGTCTAAGCTAATCAAGGATTCAAATTAAGGACATTATTGTTTTTCGCTTAGAGTTAATGATGTGCTAAAGTAAAGAACAAAGGGGTAAAATGCCTCAACATTGGTTTGCAAAGGATAATGAAAGGTAAGGCCATATGGGTATGTAAGCTCAGTGAAACAAAGCCTCAATCATATAAGTGCATGCATACATCAAATAATGGAAATATAGAACTAAGCAAGATAAAGATCACAATTTTAGAGAGAAAAACACACACCAAAAATAAAATATTAGTTGGTAATATGCAACCAATCAAGTAGGCTCAAAATCTCACTGGTTTTGTATGTTCGAGCTCTAAATCATGTTCCAAAATAATATTTCTTCAAACAAGTTTTTCAAAAAGTTTTTAATTTAAATTAGTGAAATACTATAAAAAGTTTCTTGAAAAAGAAAATATTACTTCAACCAAGTAGTGACTAAATGCATAAAATCAAACAAACATGCAATCAAATATGCAAATGCAACAATGAACAAACAAATAAAATTAAACATTGGTGTTGAGATAGAAATAGCTAACCCATGGAGATCGGTATCGACCTCCCCATCCTTAAAGATTGCACCGTCCTCGGTGCATACAACGATGTGCAGGTGGGCGGGGGTTGTGGTTCCTCAGCCGGTGCTCGTTGTAGAGTCTATCTCTTTACCCTTCCTGGTGGCCATCCTAAAAAGGGAGAAGAGAAAGGGACATGAAGTCAAAAGAATAGAGCAAGGGAGAGGGCAGTACGAGTAATAATCATGCCAAAATAAAGAAGAATGTCGTTATCACATGGTCGCGATTCCATGAAATTAGGACAACAATGGAAACAGGGTATGATAAATTGAGGCAATTAGATGCAAGATATTTATTGGCATGCTGACAAAAGGCATGAGTAGCTTAGATCAAGCATTAAAAGCCATAATGTATTATTAATTGTGAGAAACTAACAATAACATTTGTATTGACAATTATATTCAATTAATAAAATATTGGAAAAGGTTTTGTGAAAAACAGGCATTAGAGTAGAAGGATAGAATAATGAAGAATGCACAATGCCATACGGGCTTTTTCACAAACACAAAGCATGCATATTGAATAAGGTATGGAAAGTATTAAATTGAACATACAAGCACCCTAAAAAAATGATATATAATTGTCAAACAATTTCTTAACAATCCACAAGCAAAATAATGACCCAAATAAATTTCCAACACCAATTAAAAGAAAAAAGAAAGAAAAAAAAGGAAGAAAGAAAGAAATAAAAAGGGAAAGAAAAGATTTAGATTTGGGGAAGCTAAGATAACATATTTGGCTGATCTGGATAAGCTGTGCGCCGCTGGTGACGCGGAAGCGTGAGTGACGCGTTCGCGCAGATAGCGTTTCTATGAAATGACGCGGACGCGTCATCACACGATTGCATGGATCAATTTGTGCCATTAGCGCGAGGGCAGCCTCACGGTCGTGCAACTTTCTGTTTGAAATTCATATTGCCAAATCTTTGGGTGACGCGGTCGCGTGGTTGATGCGATCGCGTGGATGGCCTAAATATGAAAATGGCGTGGACGCGTGGGGCATGCATACGCATGGCAGGGCTTGTGCTTCTAGTACAAGTCCAGCCCAATTCTAGCTCAACTTTTGGCCATACACCCTTTTTACGTCGATTTTGAGGCACGCGTTCGCGTGGGTGACGCGAACGCTTGGGAGGCGTTTTTCCCACAAGACGTGGACGCGTCATCGACGCGGTCACATGGACCAGTTTGTCCCAAAGGCATGCCTCCAGCCGCGCTTTCACGTGACTCTCTGTTCAATTTAGTTTCTTCCCAACGCACCTATGACGTGGACGCGTCGCGTGCGAAAAATTTTTTTTCCCTTTTTTTTATATGCAAGCATGCAGTTATCTAGTATGTAATGCTAATGCAAGTGCTTACAAATAACATCCAGGTTCAATATAACATAAGATTAAACAGTACGAAATAAAAGTTGAAAAAGAAACGACCATAACATGGTGGGTTGTCTCCCATCTAGCACTTTTAGTTAAAGTCCTTAAGTTGGACATTGGATGAGCTTCCTGTTATGGTGGCTTATGCTTAAATTCATCCAGAAATCTCCACCAATGTTTGGAATGCCAACAGCCTCTGGGGTCCCAAACTAGGCAAGTAAAGCTTTTGAGCAGCTTCAAACGGGTTCTCAGGCTCCTGGGGTGACGAACGTCAGAATAAATTCCAGGACCGCAAACTTTACTTTTAAGTCCGCCTTTATTTTGATCTATATTTTTCCATCCAGGCGGTTTAGAAATCAGATTCTCACCAAGATGACCAAATGTTTTCTGAGATCCATTTGATTGAACGTGATACCAATCCGTGCACTTCGAGTTGAAGCGTGGAACCTTATTGAACCTTGTGCACCAGCTCTGAGTACGAGCCATTTCCCTCTTACTCTTAAAGCTGTAAAGAGCTCTAAGCTGGCCATCTGTTTCAAGTAAACCATATTCAAGTGGAAAAGTAAAGATGAAAGTCAAGGATTTTACCCACTTGAAGTTGGAGTTGGGTGGCGGTGGCCTTGGGATAAGTGTTTCTGGTGGTTCTGCAAGCTTCACTCCCTTGTGGTCTTCAGTGAATTCCTCCACTTCTTTACAAACCTTTTCCATTCCAGCCATGTCCTAGTCAAAGTCTTCCATATCTTCCTCATCACTTGATTCATAATTAGGAGGTTGAGAAAAGTCAACCTCTGCATCATCTTCGTATTCACTTGGGGAAGATTCTTCTGTCTCAAAGAATTCACTTGTGGATGCAAGTTCATTACTAGGAGGACTTGACTAGTGACTATCATCATCAAGAAAACATGCATCTTGGGTTATTCCGTCTAGTTCTTCATAAGATATCTGCATTGGAGGCTGTGCAACATCCTCTTTAGCATCAGTTGTAACATCCTTGATGGAGTTTTCCATGACTCTGTATTCCTGTGGAGGTTTAGCATCTCCTAAATCTTCAACCAACTCTTCTTCTTCTACAATGACAACGTCCTCTACTTGTTCTAGTACGAAGTTATGCTTTATGCTATCCACTGGAGTTTCTAGCGTCTTCTTTGTGTTGCGTTCTTAATTAGATTCTCCACATGAAGCCATGGGAATCTGTTAAGGGACTGAACGTCTGGAAGATAATTGATTTATTGCTTGCTCTAGTTGATGAAGGGTTGCATTAAATTGGTTTACTGATTCTTCGAAGCAAACCTGTGATTCTTGGCTTGATGGATATGAACATGGTGCATAGGGGAGTGGTGGTTCCTGGGAGTAATTGGATTAGTGTTGGGGCAGATAAGGATCGTATGGTGGCGAATGGTGAAAAGAAGCTCGTGAGTATGGTGGGTTGAGGTTGTGTTGAAAGGATGATCTCTGAGCATAGGGTGGGGCTTGTTGATAGCTACAAGAGGGTCCACCAAATCTATCAGTTGGGTATGCATTGTAGAATGGTCTCCGTCTATGGTATCTAGGAGGGTGTTGTTGCCTAAAGGGGTGATCAGATCCTCTTGGCTCCATCCATCCTTGATTGCTTAGACCTTGATGCATATTCCTGTTGTAGCTCCCATTCCTTACAACAAAAGTAGAACTAAACTCAAAGCGAGAGGGGTGAGAATTCATAGTAGTTATCAGAAATAAGGGGGAAGAAAAGAAACAAATAAACAAGTAGAAGAAAAATATTTACAATAACCAATAATAAGACACACGTTTGCAATTTCCCGGCAACAGCGCCATTTTGAAGAGAGAACTTTTGCGTGGTCTAGAATTCAAAATAAATTCCCGTTGCAAGTATAGCTTCTAAACCAACAAGAGTCCTTTCTTACAAACTTTTTGGTTGTCACAAGTAACAAACCCCTTTAAAATTGATAACCGAGTATTTAAACCTCGGGTTGTCTTCTCAAGGAATTGCAGGGAGGTATATTCTTATTATTGGTTATGGGTCTTATAAATTGGGGGTTTTGAAAGTAAGGAACAAGTATGTTAAATGATAAGAAAAATAAAATAGTAATAATAAAATAAACTCTTGGCAAGGTATTAGAATTGGAATTCCTATCCTAGTTATCCTTATCATGTGTGATGAGAATTGGGTTTTAATCTCACATAGTTAAACTTCACTAAAGAAAAGGTAAGTCAAATGGACTAAATAGCTTAATCCTCAAGTCCTAGTCAACTCCTGTGGAGAGACTAGCTTTAGAGCAATCCAGATCAATCAGTAATCTGCCAATTTCAACCACTGCTGAGTTTGACAACTCAAGAGTTACCAATCACTAAACCAAAGCCAAAAGGGAGAAAAATATACTTGAATAAAAATGCCTTCAGATGGGAAGCAACAGTAACATAAATAAAAGAAAGAAATCTTAAATCTCAAATACCTTAAATAATATTAATTAAGAAAATCGTAACATGAATGTCATTAAGCCAAATTGGCAACATATATAATTAAAAATAAGAGAAGTCAAAATAAAGGAACATTGAACTTGATATGAAGATGAGATAAATCCTAATCCTAATATAAATCCTAATCCTAATCCTAAGAGAGAGGAGAGAACCTCTATCTCTAAAAACTACATCTAATTTATGAAAAGTGTGTATTCTCTATATGAAGTGTTGAGTCTTTCCCTGACTTTAATCTACGTTCCTGGGCCGAAATCTGGGTCAAAACACGGCCCAAAATTGTCTTCAGCGTATTCTGTAATTTCTGCAGATCGTGCACGTCATGCGGCCGCGTCGTCCACACGATCGCGTCACTCAGCGTTTTTCGTCATCTTAGAGCTAAGGGACGGAATGATAATCTTGCCATATTCAATGATCTGAATTCTAGAAGAATTGTGCCATGCCAGTCTTGGACATCAAGAAGACCAAGAGTCCGTCTCAAAAATAGTGGTGCTGAAAGGACAACAATTCATAAGGCCCAATTGGCTAACTCAGCATTTTTCGTACCACGCGTGCGTGTCGTCCACGCATTCGCGTCGTTCGTGTAGCTTCCAATCCACGCGGTCGTGTCAGGCACGCGAACGCGTCACTCTGATTTCTTCCATTTCGCGCAGTCGCATGAGCCATGCGACCGCGTGACTTCTCACTGGTCATCTCCTCAATTCCTTGTGTTTCTTCCATTTTTGCACGCTTCCTCTTCATTCTCTATGCCATTCCTGCCCTATGAAGCCTGAAACACTTAACACACAGATCAAGGCATCGAATGGTAATAAGAGACGATTAAGATTAGCTAAATTAAGACCAAAGAAGCATGTTTTCAATCATAGAACTAAACTAGGAAGGAATTGTAAAATCATACAAATCATATGAATAAATGGGTGAAAGCTTGATAAAACCACTCAATTAAATACAATATAAACCATAAAATAGTGGTTTATCAAAACTCCCAAAATAAGCACAAGATAAACCACAAAATCGGGGTTTATCAGACACGTACGCGTAGGTCGATTAGTAACCAAGTGACGTGTAAGCGTCCAGGACGCGAACGTGTGATATGGATTGTGCGAATGGCGCGAGGGCAGCACTGTGCCCGCACAACTCTTTGTGCATTCTGTGCTTGGGGCCAAAATTGCATTCGACGCGTGTGCGTGAGGCACGCGCACGCGTGGTTTGCCATTTAGTGAAAAAGACGCGTACGCGTCAGGGATGCATACGCATGATGGGGATTGTGCCCCCAGCACAATTCCAGCTCCACACTATCATAACTCTCTGGCCTAACACCTATTTTCGCCGTTTTCCTCATCCACGCATGCGCATGCTAGACGCGTACGCGTGGAGTGCCAAAATTGCAAATGATGCGCGCGCGTCATGGATGCGTACGCATGAGCATGTTTATGCGCAATGCACACTTCCTGCGCCATTCCCGCGCAACTAGCTGTTTAATCCTTCTTATTCTCGCACTCACATACGACGCGTACCCGCCGTGGACACTCGCGCGCCGGTGCTTTTTTTATGCAGAATGCAGTATGCAGCTGATAATGCAGAAATTATGAATGAATACCGGGAGAAACAAAATAAAATAAAGCTAAGAATAAAAATGAAAGATCATACCATAGTGGGTTGTCTCCCACCTAACATTTTTCTTTAACGTCCTTAAGTTGGATGGTCCATAAGCTCAGTCTGCTTCTGTTGGTGGATCCTCCAAGAGGAAGACCTCTAGCTCTTTATTTTCCTTCATTTTCTCACCATGATACAGTTTCAAGCGATGTCCATTGACCTTGATGAATTTGGAGCTTGAAGGGTGACTCAGGTGGAAGACACAGTATGGCTCTGCCTTTTCCACACATATAGGGACCTTCCCAACTTGATCTCAGCTTGCCTGGCATGAGCCTCAGTCTGGAGTGGTAGAGAAGAACCAAATCTCCAGGTCGAAACTCTCGCTGCTTGATGTTCTTGTCATGTACAGCCCTCACCTTCTCCTTATAAAGCCTGGAGTTTTCATATGCTTCTAGGCGAAGGTATTCCAGTTCTTGTAGTTGCAGCTTCCTCTCAGCTCCTGCTCCAGCCAATCCCAGATTACATTCCTGTACCGCCCAGAAGGCCTTGTGCTCCACCTTCACTGGGAGGAGACAAGCCTTTCCGTAGAATAGGCAGAAGGGGCTCATTCCAATCGGTGTCTTGTACGCTGTCTGGTAAGCCCACAGCGCATCTCCAAGCCTGGAACTCCAATCTTTTCGATGAGGCTTGACGACCTTCTCCAAGATATGCTTTATCTCTCTGTTTGACACCTCAGCTTGTCCATTGGTCTTGGGGTGGTAAGCTGTTGCTACCTTATGAACAATTCCATGTTTCCTCAGTAGACCTGTCAATCTCCTGTTACAGAAGTGAGTGCCTTTATCACTCACGATTGCTCGCGGTGATCCAAAGCGGCAAATAATATTATTTTGAACAAAGGAAACAATAGTGTTAGCATCATCAGTATGGGTAGGAATTGCTTCCACCCATTTAGAAACATAATCTACAGCTAACAATACATATAAGAAACCATGAGAGTTTGGAAATGGACACATGAAGTCAATGCCCCAGACATCAAAAATTTCACAGAACAACACAAGTTGTTGGGGCATCTCATCCTCTTGGATATAGTTCCAAACCTCTGGCAAGGTGAACAAGATTCACAAAAAGCAGTAGCATCCTTAAACAGTGGGCCACCAAAAACCAGTCTAATATTTTTCTAGCTGTTCTTTGAGGGCAAAAATGTCCACCACTCTCAGAAGAGTGGCAGGCCTCTAAAATGGACTGGAATTCTGATTGAGGCACACACCGTCTAATTACCTGGTCAGCACCACATCTCCATAAATATGGGTCGTCCCATATATAATATTTGGACTCGCTTTTAAGCTTGTCCTTTTGATGTTTAGTAAAATCAGGAGGGAATGTGTGACTAACAAGGTAGTTAGCTATAGGTGCGTACCAAGGAACTACTTCAGATATTGCATGCAAGCTATCAAATGGAAAAGCATCATTCATAAGAGTGGAGTCATCCTTGATGTGCTCTAGGCTACTCAAGTGGTCTGCCACTAAATTCTATGAACCACTACTGTCCTTGATTTCTAAATCAAATTCTTACAGCAACAATCTCCAACGTATGAGCCTTGGTTTGGACTCTTTCTTAGCTAATAAATATTTTAGAGCTGCATGGTCTGAGTACACTACCACCTTCGTACCAAGTAGGTATGCTCGGAATTTATCCAGAGCAAAAACAATGGTCAGAAGCTCTTTTTCAATGGTAGTGTAATTAGACTAAGCAGAGTCTAAGGTCTTAGATGCATAGGCAATAATAAAAGGGTCCTTACCATCGCGTTGAGCCAGCAGCGCTCCCACTACATAATTGGAGGCGTCACACATTATCTCAAAGGGTTGACTCCAGTCAGGCCCTCTCACAACAGGGGCTTGGGTCAAGGCGGTCTTTAGCTTATCAAATGTCTCCTTGCAGTCTGTATTTAGCTCGAACTCAGCATTCTTCTGCAGCAGTCAGGATAAGGGCAATGCTACCTTACTGAAGTTCTTGATAAAGCACCGGTAGAAACCTGCATGACCAAGAAATGAGCGGACTTCCTTAACAGAAGAGGGGTAAGGTAACCCAGAAATGACATCTACCTTTGCTGGATCAACTGAAATACCAGTATTAGAAATAACATGTCCTAGAACAATACCTTGTTGGACCATAAAATGACATTTTTCAAAATTTAAGACAAGGTTTGAACAAACACATCTGTCTAACACTCTAGCTAAACTATCCAAGCAAAGGCTAAAAGAATCACCATACACACTAAAGTCATCCATAAAAACCTCCATACAGTTCTCAAGAAGATCTGAAAAAATACTCATCATGCATCTTTGGAACGTTGCCGGTGCATTACATAAGCCAAAAGGCATCCTCTTATACGCATACGTTCCAAAGGAACATGTAAAAGTAGTTTTCTCCTGATCCTCGGGAGCTATATGAATCTGAAAATAGCCAGTGTAACCATCTAAAAAACAGTAGTATGATTTACCTGACAGGCGATCAAGCATCTGATCGATAAAGGGAAGGGGGTAATGATCCTTGCGGGTAGCTTTGTTGAGATGCCTATAATCAATGCATACCCTTCAGGCATTCTGTACCCTAGTCACAATGAGCTCTCCTTGCTCATTCTTTACTGTTGTGACTCCAGACTTCTTGGGAACCACCTGTACGGGGCTGACCCATTCACTATCCGAGATTGGATAGATGATGTCAGCTTCAAGTAGCCTGGTTACTTCCTTCTTGACCACCTCTAGAATGGTGGGGTTCAGCCGCCTCTGAGGTTGACAGACAGGGCCTTGCTCCCTCTTCTAATATACAGTATTCACAGACTTGAAGACTGATGCCTACTATATCCGCCAAGCTTTGTCCAATGGCCTTCTTATGTCTTCTTAACACACTAAGCAGCTGCTCCTCCTTTTGGGAAGTGAGTTCCCTTGCAATGATAATTGGGAGCTTCTGATTATCCTCAAGGTAAGCATACTTAAAGTTGGGTGGAAGGGTCTTCAACTCCATTTTCTGGTCATGGGGAGGCTCTTGATCATCTGGAGCCAGTTGTGGTGGCAAGGTATCTTTAGTAAGCTCAAGGGGTGTCCCCACACTTGCCTCTTGCTCCATAAGCGTCTCTTCTACTTCTGCTTGGTGAACTTCAGCCACAGTCTCATCAATAATATCACACTGGAAGATGGAGTGATCTTCCGGTGGGTGCTTCATAGCTTCATCCAGATTGAAGCTCATTGTCCTGCCATCTATCTCAAAAGAGTAGGTTCTTGAGAAGGCATCCAGCTTGAACTTTAAAGTCTTTAGAAATGGCCTTCCAAGTAGGATGGATGATGGTCTTCCTGATTCATTAGGGGACATCTCCAAAATGTAAAAGTCGATAGGGAATGTGAGCCCCTTAGTGCTCACCAGTACGTCCTCAGCAATTCCAGCCACTGAGATAATGCTCTTATCTGCCGAAACAAATGTGCTGCCGAACTTTTTAAGGGAGGGAGCCTCAAAGCATCATATACAGATAATGGCATAATACTCACACACGCGCCTATGTCACACATGCAGTCAGAAAATTGTACACTATTAATAACACACGTAACCATGCATGGACCCGGATCGCCACATTTTTCTGGTATGGCACCCACTAAAGCAGAAATATAGCTACCTAGAGGAATAGTTTCTAAGTCATTTATTTTATCTTTATGCATACACAAATCTTTTAGAAACTTGGCATATTTAGGTACTTGCTAAATGGCATCAAAAAGGGGTATTGTTACCTCAACCTTTTTAAATATTTCTACCATTTTAGGGTCTAGCTCCATATGCTTTCTGGGCTTCCTAGCAAGGTGTGGAAATAGGATAGGAATGGTGCCACCTGTAGTGTCTGTGTCTCTTGGTGCTTCATCCCTTGATGGGGTTGCTTCCTCTTCGACTACTCCTTGTACTGCATTCTAGTCTTCCATATCTTCAACCCCCACAGTGCTTTCAACTGGATTGTCCTCTTTTGAGCTTGGCTTCTCATGACTCCTCTCTGGCAGTGTAGTCCCTGACCTCAAAGTAATTGCATTGATTCCTCCTTTGGGGTTGGGTAAAGGTTGAGAAGGAAGTACACCGGAGCTTGCAGGTTGATTTTTGGAGTTGTTTGATGATCCAATCTGGGAGACGAGAGCTTGTAGAGCAGAGGTTAGACTGGTAAGGGTACTTTCCATGGTCGTTTGTCTCTGTGTCATTTCTGTTTGTCTCTGTGCAAGAGATTGAACCAATTCATCATTGGGAGGGGAAGGCGGGCCTTTCTGTTGGTTGTTTTGAGACCCCTGATTTTGTCTTTGGTGTGGTGCTCGGTAAGGCTGGTTTTGGTTCTGCTGAGACCGGTTCTGCTGATTGTTGTTGTTGTTCCACCTCTAATTTCCACTAGTATCTCTGCCTCCTTGGTTGGAATTATCTTGCCAACCCTGATTGAAGTTCCCACCTTGGTTGTAATTACCGCCTTGCTGATGATATCCTTGATTTGGGCGGTCATAGAAGTTATGAGTGGCTGCCAAGGTGTTGTCTTCCTGTTGGAGTTGCGGACATTCATCAGTGTAATGAGTATTGCATGCACATATTCTGCAAACTCTCTGAGGGGCCAACTGTTGATATTGTTGTTGTGGGGGAGGCTAAAGTTGTTATTGATTCGGGTGTATTTGCTTCAGTAAGTTGGTCATCTCACATGGTGATTGTTTGAGAGCAGTACTCTCACTGCTAGAGAAAACTTTGGCAATAGCCTTGGAATGATTGTTCCTGTGCCTGGAATTCTGAGAAGATTCAACTAGGTCGGTGATCAGTTGCCATGCTTCATCCGTGGTTTTGTACTTTTTTAGAAAACCATTGCTCGCACCATCTAATGCAGTCTTGTCCTGAGACTTCATGCCCTGTGTAAAGTAGCTGATTAACACCAACTTGTCAATCATGTGGTGGGGACAAGCGTCTAGGAGGTTCTTGAAGCGCTCCCAATACTCGTACAGGGTCTCATTGTCGCCTTGAATAATGCAGGAAATTTCCTTCCTTAGTCTATCAGTCACTTCAGCCGGAAAGTATTTTTCTAAGAATTCTCTCCTGAGCGTATCCCAGTTAGTAATAATTGCTTCGGGTTGAGTGTAGTAACACTCCCTCGCCTTTCTCTCAAGAGAAAATGGGAAGGCAGATAGCAGAATAGTAGTCTCATCTGCACCATGACGCCTAATAGTAGAATAGGCTGTCTGAAAATCTCTAAGGTGGATGAGGGGCTCTTGAGCAGCCAAGTCATGAAACTTGGGCAATAAATTCAGTAGCCCAGTTTTTAGTTCAACATCTGCACCCAGATTTGGGTGACGCGCTTGGAAAGGTGGCAGTGTAAAGTCTGGAGCTCCTGCTTCCTAGAGAGTAACCCTCCAGGGTGCTGCCATGTTATCTGCGTGTAGCTCAACAGAATCAGTAGAAGAGGAGCTTGTTTCTCCCTTAAATGATGCTTCAGATTCATCCTCAGATAGGACTGGTGAATTGGTATTAACCACTTCACCACCCTCAGAGGCTAACCGATGCTGAGCTCGCCTTATACGTGAAAGAGTTCTTTCAATTTCTGAATCAAAAGCGGCTTAACTCGGATCAGGTAGTGAACGCGTCATTCAATGAAAGAAACATACAACTCATGGTAATAGAAAAAATAAAATATGCAAATATGTAAATAAAAATATTTACACTAAGCAATAACTTAGCACACTGTTGCAACTCCCCGGCAACGGCGCCAAAAATTGGCGTGCGGAAACTCACCGATTAAGAAGTTATAATGAACTGACGTTGCGAGTATAGCTCTTAACCAATGAGGATTCTGCGTATCAACTTAGAAAGGGGTTATCACAAAATTTAGAAATAAATACTGGGAGTAGAAATCCCAGGTCGTCTACCAACGAGTTGCTAAGAGAGTGCAAATTATTGATCAGGGGTTTTCTCATAAAATTTGGAGTTTGGGGAATGGGCACAGAAATAATTGTAAATTAACAAAATATTTATATAATTGGAATAAAGGCTTTGGCTTGGGGAAGATTAACTAGAAGTTCTATCCTTGTTGGGACTATCAAGATGAATAATAATAGATTGTTGTTTCCACTTAGTTAACCTTCAACAAATGAAAGAAAGTCAAGTAGTTGAGCCAACTTCTATTCACAAGTCCTAATCCTCTCCCTTGGGAAGGATTAGCGTTAGCAATTACAATGCCAGTCAACAACTCCCAATTATTGTTCAACTCTTGAGTCTTCCAACTCAAGGGTCTCCAATATTAATCAACCCTTAAGCCAAGTTAGGAGTCTACTCCATTGATGTGAGAATTACTTGCATAGAATGAAAAAGGGAATAAAAGGTAGACATGATAACTGGGTAAAATAAAAACAGAAACTCAATTAAAGGTAAAAGTAGTTCTTTGCATTAATAATTCATAAAAACAATCCAATTGTAATTCTGAACATGGATTAAGGATATGAAAGAGTAAGGGAAAAAGGGAAACAAACTAGAATAGCGACTTCAACGAAGGTAATGACTCTTCTCAATATCCAAAGCAAAAGCATAAAAAAGAATCAAAACTAGAAATCTATGAATGTGTGAAAAAACCTAGAGGAAGTGGTAGAATTCTCTCTAAGGTTCTCAACTAAAACTAAACTATGCAAATGAGAATATGTCTTGAGTCTCTACTTGTCCCCTGACTCTAGTTTGTGTTTTTGGGCCGAAAACTGGGTCGAAACTCGGCCCAAAATTGCCCCCAGCATTTTGTGCGTTTTCTGCAGGTAGCGCATGTCACGCGTATGCGTTGCTAGTCATCCTCGCGTATCACGCGTACACGTCAGGCACGTGCACGCATCGCCTTGCGAACTCCAATTCTCACGCATGCGTCAGGTACGCGTGCGCGTCGCTCCTCGCTGGCTATCTCCTTCCATTCTTGTGCTCTTCCCATTTATGCAAGCTTCCTCTCCACCCTCTAAGCCATTTCTTCCATATAAAGCCTGAAAACACTTAAGCACAGATCACGACATCGAATGGTATAAAGGGGAATTAAAACACATAATTTAAGGGCTTAGGAAGCAAGTTTTCAATTGTAGAACAAAACTAGGAAAGAATTGTAAAAATATGCAAATTGTATGAATAAGTGTGCAGAGACTTGGTAAGAACCACTCAATTTAGCACAAGATAAACCATAAAATAGTGGTTTATCAGAAACACAACAAACTTCTAATAATAAGTAAGTTAATAAATATTTGTTCACCACATGAATCTTGTTCAATGTTTACTGCTTATACATGGTTTAATTATGGTTCAGTTGAAACCAGAAATGAATTCAATGTGTTCTTGTCTTTGAAGACTTATTCAAAGATGACTATGTGTGTGAAGTTTCTAATGAAGAGTAAGTTTCACATAAAAATTCTTTTTATTAATTTTAATGGTTGTTATTGAACTGTTTTCTATTTAATGCAACAGCCTTGCCAAAGAACAACAGCAACAATCTCAAGAACCTCGGTTGCCACAACAATCAGAACAAGAAGCACCTGTTAATGTGTAAGCATAAAATTCTTTAATATCACTTTTGTTTAATATAATTTTGGTTCACTGTAAGTTTGGATTTAGGTTCACTATAGGTTTGGATTTCAGTTCACTATAATGATTAATGTCATTTTTGTTAAATATCATTGTTAAATATGATAATAGTTTGGGATAATTATAGAAATGTTTACTATTTAATGCAGCAGACCTCTGGAACAGCAACAACAGCCCTGCGAAGAACCAACAGCGCAGCAATCCGAACAAGAACCACTTGTTGATGTGTAAGTTTTACTGCTTATATAAATACCGATAATGTTTACTGCTCATACATGGTGTAATTATGGTTCAGTTGAAACCAGAAATGAATTCAATGTGTTGTTGTCTTTGGACTCTCTTCTATTTCTTATAACTGCCCTCCAGAAACCAAAAAGCAAGGTGTTACGGGGTCTCTTACAAGTTCTGTTGTTGACGTTTCTGATGAAGAACAATTGATAAACCACTATTTTATGGTGTATATTGTACTCAATTGAGTGGATTTTATCAATCTTTCATACACTTTTTCATATGATGTGCATGAGTTTACGTTTTCCTTCCTGATTCTGTGCTATGATCGAAAACATGCTTCTTTGGTCTTAATTTTGATATGTTTAATCTTCTCTTATTACCATTCGATGCCTTGACATGTGTGTTAAGTGATTTCAGAGATTACAGGGCAAGAATGGCTTAGAGGATGGAAAGGAAGCCTGCAAAAGTGGAAGGAATACAAGAAGTTGAAGGAACTGCAAAGCTGTCAGCCTGACCCTCTCGCACTAAAACGACCATAACTTGAGCTACAAAAGTTCAAATGATGCGGTTCTAGTTGCGTTGGAAAGCTAACGTCCAGGGCTTCGATTTGATATATAATTTGTCATAGTGGCCATACAGTTAGGCGATGCGAACGCGTGCTCCACGCGGACGCGTCGCGTCTGCAAAAATCAGCGTGGCAGAATTCGTTTCCAGCGAATCATAGGCTATTTCGGGCCCAGATTCAAGCCCAAAAAACACAAATAAAAGGCTGCAAAGTGGAGGAATGAAAGAGGGGGCTCATAATTCACTTTTCAGAATTTAGATGTAGTTTTTAGAGAGAGAGGTTCTCTCCTCTCTCTTAGGATTTAGGATTAGGATTTCTATTAGGATTAGGATTTATTTCTTCTTCATCACAGGTTCAATGTTCCTTTACTTCAATTTCTCTGTCTACTTTTATTCATTCTATTATTTTATTTTAGTTTGCCAAATTGGCTTATGAACTTTTCATGTTAGGATTTTCTTAACTAATACAATTTGAGGTATTTTCAGATATATGATTTTAATTTAGCTTTTTGTATTCTTGGCTTTGGTTGAGTAATTGGTAACGCTTGAGTTATCAAAATAAAGCAGTGGTTGAAATTGGGAGCTGCTAATTAATTTGGATTCCACTAACTCTAGCCTTTCCAAGGGAAAGACTAGGACTTGAGGATCAAATTGATTAGTCCACTTGAATTTCCTTTATTTAGTAAGGGTTAACTAAGTGGGAGCAATAAACAATTCTCATCACCATTGATAAGGATAACTAGGACAGGACTTCCAGTTTTCATATCTTGCCAAGAGATTTTCTAATTATTAATTTATTTTTCTTATCAATTAAATTATTTGTTCAAACCTTTTTCAAAACCCCGAAATATACCTTTGCATAACCAATAATAAATCATACTTCCCTGCAATTCCTTGAGAAGACGACCCAAGGTTTAAATACTTCGGTTATCAATTCCAAAGGGGTTTGTTACTTGTGACAACCAAATGTTTGTAAGAAAGGACTTTTGTTGGTTTATAAGCTATACTTACAACGGGAATTTATTCTGAATTCTAGACCATCAATCTTCTTTTTGTTAGTTTTGTTTTTTTATTTTCTCTTACTACTATGAACTCTCACCCCTTTGGCTATGAGTCTGGTTACAATTATGTTGCAGGAAGAGAAGATTATAATGACAACAGGCATCAAGGTTGGAATAATAAAAGATGGGAGGAGCCACAAGGATTTGATCAATCCTCATGGCAACAACCACCTCCAATGGACTATCAACAACCATTCTGTGATGCTTATCAAGACAAAGGCTATGGTGAGCACTCTTCTGATTATCAGCAACCACCACCATATGCCTATGAACCCCCTCCTCAACATAACATTGGACTACCATACTCACAAGCCCCTTACCACCACTCACCTCCAAATGACCCTAATCCTTATCCATCACACCAACCACCATATGAACCATACCAAAAACCATCACCTCAATATACACCATCTCCTTATCATAATCAAGATGAACCCTCCTATCCACCCGGAACCTCCATGGAGAGCACACTTGCCTCTATCACTAGTCTCACCTCTACTCTTCAAGCACTTATATCCCGCATAGACCAACCCTCTACCTCGAATACTCAATCCTCAAGCTCCAGTGCACTTCCATCTCAACCACAGCATGATCTCTCCATTCCATCACCACCATCCATGGAAGAGCACCCACATCCATCAATCCAAGAGCAACATGATCCCAATGATGCTATTGACATAGAATAAGGGAAAAAGGATCATCTTCGCGAATCCATACTTCATAAGGAGCTAGAGGAGGCACTAAAGGTGAAGGTAGAAGAGACCTTTGCAGATGAAGGAGTAGCTGAAGAGAGTTATCATAGAAAGGAAGCCATCAAGAGGAATACAATTTCATACTTAAACACCTGGATCAAGCGATAAATCGATTGCCTTTCCGACATTCGGACATTCAAGGAACCCCCATGGCTTCCTATGTAGAATCTAATGAAGAACGTAGCATGAAGGAGATACTAGAAACTCCAGGGGACAATAAGGAGCGTGACTTTGTACTCGAACAAGTGGAGGAAGCCGGAATTATTGAAGAAGAAGAAGTGGTTCAAGACTTAAGAGATGCTGAACATCCATGGAAAGGTCAAGTTATAGAGCCTCCTTCAAAGACGTTTGAAACTGATGTTGAGAAAGGTGTACAACCTCCAAGGCATCTGACGTTAGGATTTTTGCCAGTAAAGAATTTCATAAAAACAATTGCGTTGTAGATATAGTCTCTAAGCCGACAAAAATCCCTTCGTACAAACGTTTTGGTTGTCACAAGTAACAAACCCCTTTAAAATTGATAACCGAAGTATTCAAACCTTGGGTCGTCTTCTCAAGGAATTGCAGGGAGGTATGTTCATATTATTGGTTATGAAAAAGTGTGTTTGGGGTTTTTGGATCAAGGTAAAAGGTTAGTTGGGCAATGGGCACAGGTATATTTTCAAAGCAATAAAAATAAATGAACGACTTTAAAATAAACTCTTGGCAAGGTATGGAAAAGAAAGCAATCATAGATCTGAAATATCTCAAATAGCATTAATTTAAAAGAGTAATCTGTAACATGGAAGAGTTCATAAATTTAATTGAAAAAATAAATAAAAAGGAACATTGAACCTGAATCGAGAGTCACTCTTAAAAACCAAGAGAAGTCCTAAATCCTAGTTTCTAAAAATCCTAATTTCTAATCCTAAGAGAGAGAGAGGAGAGAACCTCTCTCAAAACCAATCTAAATCATGAGAAGTGAATTATGAGTACATCCTCATGAATGGATGCATTCCCCCACTTTATAGCCTCTAATCTGTGTTATCTAGGCCGAGAACTGGGTCAGAAACAGCCCAAAATTCGCTGGTTGCGAATTTAACTTCGCTGATTTTCGTCACTTGCGACGCGGCCGCATGGATCACGCGGTCGCGTCGCCTAGCATCAGGGCCACTATGGCATATTATATATCAAATCGAAGCTCCGGACGTTAGCTTTCCAACGCAACTGGAACCGCGTCGTTTGGACCTCTGTAGCTAAAGTTATAGCCATTTGAGTGCGAAGAGGTCAGACTGGACAGCTTAGCAGTTTCTCCAACTTCTTGTATTCCTTCCACTTTTGCATGCTTCCTTTCCATCCTCTGAGTCATTCCTGCCTTATAATCTCTGAAAACACTTAACATACATATCAAGGCATCTAATGGTAATAAGAGAGGATTAATAATAAGCAAATATAAGATCAAAGAAGCATGTTTTCAATCAAAACACATAATTAGGAAGGAAATATAAAACCATGCAAATAGTATGAATAAGTGGGTAAAGAGTTAATAAAAACCACTCAATTGAGTACAAGATAAACCATAAAATAGTGATTTATCAACCTCCCCACACTTAAACATTAGCATGTCCTCATGCTAAGCTCAAGAGAGACTATAAAGATGAAGAGGAATGGTAGAATGTATGAAATGCAACCTATCTATATGAATGCAACTACATGCAAAAAAATGTTTCTACCTACTTGGTTAAAAGTAAATAAGCTCTTCAAGACAAACATAAACCAGGTTTCACTAATTCAAATCATACAATAAAAAGCAAGTAAACTTGTAAGAAGACAGCTCATGAAAGCAGGGAACATAGAATCAAGCATTGAACTCTCACTGGTAGTGTGTATCACTCGATCAAGCATTGAACCCTCACTGGTAGTGTGTATCACTCTAATCTCTCAAGTGTATAGGGTTATTCACTCTACTCTTCTCTAGTCATGCTTTCTAAACCTTGTTCTTCATCTAACCAATCAACAATATTTAATATACCAATGCAAACGTCATGAGGTCTTTTTCAAGGTTGTAATGGGGCTAAGGTAAGGGTAAAGGTATATATATGGCTAAGTGAGCTTTATAAATTGAATCTTTAATTAACCTAAACTCTCACCTAATATACATATACTCTATATACTTTTAAATTCATGCCTAGCTACCCATAATTCCCACTTTTGTATAATTCCCATACTCATGTATCAACTTTTTCTTTTTAATTTATTACATGTGCATTGATTTTTTTCATTAACTTAATATTGGGGTAATTTTGTCCCCTTTATTTATTTATTTATATTATATATATATATATATATATTCTCTCTATTTATTTACTTATTTATTGAATATTTTTGGATTTTTTTTTGTAGAGAAATAAACATAACTTATCAATGCACATGGATTTTCTATTATTTTTCTTATTTTGGTTTTTCATGAGTAGGTTCCCAAATTCCTAATATTCAAATAAATTAGAAACATGTTACATTCCCTTATCAACCCATGTTCCCAAAATTTCCCCACACTTATTTGCTACACAATCTCTATCTTAAGCTAACCAAAGATTCAATTGGGATAATTAATTTGTTTTCCGCTTAAGGCTAGTGATGTGGTTATAGAATAGAAGGGGATTAAAAGCTCAAGGGGCTAACAAAGGTGATGTAAAAGGTAGGCTTATTTGGGGTAAGTGAGTTGATAATCAAATATGGCCTCAATCATACGCAAGAATGTAAATATACTAAACAAATGACATATAGACTGGAACAAAATACAGATTACAATCATGGAGAAGGAAACACACAGGAATAAAATATTTATGGTTAAATAATATAACCATGTAAATAAGCTCAAAGTCTCACAGGTTGTGTGTTCTTTAGCTAAAAAACCATGTTCCAAATACAACTTCAAACAAATTTAACAAAAAAAATTTTCAATTTAAATTAGTAAAAATTTTCAAAGAATAGGATCTTAAGAAGAAACTTATTATTTTAACCAAGCAGTA
>NC_029781.3:63345795-63348729 GCF_000817695.3 Arachis duranensis
TCCTCGGTGCATGCTGAGATGTGCAGGTGGACGGGTTGCTCCAACTGATGCTTTTCTCATCAAGGAATGTGCGTAGGAACTTGTTTGTCTCTCCCATGTAAATGTCTTCCGGTCTCTTTCTGGTGGCCATCCTGAAAAGAAAAAGGGAAGGAAAGTAACCCAAAAATAAAGATAGAAATTAAAAGATGGAGTATGGTTGGGTTAATGCCAGATGAAAAGGGTCTCATTCACATGGTAGCTACAACATGTAAGAAAACAATAGAAGCCATGGCATACCAGTGGTGCAGAATATGCAACAATGGGGGAGAGAGTCGGGAAGGAAAGATAATATAAATTAAAAATCAATACAAAAGTAATACAGGTATAAAAGATTGGCATTGATTTAAATAATATTACCTAACCAGAATAAAACAAGTCATAAGCACCAAGATAATACCGGAGAAGAAATAACAGTTGAATAAATCACCAAGATAATACCAGAAAAGAAATAACAGTTGAATAAAAACATTTGAACACCAATGGTAAAAGAATAAATTTAGAAAAATAAAAATATGCAATGAATGAAAGTATGCAAATAAAATAAAATAAAATGAGAGGGAAAAAGGAGGAGAAGAAGAAAAAGAAAGTGAGAAAGGAGAGAGAAGGAAGAAATTAGGATTAGAAAAGAGAGGATAAGAAAATTGGCACTAATCTGGATAGGTTGTGCGACGTTGGCGACGCGGTCGCGTGGGTGACGCGGTCGCGTGGTGCGCGATAAGGTTGGGCGACGCGGACGCGTGGGGCACGCGATCGCGTGACTCGATTTGTGCTAGTGGCGCGAGTGCAGCCTCGCGATCGCACAACTCTCTGTTTGAAACTTGGTATTGCCAAAATCCAGGGTGACGTGGTCACGTGGTCGACGCGATCGCGCGGATGGCCTAATTTCCAATATGACGCGGACGCGTGGGTGACGCGTTCGCGTGGCAGGGCTTGTGCTGCTAGCACGGGTCCAGCCCAATTCCAGCTCAACTTTCGGCCAGACACCTTTTTTACGCCAATTTCAGGTCACGCGGCCGCGTGGGTGACGCGGTCGCGTGGGAGGCTATTTTTCCAAATGACGCGGACGCGTCATCGACGCATTCGCGTGGAGTCAATTTGTGCTAATAGCGCGCCTCCAGCCCTGCTCCTGCGTAACTCTCTGTTCACTTTATTATTCTCTCATCTCCTTGCGACGCGGACGCGTCGCTGATGCGGTCGCGTCGTGTGCTCGCTTTTTTTTTATGCAATATGCAGATACAAATGCAATGCTTAATGTGAATGCTATGCATGATTCCAGGTTCAATAAAATAAAATAAAACTCAAAAGCAAATAAAACTAAATAAAAATGAAAAATGAACGATCATACCATGGTGGGTTGTCTCCCACCTAGCACTTTTAGTTATAGTCCTTAAGTTGGACATTTGATGAGCTTCCTGCTAGGGTGGCTTGTGCTTGTATTGATCCAGGAATCCCCACCAATGTTTGTACTTCCAATAGCCTCCGGGATCCCAAACAAGGCGCAAAAAGCCTTCAAGCAAGTTAAAGCAAGTGACAAGGCCCCAAGAGTGGTGATTGGTAGAATGGATTCCAGGGTCCCAGACCTTGCCCTTGCACCCGTCTTTTGGTTGAGCAATATTGTTCCATCCGGGTGGCAAGCAGTCTGAATTCTCACGTAAGCGGCCAAACAACTTCCTAGACCCATTCAGTTGAGCTCTATTCCAACCTTTACGTTTAAGCTTAAAGCTTCCAACCATGATGAACCTTGCAGGACAATTCTTACCACTGACCATCTTCCTCTTGCTCTTAATGCCGCAAAGAGCTCTAAGTTGACCATCCGTCTCCAGTAGCCCATATTCAAGTGGGATTAGAAAGCTATGGGATATGAATTTTACCCACTTGAATGTTGTGAAGGATGATGGCGACTTATGGGGAGGTATCTTTAATGAAATTGCAAGCTCCATTCCCTTGTGCTCTTCTCTGATAATTACCACCTTTTTGCAAACTTCTTCAATTTCAACCTCTTCCTCTTGGTAGCTCTCTTTCAATTCAATCTCCTTTTCATTGCTTTCCAAGGGCATGGGAGGTTGTGCTTCTTCTTCTTGAATCTCCATCTCTTGATCAACTTCTTCCAAGGCTTCAACTGTGATATGCATTGGAAGTTGTACACCCTCCTCAGCATCAATTTCAACCGTCTTGGAAGGAGGCTCGATGTCTTGACTTTCCCATGGAGGTTCTGCATCTCCTAAGTCTTCAACCACTTCTTCTTCTTCTTGAACAATGGCAGCTTCTTCTACTTGTTCTAGTACGAATTCATTCTCTGTCTTGTTCACTGGGGTTTCTGGTATCTCCTTCATGCTACGCTCTTCACTAGACTGTCCACATGGGGCTGTGGCTGATCCTTGTGTATTTAAGCGTCTAGAAGCCCATTGAATTAATACTTGCCCCAGTAGTTGAGTGGTTGCCTGAAATCGATCCATTGTTTTCTTGAGACGATCGTTTGCCTCTTGATGCACTCGGTTTTCATAAATAGGATCATAATACTCTTGGATTGATGGATATGGAGATGGTGAATATTGAAGTGGTGGTTCTTGTGAGTAATTAGGTTGGAATTGGGGTGGTTCTATATATGGTTCATATGGCTCATAAGGTGGTTGGTATGGTGATTAAGGGTTAGGGTCATATGATGGTGAATGGTGGAAAGGGGCTTGTGAGTATGGTGGTCCAAAGTTATGTTGAGGAAAGCGTTCATAGGCATATGGTGGTGGTTGTTGATAGTCAAAAGAGTGCTCACCATAGCCATCATCTTGATATGCATCACAGAATGGTTGTTGATAGTCCATTGTAGGTGGTTGTTGCCATGAGGGTTGATCAAATCCTTGTGGCTCCTCCCATCTTTGATTGTTCCAACCATGGTGC
>NC_029781.3:63349328-63350941 GCF_000817695.3 Arachis duranensis
AACAAAGTTAGAACCAAACTCAAAGCGAGAGGGGTGAGAATTCATAGTAGTTATCAGAAATAAAGGGGAAAAAGGAGAAACAAATAAACAGATAAAAGAAAAATATTTTTTTTTAGAAAAATATTTAAAATAACCAATAATAAGGCACACGTTTGCAAATCCCCGGCAACGGCGCCATTTTGACATTAGGATTTTTGCCAGTAAAGAATTTCATAAAAATAGTCGCGTTGTAGATATAGTCTCTAAACCGACAAAAATCCCTTCGTACAAACGTTTTGGTTGTCACAAGTAACAAACCCCTTTAAAATTGATAACCGAAGTATTCAAACCTCGGGTCGTCTTCTCAAGGAATTGCAGGGAGGTACGTTCTTATTATTGGTTATGAAAAAGTGTGTTTGGGGTTTTTGGATCAAGGTAAAAGGTTAGTTGGGCAATGGGCACAGGTATATTTTCAAAGAAATAAAAGTAAATGAATGACTGTAAAATAAACTCTTGGCAAGGTATGGGAACTGGAGGTCCTATCCTGGTTATCCTTATCAATTGTAATGAGAATTGGATTTTTCTCCCACTTTTTTAACCTCTAACTATGAAGGTAAGTTAAGTGGATGAATTCCAATTTTCAATTAACAATGAGTTTGATAACTCAAGAGTCACCAGTTATTTAACCAGAGCCTAAAGGAAAACTATCTACTCGAATGAAAATAATTTGGATAAGTACCGACAATATAAATTAAAGAAAGCAATCATAGATCTGAAATATCTCAAATAGCATTAATTTAAAAGAGTAATCTGTAACATGGAAGAGTTCATAAATTTAATTGGAAAAATAAATAAAAAGGAACATTGAACCTGAATCGAGAGTCACTCTTAAAAACCAAGAGAAGTCCTAAATCCTAGTTTCTAAAAATCCTAATTTCTAATCCTAAGAGAGAGAGAGGAGAAAACCTCTCTCAAAACCAATCTAAATCATGAGAAGTGAATTATGAGTACATCTTCATGAATGGATGCATTCCCCCACTTTATAGCCTCTAATCTGTGTTTTCTGGGCCGAGAACTAGGTCAGAAACAGCCCAGAATTCGCTGGTTGCGAATTTAACTTCGTTGATTTTCGTCACTTGTGACGCGGCCGCATGGATCACACGGTCGCGTCGTCTAGCGTCAGGGCCACTATGGCATATTATACATCAAATCGAAGCCCCGGACGTTAGCTTTCCAACTCAACTGGAACCGCATCGTTTGGACCTCTGTAGCTAAAGTTATAGCCGTTTGAGTGCGAAGAGGTCAGGCTGGACAGCTTAGCAGTTTCTCCAACTTCTTGTATTCCTTCCACTTTTGCATGCTTCCTTTTCATCCTCTGAGTCATTCCTGCCTTGTAATCTCTGAAAACACTTAACACACATATCAAGGCATTGATGAGCGGATAATTTGTACGCTTTTTGGCATTGATTTTAGTATGTTTTTAGTAGTTTGAGTTGAGTTTTTAGTACATTTTTATTAGTTTTTAGTTAAAATTCACTTTTCTGGACTTTACTATGAGTTTGTGTGTTTTTCTGTGATTTCAGGTATTTTCTGGCTGAAATTGAGGGACCTGAGCAAAAATCTGATTCAGAGAC
>NC_029781.3:63354481-63355144 GCF_000817695.3 Arachis duranensis
CACAAGAGCTTGTTGATTTCTTATCAATCTTGCTTTTGGAGCAGTGATCTGCTAAGGCTTGGCTGGCCTCTGGCCATGTCTAGTGTTTTGGACCGAAGCTTTCTTTGAAAGCTTGGCTGGCTGTGAAGCCATGTCTAATTCCTGGACCGGAGTCTTAGACTAGCATTGCACTGATTCCTGGAATTCTCATTAAGAATTTTGATATCTTTTTCCATTTAATTTTCGAAAAACACAAAAAAAAATTTCAAAATCATAAAATCCAAAAATATTTCTTGTTTAAGTCTAGTGTCTCATCATAAGTTTGGTGTCAATTGCATGCATTCATGTGTCTAAGTGATCTTCAAGATGTTCTTGATGATTTACTTGCTCTGATCTTTGAATTCAATTTGACTTGATAGTTTTGTGTGTCTCATATGCATTTTCATTTTTGTTAGTGTCAGTAGTATACAAACTGCTAAGTTTGGTGTCTTGCATGCATTGTTATTTGATTCTTGTTGCATTTTGATTTTTTCCTATTATCAAAAACCCAAAAATATTTTTAATTTGTGTCTTCTCAAGTCAATAATACAGAGAATTGAAGATTCAGAACATACAGCAGAGGAATTGCACAGAAAAAGCTGGGCGTTCAAAACGCCCAGTGAAGAAGGACAGACTGGCGTTTAA
>NC_029781.3:63357676-63374223 GCF_000817695.3 Arachis duranensis
GATACTTACTATCAATTAATGATTTGATTCAACATTTCAAGTATGTTGCCTTTTCTGTTGAGAAAGGTTTAATGTTTGAATCATATCTTTTCTTGTTAGTCAAGTTTTTAATCTTCAAATCAAATCTTTTTTTAAAATGTTTTTCAAATCATATCTTCTCAATCACATTTTTTTTAATCAATCATATCTTCTTAACCACATCTTTTTCAAAATAGTTTTCAATCAAATCTTTTTGATTTCTAATTTCAAAATCTTTTTCAAAAATCACTTGATTTCTTTTCTATTTTCATTTTCGAAAATTAAGTAATGTTTTTCAAAAATGTTTTCAAAATTTTTCACTTAATTTTCGAAAATGACGGAAGGGAAGGCATCTTCATGCGCTTATCTGAAGTTCCTACCAATGAATTACATAAGTATCACTATCTTTATCTTTTATGTTATTTTCGTTCATCACCATATACATTTGAGTTTGCCTGACTAAGATTTACAAGATGACCATAGCTTGCTTCAATACTAACAATCTCCGTGGGATCGACCCTTACTCGCGTAAGGTTTATTACTTGGACGACCCAGTGCACTTGCTGGTTAGTTGTGCGAAGTTGTGTAATGCCATGGTATTGAGCCACCACGTTTTTGGGGTTCATTACCGGGGATTATGAGAGTTGTGAAAAAGTATTGTTCACAATTTCGCGCACCAGGCATCTAATGGTAATAAGAGAGGATTAATAATAAGCAAATATAAGATCAAAGAAGCATGTTTTCAATCAAAACACATAATTAGGAAGGAAATATAAAACCATGCAAATAGTATGAATAAGTGGGTAAAGAGTTAATAAAAACCACTCAATTGAGTACAAGATAAACCATAAAATAGTGGTTTATCAGCATCTCATGATTGAAGATTTTGAATGGAATGATTAAGAGATGGATTCGATCATTGATGAATTCTTATCTACATTTGAATCCTCTCCCATTGGACTTGACAAGGAGATAAAAGAAGAAGAAGCACAGCCTCCCATGCCCTTGGTGAACAATGAAAAAGAGATTGAATTGGAAGAGATCTACCAAGAGGAAGAGGTTGATATTGAAGAAGATTGCAAAGAGGTGGACGTTGTCAGAGAATAGCACAAGGGAGTGGAGCTTGCAAATTCATTAGAAATATCTCTCCCAAGACCATTACCTTCCAACACAACATTCAAGTGGGTAAAATTCCTATCCTTATCCTTTACTTTCCCACTTGAATATGGGCTACTGGAGACGGATGGTCAACTTAGAGCTCTTTGTGGCATTAAGAGCAAGAAGAAGATGGTTAGTGGTTGGAGTTGTCCAGCAAGGTTCGACATGGTTGTATGCTCCAAATTGACATGCAAGGGTTGGTATAAAGCTCAACTGAATGGGTCTAGGAAGTTGTTTGGCCGCTTTAGTGAGAATTCAGATTGCTTGCCACCCGGATGGAACAATATTGCTCAACAAGAAGACGGGTGCAAAAGCAAGGTTTAGGACCCCGGAATTCATTCTGACAATCAATACTTTTGGGGCCTTGTCACTTGCTTTAGCTTGCTTGAAGGCTTTCTGCGCCTAGTTTGGGATCCCAAAGGCTCTGGGAATTCCAAACACTGGTGGAGATTCTTGGATGAATACAAGCACAAGCCACCATAACAAAGAGCTCACCAGGATGTCCAACTTAAGGACTTTAACTAAAAGTGCTAGGTGGGAGACAACCCACCATGGTATGATCGTTCCTTTTTTAGTTTTGATCTTAGTCTGTTGTTGAATTTTGATTGAACCTGAAAATTTTTGCATGACATTCATTGCATTTTCATTCTGCATACTGCATAAAAAAAATCGTACGCGACACGACCGCATCGCCAATGCGTCCGCGTCATATGTGCATTGGGAAGAAAATAATATGAATAGAGAGTCACGCAAAAGTGCAGCTGGAGGCGTGCCTTTGGCACAAATTGGTCCACGCGACCACGTCATGTGGGAAAAACGCCTCCCACACGTCCGCGTCACCCACGCGAATGCGTGCCTCAAAATTGACGTAAAAAGGGTGTATGGCCGAAAGTTGAGCTAGAATTGGGTTGGACTCGTGCTAGAAGCACAAGCCCTGCCACGCGTATGCGTGCCCACGCGTCTGCGCTGTTTTCATATTTAGGCCATCCACGCGATCGCGTCAACCACGCGACCGCATCACCCAAATATTTGGCAATATGAATTTCAAACAGAGAGTTGCGTGACTGCGAGGCTGCACTCGCGCTAATGGCACAAATCGATCCACGAGATCGCGTGGATGACGCGTCCGCGTCATTTCATAGAAGCACTATCCGTGCGAACGTGTTGCTCACGCGTCCGCGTCACAAGCGGCGCACAGCTTATCCAAATCAGCCAAATACTTATCTTTTTCTTCCCCATACCTAAATCTTTTCTTTCCCTCTTATTTCTTTCTTCCTCCTTTCTTACTTTCTTTTTTTTCATTGGTGTTAAAATTCTCTTCTTCAATTGTTGCATCTTTTCTTGAATTATTCTGGTGCTTCATGACTTGTTTTATTCTGATTGGGTATTATTTTTAAGTCAATGCTAATTTTTATAATACTTATATTCCTTTTGCATTGATATGCACTTACACTTTCTTGCATTACTCACACTCTCTTCCCATTGTTGTAACTTTTGCACTATTCATATGCCATTTGCTTCCACTATTTTCTCACTTGCATGTTGTAGCTACCATGTAATTGAGATCTTTATTATTTGGCATTAACCAACCCATATTTTATTTATTTTCTTATCTTTATTTCTGGGTTACTTTTCCTCCTTTTCCTCTTCTTTCAGGATGGCCACCGAGAGGAAGGGAAAAGGAAGAACTTCTATATGGGGAGACAGGCAAGTCACTCTGCACAATCTATAGAGAAAGGCATCAGTTGGAGCAACTCCCATCCACTTGCACATCTTAGTATGCACCAAGGACGGAACAATCTTTAAGTGTGGGGAGGTCGATACCGATCTCTATGGGTTAGTTATTCTCTTCTTAACACCAATATTCTATTTTCTTTGTTTGTTCATTGTTGCATTGTATAATAGATTGCACGTGTAGTTAATTATTTGCATTTAAATACTACTTGGTTGAAAAATAATAAGTTTCTTTTAAGACCCTATTTTTGAAAAATTTCACTAATTTAAATCAAATATTTGTATGTTAAATTTGTTTGAAGTTGTATTTGGAACATGGTTTTTGAGCCAAAGAACACACAACCTGTGAGATTTTGAGCTTGTTTACATGGTTACATTATTTAACCATAAATTTTTATTCTTGTGTGTTTTCTTCTCTATGATTGCAATCTTTACTTTGTTTCAGTCTATATGTCCATTATTTAGTGTATTTATATGCTTGCATATGATTGAGGTCATTACTTGTTTTTACTCACTTATCCCAAATAAGCCTACCCTTTTATGTCACCCTTGTTAGCCACTTTGAGCTTTTTAATCCCCTTCTGTTTTATAACCACATTACTAGCCTTAAGCAAAAAAACAAAATAAAAAACCCCAAGTTGAATCCTTGGTTAGCTTAAGATAGATATTGTGTATAATTTAAGTGTGGGAAATTTTATAGGAACATGGGATGATAGAAAAAAGTAGGGAGTTAAATTGAATAAGTTATTTGAAAATTTGGGAAGCATGCTCATGTGAAATCAAAATAATTAAATTACCATGTGCATTGATAAAAAAATAAAATAAATAAAAATAAAAAAATAAAAAATGAAGTAATTAAATAAGGGGATACAAAAAAAATATATTACCCCAAATGCAAAATAAAAAGAATCAATGCACATGAGACAAAATTCAAAAAAAAAATAAGTTTGATACATGAGCATGTAATACAAAAGTGGGAAAATTTTGGGTAGCTAGGTAAATAATTTTAAATTATATAAAGTATGTATATGTTAGGTGGGATCTTAGACTAATCAAGGATTCACTTTGTTAGCTCACTAAGCCTTATATATACATCCTTACCCTTACCTCAGCCCCATTACAACCCTGAAAAGCCCTCATGATGTTTGCATTGGTATGCTAAATATTTGTTGATTGGTTAGATGAAGAACAAAATTTAGAAAGCATGATTAGAGAAGAGTAGAGTGAATTACCCTATACACTTGAGAGTTAGAGTGATATACACTACCAGTGAGGGTTCGATGCTTGATTCTATGTTCCCTGCTTTCATTAGCTATCTTCTTACAAGTTTACTTATCTTTTATTGTGTGATTTAAATTAGTGGAATTTGAATTATTTTTGTCTTGGAGAACTTATTTGCTTTTAACCAAGTAGGTAGAAACATTTTGCATGTAGTTGCATCCGCATAGATAGGTTGCATTGCATACTCTCTATCATTCCTCTTCACTCCTTTATAGCTTCTCTTGAGCTTAGCATGAGGACATGTTAATGTTTAAGTGTGGGGAGGTTGATAAACCACTATTTTATGGTTTATATTGTGCTCAATTGAGTGGATTTTATCAATCTTTCATACACTTATTCATATGATTTGCATGAGTTTACGTTTTCCTTCCTGATTCTGTGCTATGATTGAAAACATGCTTCTTTGGTCTTAATTTTGATATGTTTAATCTTCTCTTATTACCATTTGATGCCTTGACATGTGTGTTAAATGATTTTAGATATTACAGGGCAAGAATGGCTTAGAGGATGGAAAGGAAGCATGCAAAAGTGGAAGGAATACAAGAAGTTGAAGGAACTGCAAAGCTGTCAGCCTGACCCTCTCGCACTAAAAAGATCATAACTTGAGCTACAGAGGTCCAAATGATGCGGTTCCAGTTGCGTTGGAAAGCTAACGTTCGGGGCTTCAATTTGAAATATAATTTGTCATAGTGGCCATACAGTTAGGCGATGCAAACACGTGCTCCACGAGGACGCATCACATCTGCGAAAATCAGCGTGGCAGAATTCGTTTCCAGCAAATCCTGGGCTATTTCGGGCCCAGATTCAAGCCCAGAAGACACAGATAAAAGGCTGCAAAGTGGAGGAATGAAAGAGGGGGCTCATAATTCACTTTTCAGAATTTATATGTAGTTTTTAGAGAGAGAGGTTCTCTCCTCTCTCTTAGGATTTAGGATTATAATTTCTATTAGGATTAGGATTTATTTCTTCTTCATCACAGGTTCAATGTTCCTTTACTTCAATTTCTCTTCTACTTTTATTCATTCTATTATTTTATTTTAGTTTGCCAAATTGGCTTATGAACTTTTCATGTTAGGATTTTCTTAACTAATACAATTTGAGGTATTTTCAGATATATGGTTTTAATTTAGCTTTTTGCATTCTTCGCTTTGGCTGAGTAATTGGTAACGCTTGAGTTGTCAAAATAAAGCAGTGGTTGAAATTGGGAGTTGCTAATTAATTTGGATTCCACTAACTCTAGCCTTTACAAGGGAAAGACTAGGACTTGAGGATCAAATTGATTAGTCCACTTGACTTTCCTTTATTTAGTAAGGGTTAACTAAGTGGGAGCAATAAACAATTCTCATCACCATTGATAAGGATAACTAGGATAGGACTTCCAGTTTTCATATCTTGCCAAGAGATTTTCTAATTATTAATTTATTTTTCTTATCAATTAAATTATTTGTTCAAACCTTTTTCAAAACCCCGAAATATACCTTTGCATAACCAATAATAAATCATACTTCCCTGCAATTCCTTGAGAAGACGACCCGAGGTTTAAATACTTTGATTATCAATTCCAAAGGGGTTTGTTACTTGTGACAACCAAACAGTTGTAAGAAAGGACTTTTGTTGGTTTAGAAGCTATACTTACAACGGAAATTTATTCTGAATTCTAGACCACGCAAAAGTTCTCTCTTCAATAATCCCAACAACCTCCGGTGGCACGACAATCAGAACAAGAAACTCTAATCTTTTCATCATTTGATAGGTATGTTACTTGCATTTCTTCAATATCATTTTGTATAATATCATTTCGGTTCACTGTAGGTTTGGATTTAGGTTCACTATTTGTTTGGATTTCGGTTCACTATAATGATTAAATATCATTTTTGTTTAATACCTTTGTTAAATATCTATCATTTGCAGTGCTGCTCAACCTAGGGAAAGGGAAGATGAAAGGCCTTCCTTTAAGCTTGGGATAAGTCCACCAGCATCTCAACCAAGTCAGCCCTCTCAACCGACTGTTTCATAGCTTAAAATCCTGGAAGAGGCGGTGAGATGCTGGAGTGACATCAGCATTAAAGTTTGCTGAAGCAACTTCTTCAGAACCAACCTTACCAGCTTCTGAAGTTTACAAAACTCCGGAGAAAAAGACAAAAATCACAAATGAGTTGATTGAAAAGTGTTATCATTGGATGGCACATGTAAAACAGACAAAAGATGGTAGCAATGAATACAAACCAGTATTTGTCTTGAAACATGAGGCACTCTACGAGGGATTAAGAGAATATTTCATGTCTCTAATGCTCGAAGAACAACTGCATGCCACGGTAAATCCTTTGCCAATTCCGTTAACATTAATGATTTTTTTTAAACACTTTTATATAGTATATCTCATAAATTTTCATCCTGTAGGTGGTTAGTATACACAGCATGATTTTCAACGAAATAAAAGTTCGGCGGTATCAAGAACAAATATACATTGTGCCGCTGGATATTGTGGTAAGCTAAATTTCTTATTCACTGCTGATTCCTGTTCTGTTGAGTTCTTTTGCATGAACAAAACTTTTTTCTTGATGATTGAATGTTTTTCATGTTTTATTCAGCATATGATTTGTGTTCGGTTCAGTGGAAATCTGATTTAACTAATGTTCATTTTGCAGAATATTATGTTGGGAACACATGGCATGGAGTACACTGATAAGAGGACAAACAAGGCTTACAGGTTTGATATTGAGCAGTATGCCTACCACCACCAGTTTCTTGACAAAAGGAAACTTGCATCGCATCCATTTCTAAGTTGTAATTTCTAAAAATTCTTTGATAATTCTCTTTGCTATTGTTTCGACTGAAATATTCTATAATTTTTCAAAACTTCATCTATTTGTCCCAATTTGTAATGGAGGGCATTGGTGGTTGTGGATTGCTGATGTCAACAAAAGGGAATTCTATGTCCTTGACCCTATCAATAAGCCAAAAAAATATATACCTAAAGCAAGAGTGCAACTGAACAAATTTGTGGTAAGTTATTTTGTTGTAAATTATTCAAATTATTCTATACATGAGAGGAGTTCGGTTCACTGTTGTTGGTTCTCTTTATTTACTTTTTTTGCTCTTTCAGGGTTTTAATAATTTCCTAGATGAGGGTGTAGGCTAGGGCGGAACCCTTAATGGAGGCTGGATTGGGAGAGGAGGCATAGTATATCCAATTGAATCGTCAATGTACAAAGTAAGAATCTTTCTCTTCTATGATGCTATTTTTAATGTGTTTTATTTTGTATACTATTGATCGTATTATACTCAATTCTTGCTTAGCTATGATTGTGGAATATACGTGATGAAATGGCTCGAAACAATTGACCCACAAAAAATCAAAAGTGGGAAGAGATATAAATATAAATCTTGGACACAAGTAAGTACTTTCTATATTAATAAACTTCTTTCTTTTTTTATTTGATAGTGTAACTAGGGCTTTGAAGTTTGTTGTTACTATATTCAATAGTTATTTTCCATGCAAAAATACTATTCTTGTTGATTGAAATTTGATCACCATTTATTCACCACATAAAAAATGTTCGGTTCGGTGGCTTTTATAATTTTGATTCACCAGGTGAATGTTTTTCGGTTTGGTGGCCTCTTTTTAATTTGTTCAGGGTTTACGGTTACTGTGATTGCATTGTTACAGTATAACTAAGGCTTTGAATGAAATTTGTTGTTATTTAATGTGATTTTGATTTAATTAATATTTAAAGTAGAGATTTAGGGTTTTTGTCATTGCATTTTTACAGTATAATTAAGGTTTTGAATGATATCGTTCTTATTTCAGTTGGGTTCATTTTTTATGTAACTAATTCCTTTCAATTGAAATGTAGGAAGATATTGATAGCTTCAGGTACCAATATGGTCCGCACATTCTGTTGCATGAAATGAATAAAATCAGAGACCAAGTGATTTGGAAATCTCATGCAATAATACTCCGAAGCCATCTGTTACCCTCTCCAGCCCTTATTGTAAATTCACATCTGAGAATTTAGATAGTAAATAGCATATACTATAATTGACTGGTTGTGATTTACAATATTTTGTTTAAAATGTTTAAAAAGAAAAAAATGATTACTTCAAATGTATATATGTCAATATTAATGTAAATATTAATGTTAATATTTATATTTGATTCAAAATAGATTACTCATCTGAGATGTTAATTTATATATCTCTTGGAACTGTCTGGCTGCTGTTTTAATCCAGGTTCTCATTAATTGCAATCACTATATTTACCAATACATTACGAACACCAAACAAACACAGTGAACCGAAATTAATATAGTAGGCGAACCGAAAGTTGCAAATACATTGTACAGAAATTCGGTAAGCTAAACCTTAAACTCAAAACCCTAAATCGTGAACCCTAAACACTAAACTGTAAACCCTAAAACCCTAAACCCTAAAACCTAAACCCTAAACCCTGAACCCTGAACCCTAAACCTTAAACCTTAAACCCTAAACTCTAAACCCTAAACCCTAAACCCTAAACCCTGAACCCTAAACCCTAAAACCATAACCTCCAAAACCCTAAACCCTGAACCCTAAACCCTGAATCCTAAACCCTAAACTTTGAACCCTAAACCCTAAAATCTTAACCCCTAAAACCCTAAACCCTAAACCCTGAACCCTGAACCCTAAACCCTAAACCCGAAACACTAAACGCTGAAATTAACCCTAGACTAAGAACAGTAGACGAATAAAAAAACTGCATATATCAATACACTAGACGAATCGAAAAACTGCATATATCAATATAGAATTTCACAAAAAAGTGACTATTCATTAAAGACTAACAACATTTAGAAATTAACCCTGTTATAACTATAGTGAACCGAAATTTGTTCACGAGTGAACCAAAATTTACATTAATAAAAACTAAAACTTGTACAATCCTCTCTTGGATAATTCATATATGGCTCATTGTAAAAAGTGGAGTTTGACTGAATTGATGATCCGGAGTCTAAAAGGTTCAACTACAAAAGACATAATTAATTGTATATTAGCAAAATGAACAATTGAATTTTTAACTAATCAAAAGCAAGTCAATTTTACCTCGCTTGGAGCTGTCTTTTTCTTTTTCTTCATGGCATTTAAGATCTTTTTTTCAGGTTTGATCCAAGTCTATTCTTGGGCCGACCTCTTGTTTTGACACGTAGTGAACTTTGAAGGTCATTCACATTGCTTAATGTCGCTTCTTTGTGGGTTAACAAACTTTTTCCTTTGCTTCTCTCTTGATATTCTTCCATCTCCACCATGACCTTGTCAAATGCTCGGTGCAGAATTCCAGTCAACTCTTCAGACTCGGATGCAAATTCACATATATTGTGAGACCGAAACACTAATTCGTCAAATCTCTTACTTCTTGGCTCTAGTAGAGGTTCATCTTAACTACTCTTGATGCGTGTGTGTCTCCTTTTTATGTTCTTGCTCCAGCGTTCCAATATGTATTTCGGTGCCACGTTATCCACTCACTCAAAGCTTAGGACGCTTAGGGAATGGCGGCACAATATGCCCCTAGACTCAAACAGCAAGCGATGGCACTTTACATCTCGTGATACTACGTCATAGGTGACGACAAACTTGTTGAATGTGGAGTTGGAAACCTGCTCTATGACTTCATATGTTGTGAAACCTAGGGTGGAATGCATTGATCTTGTGATATAGTTCACTTTACCTTTGAATTGAGCTTGAACTTCCCTGAACTTCTCATGGGTATATACACACTGAAACTATGCCTCTATTGCTGATTTTGTTGCGCACGGTATCACGGTGTGAAAATCTGCAGCATCGAATTCTCTCTCTGCTTGCTAGGCAATTGTCGTATTGCTTCACGAATTGTCTCAAGGAGCTATTCCATGTGATGAACTTGTTGAAAAATGAATGCATGCTCTCTCTCCTTTGTGTGCTTCTCATCCCGGTCCAAAAGTGGTGATCCAAGTAGACTGGAATCCATATATGGCGATCCTCGTACAACTCTGCAAACCAAACCGAAGCCATAAGGTGTGGTGAACCGAAAATAGTGCATGCTTTGGGAAAAAAGATATGAGCATACAAATAATTCGAATTGATATCTCAATTACCTGAAAGCCACTTGTTGCCTCCGAGGCCGTACTTTCTAAGGAAATCGATCCAGTTTCTGTCAAATGCTTCTTTTTTGTACAAGTTCCAAACAACATGGCTCATCTCTTGTTCAATTTCGTTGTGTCCCTTGTAGCCATTTAATTTGCTTGGAATCTTCTTCATAACGTGCCAGATGCACCAACGGTGAACTGTTGTTGGCAAGCACAGCTCAATTGCCCTTTGAATCAATGCGTATTGATCGATAAGAATACCTTTTGGTGCCTTCCCTCCCATGCAACGTAGCCAACACTCAAATAGCCATTTGAATGATTGGATGTCCTCATTTTTCATCAGCGCGCATCCAAGAAGTGTCGACTGGCCATGGTGATTCACGACAACAAAAGATCCTAAAATAAAATTGTACCTGCATAAATAATAAGCACAAGGTGGTGAACCAAAATATATACACTCACTGAACATCAAAAATATATTTGAAAGAACCGAATACCTGTTTGTGTTATAAGTGGTGTCAAATGAAACCACATCTCCGAAATAATCAAATGCAGCCCTACTTCTTGCATCGGCCCAGAGTGCATGTTTAATGCAGTGATCGGCTTCAAGGTTGAGCTCAAAGAAGATATTTGGGTTCTTCTCTTTCATTCTTACTAGGTACTTCCCAAATTCTTTGGCATCGTCTTCTTCGAAAATATTCCGTACTTCCCTTGTGATGTAATTCTTGACGTCTTTTTCTATAAAACCTAGTTCACGGTGGCTGCTGATAAACCCCATTTGTAGGGTTTATCTTGTATTGATTTTAGGGGATTTTATCACCTTTTACCCACATTTATTCAATGAAATAGCATGGTTTTGTATATTCTCCTTTAATTGTGCTTAAGAGTGAAAACATGCTTTTTAGGACTTAAAATAGCTAAATATAATTCTCCTTGATTCCATTAGATGCCTTGCTATGTTTGTTAAGTGATTTAAGGTTTAGGAGGCAAAGATTGGATCAAGGTAATGAAGAAAGAAGCATGAAAAGTTGGAGAACTCATGAAGAAATGAAAGAACCGAAAAGCTGTCAAGCCGAACTCTTCGTACTTAATTGGCCATAACTTGAGCTACAGAGGTCCAAATGATGCGGTTTTAGTTGGGTTAGAAAGCTAACATCCGGGGCTTCGAAACAATATAAGATTTGCCATAGTTGCTACACGTATGGTGGCGCGCACGCGTCGTTGCTGCCACCTGGTTCACTTAAAGCAAAACGTGGCCAGCGAATTCTAAAGCCTTGTGGGCCCAATCCAACTCATTTCTGATGCTATTTAACCCAAGGAGTGAAGAGGGAAACAAAAGTTAGTTACCATTAGTTTAGTTTAGCTTAGTTTTTGAGGGAAAATTAGTTTTAGAGAGAGAAGCTCTCACTTCTCTCTAGAACTAGGATTAGGATTAGGATTAGTTCTGATTTGAGGTAATTCATGATAATTGTGATTTCCTTGATTGTTGTTGTTAATTCTTTGCAATAATTGTTGTTAGATTCTATTCTTGTTGTTGATTTACTATGTTTTCCTTTTGTGCCTTCCAAGTGTTTGATGAAATGTTGGTTGGATTTTAGTGTAGATTTTGTTCCTCTTGGCCTAGGTAGAGTAATTAGTGACACTTGAGTTATCTAATTCCTTTGTTGATTGGTAATTGGAGAGATTGCTAATTGGTTTGGAGTGCACTAAAGCTAGTCTTTCCTTGGGAGTTGGCTAGGACTTGTGGCTCAAGTCAATTCATCCACTTGACTTTCCTTTATTTAGTAAGGGTTAACTAAGTGGTAGCAATGAACAATTCTCATCACAATTGAGAAGGATAACTAGGATAGGACTTCTAATTTTCATACCTTGCCAAGAGCCTTTTATAGTTGTTAGTTTATTTTCATTGCCATTTACTTTTCATGCTTCTTATCCAAAAACCCCAAAATAACTCACAACCAATAACAAGACACTTTATTGTAATTCCTAGGGAGAACGACCCGAGGTTTGAATACTTCGGTTTATAAATTTAGGGGTTTGTTTTAGTGACAAACAACTTTTTGTATGAAAAGATTATTACTTGGTTTAGGAACTATACTTGCAACGAGAATTCATTTGTGAAATTCTAAACCATCAAAAATCCAATCATCAGCTGCCAGCTGCTGCCACAAATGATTGGTAAGTTTTGCTCGGTCTGATTCCAGCTTCCTCGTGGGTTTCAATGGTGCGACGCACGAACATTCTAAGATCCTATGTTGTTTGAGCATCTCAGCCTGGTCTGGACAACAAGGATGTGAGTGATTCAAAACAACTTTGGAAATTGTCCAAAAATCAACATCCTTCATTATGTGTACGTAAATTCTAGCCAGACAATTTAACCCAACTGAAGGGTTTGTCTTCAAAATTAGAGATATCTTTGATTTTCACCTCCCCTCTCTGGAGCATACAATTAGTTGATTCTTAATCTTGTCTCCGTCCCGATTCGTGTTCCTTATTTTGGTGAAAAAACCAACAAGTTTGGAATAATGTTTATAGAACTTTCCAGCTTCTTCTAGTGTCTTGAAAATCATTCCCACCTTTAGGACAAATTTTTCATCCACAACACAGCTGGTTTGCACGGTGAATCGAAATCCTAATTATGGTGAACCGAAATCTTAATTACGGTGAAACAATTATATAGTGCTTAGGGAACAAAACAGAATATATTCGTCTAATTTTTTTAGACTCCTTTCTGCATACCAAACCGAACACATGCACATAGTGAATCAACTCTTTAGTACTTACCGAACCGAAAAGTTACTCACATTTACTCACAGTTACTCGCGCTCACAGTTACATATTATCATTTCAATTCAATTCAATTCAGATGTAGATCATCTCAGTCCATTCAATTCACCTCAAATAAAATTAGCAAATTTATTGCATTGAATTCGATTCAAAATTCAATAATCTAAACCTCATCAAATTGATGCGCTTCAGAAGAATTATCCAAATTGCACTCATTCAACTGATTTGAAGTTGATTCATTCATTGTTTCAATTCAGAAGTGCATATCGAAGAAGAAGATGAACGACGAAGCTAATTGTGTTGAAGTCAATTCAGATCCATAATGCAGAAAAAAAACATGAAAGAGGAGAACAACGAATTTAATTAGGTTGAAGAAGAAGAAGAAGAAGAAGAAGAAGAACATGAAAAAGATTTATGTTGTATGAAAAAGTTTACATTGAAAAAGGTTGATCACGCAAAATAAGAATTACGTTATATACGTTATAAAAAGCGCGTGTCAAAATAAACGAATGTGTTGGGTGTAGAATGAAAAGTACTTAGATACCATCCATGTAATATTTACATGTAGAATTTTTCCAAAAGATATAAACCCATCAAATTTATTGGCTGTTACATGGACATCCTAGAATTAATATCTTTAAGATATGAACAAATAAAATATTTAATTTAATAGTACCATCTTTTCTTAAGATAGAATACTCAGTGCAAAAAATTAAGAAATTTAACGGCAGCGATACAGAAAATGACACTTTTGAGATTCCTGTCCTCATAATGAATCCAGAACGCGTCATTGAATGGCTGGAAAAATATTAGAATGTGAATAAAGTAATAATACATCAATATTTATGTCGGGGGAAAAATATTTATTTATGATAAACTGCTTAATTTCCAAGTTTATGGCATTTTTCTTTCTCCTTTTCTTTTTTATTTATTTATTTTTTTATTCACTTTGATTTCAAGTTTATTTTTCGCATTAAAGTAAAAGATGCATTGTTTCTGAATGATCCTGTTATTCTTCAAAGTTTAACATCCTACGCAAATCAGCAACTTGGAACCGCAATGTGACTCAACTAATTTTGAAGTTTCTAACGGGTGATTGAACTGGTAGAGTAAAAAATTTAAAGATTCCTTTAAGTTTAACCGAAATTAAGAATTGCATTTGTTTATTGTTACTATCTCAATATAATAAAGATGGTTAATATTGCTATTAATATTATATGTAAAGAGTAATAGAAAATAGAATTTAAAATACTTATAAAATAAAAGAAGAGAAAGAATTGTAATAGTAATATAAGGAGAATGGTATTTGATTGCAACATAAAAGGGAATCGATTTCTTATTATTTGGTTGTGTGTAGTAAAAGAAAATAAATGCTTTATAGTAAGAAAGAGAGAGAGTGAATATCTTAGATATATTATTGCTGTGTGTCATATGGACAGAGGCTTAACCTCCTTTTATAGGCATAATGAAGGAAAATTTTCAACCTTCATTAATGTACATTCTTTCTTGGTAAAATGAGAACTGAGTCATCCAGCCATGACATTAATGGTCATCCATATCTATTATGTTTATCATAACACTCCCCCTTGGATGACCATTTCGGATTATTGCCTCGTTAAAACCTTACTAAAGAAAAACCCAGTGGGAAAAAAACCTTAGTGAAGGAAAAAGAGTACAATATCCTTTAATGATAGGGACTGCCTCATTAAAAACCTTGTCAAGAAAAACCCAATGGGAAAAAAACCTGACCAAGAAAAAAAGAGTACAGTCTCCCCCTCTTGCCGACATCATTTAACGTCTCGAAATCGGCGCATCCCAATCTCATGTACCAATCTTTCAAAGGAGGATTTTAGGAGTGACTTTGTAAATAAATCTGCCAGATTGTCACTTGAGTGGATCTGTTGGACATCAATTGTCCCTTGATTTTGAAGATCATGAGTGAAGAAGAATTTGGGAGAAATATGCTTTGTTCTATCGCCTTTAATGTATCCGCCTTTAAGTTGAGCAATGCATGCTGTATTATCTTCAAACAGGACAGTCGGAGCTATCTTATGATCAATCAGTCCACATGATGACATAATATATTGAATCAGACTCCTCAGCCAAAAACACTCGCGACTAGCTTCATGAATCGCTAGTATTTCAGCATGATTAGAGGATGTTGCAGCAATTGTCTGTTTCGTGGACCTCCAAGATATAGCTGTACCACCATATGTGAACAGGTATCCTGTTTGAGATCTCCCTTTATGTGGATCAGACAAGTATCCGGCATCTGTATAGCCAACTAGTTGTGACTTGGATCCGTAGGGATAAAACAATCCCATATCAACCGTTCCATGAAGATATCAAAAAATTTGTTTGATTCCACTCCAATGTCTTCTGGTTGGAGAGGAACTATACCTTGCTAGTAAATTCACCGTAAATGATATATCAGGTCGTGTATTATTAGCAAGATACATTAGCGCTCCAATTGGCACTAAGATATGGTACTTCAGGACCAAAGATATCTTCATTTTCTTCTTTAGGACGGAATTGATCATTTTCAACATCTAAAGATCTTACGATCATTGGGGTACTTAATGGATGTGACTTATCCATATAAAATCTCTTCAAGATCTTTTCTGTGTATGGTGTTTGATGAATAAAGATCCAGGATCTTATCTGTGTATGTTGTTTGATGAATAAAGATCCCATTTTTTGTATGCTCGATCTGCAGGCCGAGACAAAATTTAGTCATTCCAAGATCTTTCATCTCAAACTCTTCTTTTAGAGTTTTTATAATTCTTGGAATCTCTTCAGGAGTCCCAATGATATTTAAATCATCAACGTACACAGCTATTATAATGAACCCAGATGTAGTTTTCTTTATGAAAACACATGGGCAGATGTCATCATTCTTGAAACCGTTTTTGGCCAGATACTCAGTAAGACGATTATACCATATTCGTCCAGATTGCTTTAGACCATATAAAGATCTTTGCAAATTGACTGAGTATAACCCTTGCGAATATTCATTGGATGGTTTAGATATTTTTAGTCCTTCAGGGACTTTCATATAGATATCACGATCTAATGAGCCGTACAAATAGGTTGTTACCACATCCATTAAATGCATATGCAGTTTATGATATGCAGATAAACTGACCAAATAACGCAAAGTTATCGCATCCACTACAGGAGAATACGTTTCTTCATAATCTATACCGGGCCTTTGTGAAAAACCTTGTGCCACAAGTCGGGCTTTATAGCGCACAACTTCATTTTTCTCATTTCGTTTTCTCACAAATACCCACTTATATCCAACAGGTTTTACATCTTCAGGTGTACAGACTACAGGTCCAAAGACTTCACGTTTTGCAAGTGAGTCTAATTTAGCCTTCATGGCTGCTTCCCATTTTGGCCAATCATTTCTTTGTCGACATTCTTCAACTGATCTTGGCTCAAGATCCTTACTTTCATGCATGATAT
>NC_029781.3:63374321-63375129 GCF_000817695.3 Arachis duranensis
CCTCACGTAAGGTATTACTTGGACGACCCAGTGCACTTGCTGGTTAGTTGTGCGGGATTGCAAAGTGTGATTGCAATTTCGTGCACCAACAATCCACAAACCGGACTTTAAATACTTCTCCAGTTTGTATCTCAAGATACCTCACTATAGAGGAAGAATCATATCCAACATATATCCCTAATTTTCTTTGGGGTCCCATTTTGGTGCGATTAGGTGGTGCAATGGGAACATATATTGCACACCCAAATATTCTTAAATGGGGGATATTTGGCTGCTGGCCAAAAGCTAATTGCATAGGAGAGAACTGATGGTAACTCGTTGGCCTCAAACGAATAAGTGCTGCTGCATGTAAAATAGCATGCCCCCAAACCGAAGTTGGGAGATTTGTTCTCATAAGCAAGGGTCTAGCAATTAATTGGAGGCGCTTAATAAGTGATTCTGCTAACCCATTTTGTGTGTGAACATAAGCTACTGGATATTCAACACTTATTCCATTAGCCATACAATAAGCATCAAAAGCTTGGGAAGTAAATTCACCAGCATTATCAAGACGAATTGCTTTAATTGGATTTTCTGAAAATTATGCTTTTAATCGAATAATTTGAGCCAGTAATCTTGCAAACGCTAGGTTGCGAGAAGATAATAAGCACACATGTGACCATCTCGAAGATGCGTCTATCAGGACCATAAAATATCTAAAAGATCCACATGGTGGATGAATAGGTCCACATATATCACCTTGAATCCTTTCTAAGAATTCAGGGGACTCAAATTCAACCTTTACTGGTGATGGCCTTAAAATTAACTT
>NC_029781.3:63375178-63401352 GCF_000817695.3 Arachis duranensis
AACATGCAGCACAACAAAATTCACTAGTTTTAAGAATCTTCTAGTTCTTTAGTGAATGTCCATGGGAGTTTTCAATAATTCTCCTCATCATGGTTGTTTCCGGATGACCCAATCGGTCGTGCCAAGTTATGAATTCATTTGGGCTAGTAAACTTCTGGTTTACAGTGGCATGTGATTCAATTGCACTAATCTTAGTATAATACAACCCAGATGAAAGTGAGGGTAATTTTTCTAATATAACTTTCTTATTTGAATCATGAGTTGTGATACATAAGTATTCATGACTTTCCTCATTCATAGTCTCAATATGATATCCATTTCGACGAATATCTTTGAAACTCAACAAGTTCCTCAGAGACTTGGTAGATAATAGTGCATTATTTATTATAAATTTTGTTCCTCCAGGAAACAAAATTATAGCTCTTCCGGAGCCTTCTATCACATTGCCTGAGCCAATAATAGTGTTAACATATTCCTCTTTTGGCACAAGATGGGTAAAATATATATCACTTTTGAGAATAGTGTGCGAACTTGCACTATCCGCAAGGCATACTTCTTCATTACATATTCTTTCCATTTTCTTCAAAAACAAATAATAATAAAATGAGTAGTATGCACAGTTAAATTGAGTATTTGATCAGAATTATTTTTCTAAGAAACACTGTACATAAAATAATGTCATATACTAAAATTTTATTTTAAAATTTGACACATTTAATAATTTCAAAATTCATATTAATATTTCATTATTTATGTACATCACATTTGAAACTTAAATACATAGAAAATAAAACTTAACAATAAGTTCTTTACATTATTTATTTACATATATACTTCACAATTTCACATATTAAACTATTCCATCATTGATCAGCAATCCCACATATTAACTATTCCATCATTGATCAAATGACCAATATTTCCTTCAGGATCCTCAAAGAAATCAGATACATCATAATGAGTGGTGGAGTTCTCAGCATCATTTGAAACAAAATTTGTTTCCTTTCCTTTGTCGTTCTTTTTCAAAGATGCCTGGTAAAGATCGACTAGGTGCCTTGGGGTACGACAGATACGTGACCAATGGCCCTTTCCACCACAGCGGAAACACTTCTCCTCTGTTGATTTATTCTGCCCGATATTCCTTTCTTTATCCCACTTCTGGTGAGATCCTCTCTTTTGAACATAATTCTTTTTCCTTCCATAAATTTTCTTGTTATTAAAAGCTTGCCATTTACCTCTTCTGGGGTAATGATTTACCGCATTTACTTCAGGAAATGGGGCGGCGCCAGCTGGGCGCGCTTCATGATTTTTCAATAACAACTCATTGTTGCGTTCAGCAACAAGAAGGCAAGAAATTAACTCAGAATATTTTTTAAACCCTTTCTCTCGATACTGCTGCTGCAGGAGCACATTCGAGGCATGGAAGGTTGAGAAAGTTTTCTCCAACATATCATGATCAGATATCTTTTTCCCACATAATTTCATTCTTGAGGTGATTCAAAACATTGCAGAATTATATTCATTTATAGATTTAAATCTTGTAAACGCAAATGCGTCCATTCATACCGGGCTTGAGGAAGTATCACCGTTTTCTGATGATTATACCTTAAGGTCTTTCCAAAGATCTGCAGGATCTTTTAATGTAAGATATTCATTTTTCAATCCCTCGTCAAGATGACGACGAAGAAAAATCATGGCTTTGGCTTTATCCTTTTGGGATGCATTATTTTCAGCCTTAATGGTATCTCCAAGATCCATTGAATCAAGATGGATTTCAACATCTAGTATCCATGATAAATAATTATTCCCAGATATATCAAGAGCATTTTTGTATTGTGTATATATATACAAAGATAAGAAAAAGTATTAAAAATAAAGAGAGAGAGAATTGCATTTGTTTATTGTTACTATCTCAATATAATAAAGATGGTTAATATTGCTATTAATATTATATGTAAAGAGTAATAGAAAATAGAATTTAAAATACTTATAAAATAAAAGAAGAGAAAGAATTGTAATAGTAATATAAGGAGAAGGGTATTTGATTGCAACACAAAAAGGAATCGATTTCTTATTATTTGGTTGTGTGTAGTAAAAGAAAATAAATGCTTTATAGTAAGAAAGAGAGAGAGGGAATATCTTAGATATATTATTGCTGTGTGTCATATGGACGGAGGCTTAACCTCCTTTTATAGGCATAATGAAGGAAAATTTTCAACCTTCATTAATGTACATTCTTTCTTGGTAAAATGAGAACTGAGTCATCCAACCATGACATTAATGGTCATCCATATCTATTATGTTTATCATAACATTAACCAATTTTTTTTAGCTTTTTTAATTCACTATTAATTCGTTTTTATTCTAAGTCAAACTGATTTGATAATCAATTTTTGATCAACCCGGTCAAACCAGTCAATTAGATCCAGTTCTCACAACAATGCTAATTTTAAAACAAATAGGTAACAAATTTGTAAACATGATCCCGTATAGTTATTAACGAGAAATTAGATCTTGTATTGTTTTGAATAAGGATTTAGAACAAAGTAGAGAGGAATATGAAATTACGGCATAAGAACTTGACTTGACCCAAGTTCTCCGTCGCATTTCTCTACCATATGATGAAGTTGACCAAAGCATATTCGTCTTTAATTCTTCACAAGAAACCTTACAACAAAACAAGTTGCATCTTGTGCTCACAAGTAAAATAGGAGAATTTTTACTTTGCACCGCAAATCACATGACCAACAAAACAATATGTTAGACGAAGACCCCTCTGTACTATTTTCTTTTCAAATTAACAAAATAAAAAAATTAATAAAAGAAGACACGAACTAATTTCAACAAGAATTACAATAATAACACTTCACTTTGGCTATACTACCGGTCTGTGATGTCTTGTGTTTGAACTGCGAAGCGTCACGCCGTGCAAAAACTTTGTGAATCCGACGAAGCTGAGTTTTCCATCGGATTTTCGGATCCAATCACCCATTAGAGCATAAGCTGAAGGTCCCAAACTCATCTCCTGAAGCATTATATGAAAAATGAGACTAGTTTAATAACTTTTGCACAAAGTTCATAGCTATTTGGATGGTTAAGAAAAGGATTTGCAAACCTGTGCCAACTCCTCTACTGAAATGACTCGGTTCCCCGCCTCTTCAAAATGCTCAAACGCTGTGGTAGCCATGTTGTCCCAATCCGGATGAACCTCCAGCTGGTATACACTGATTGCAGCGGCGCAGAACTCTTCGAAGTTCATTTTTTTATATGAGAGTGCCTCCATCTTATTTCAAGAAAATATGCAAAGCAGATTTTCAGTATTGCAATGCAATCAAACAAAATAATGGATTAACTGCTATTGCTGATCCCCAGGGGAAGTAAGATTTTTCATTTGTCAAATATAACATTAACATCCTCATATTTTCACTAGAGTCAAATAATAGGTCCTTTCTTCCACGTATTCTAATGCTTGTACAAAGAAAATTTAGCAATTGATTCGTCTTAACAAGGTTATGTGGAGCAATAATTTTCAGCATGTTAAATTAGAAACAATCAAGATGACTATATGTGTCTAAATTACATATCGCAGATAACTCACCAAATGTAAAATCTCAGGGACCCTTGATTCCTTCATGGCATCAGTTGAATTTTTCATAAGAGCCTGCAATTTTATATGAATTCCGGTTAATAGATTGAGTAAAGAATAGAAAAAAAATTCACCCACAATACATGAACAACAGAAGACAAACTATGGCAAATTAGTTTGCTGGAGCTAGCAGATGACAGTCATGACATAAGGATGTTATATAAGTTTAACAGCTAATAATATCGTATTTTTAGTTTTAAGAACGTATCTTAACATAATAGAGGGATCACAAAGACCATGAACTTACCCCTCTAAAATTATCGAGTGAAACATAGCCGTCTTTTGGTTCCAGAAGGCTAAACTGCGCTCTAAGGTAGATAAGTTCGTCTTCTGTCAATGCTTTTGAGAGAGCCTGCATTATGTAAATGAAAGCAACAGGCAACATTATTCCTGTTCCATAATTCCCAACCACCACCCAAAGAGGGAAGTGGGAATGACAAAAGATGGGTTAGTTTTAATGGGAGCAAAGAGATTACTACCTTCAATGCTGCACGCTTCAAAGGTGAGGCACGCACATATGACTTGACTAACTTGTAAATCAAAATATCTAAAGGAATGGGAACGTTTTCATTCCTCAACCACGGATGAGCTGCGAATACCAAGGTAATTCTTTATCAGAAAGAATCATGCAATGAGGTTACTAGTGTATTAGTGTATGTGTGAGTAATTTCAAATATGAGCAATCAATTGTTTGTAAACACTTTTTGAGCGAAACATTCTGAGACATACTTAGAGCTTGGGCAGCAGTCATCCTTTTCCTGTGGTCCTTGTTCAATAGTCTCTTAACAAAGTCTTTAGCTTCTGGTGATATTGATGGCCAAGGTGTATCGTCAAAGTTAGGATTTGCTCTTAACACAGACCGGAATATTCCTGATTCAGTGCGTGCCCAAAATGGTCTACTTCCACATAACAATATGTATGATATAACTCCAATACTCCATAGGTCTGCCTCAACACTGTAAGATCTATGCAGCACTTCAGGTGCGACATAGTAGGCACTCCCAACAATATCATTGAGGCGTTGATCTGCATAATAATTAAGTGTCAACAGGAAATTGGTAAGCGAGGTCGAAGAGAATTAAGCATTATGTTAAAACAACTCGATTTAAACCATGGTATATAATGGTATTACTTAATTAGTGATAAAGATATTAGGGAAATTTTCAAATAAATGCTCTCCCACCCTCATTGCTAAATGTCACCTAGAGTCTGGCAGAGGTACGAAGTGAGTCACAAATTGATATTGAAAAGAATGCTAAGGATATACAACAACAATCAACAACAAAGTCTTATCCCATTAAATAGTATCGACAACATGGATCAAATGATGCCATTATGCCCTGTTATATATCATGTTTACAATGAGACCGTTTACACACGTTAAGATATGTACCCAACACAAAGGAGCAGTAAGGTTGGGAGGAGTGAAAATAGGGACCGAAAATTGGAAGGAAAATGCTGGAATGAAAGCTGGGAAGGTATTAGACACAGCATAACAGCTTCGCTCATTTTCTTTCTTCAGTTTTATATCACCTATTTTCTACTAAGCAATGGGTTATACGCTGCTACACTTAAAACTTGAGTTACATCTACATTCTTAATTCAGCTGAGATGAAAATAGCACAGCATAGCATATCAAAGACAATGTCTTGGCCAACCACCAAGTAGAAGATGCCAAAAGGATAGAGAATACGAAAGCTAGAAAAATGCATATCCAATAGAGTTCTGTACAATCTCCTTTCTTCACCCATAATCAATATTTTGATCATCTTAACATAGTATATTTACTATTAGGCATTTATTCTTTTATGTATATAAATAGTATATCGAATATTTGACTTCTATTCTTTTATGAGGTTGGTATGGACCCTTTAATATTGGACTTTTATGCATTTATTGCCTGTGGAAAGCCTTCACTAAGTGAAAAATAACAAATGAGAACCTAGTGTAAGCATCATAGTAAAATATATAATGGGGAAAGGAAGGGGAAGTAGATAGTAATCAAACATGACAAAGTCATATACGGGAATTTGCAGTGTTCAACAAAGTTACAAAACAGTTAATAATTCAACCGGAAATATTTAAGCAAAGATAAAGAATATTAAACATAAAAATCACAAAAGTTAAGGTGAAAGCTAGCTTCGTACAGAACGTGTTAATAAATTTGGAGAACAAAATCTAATCACAGGCATTATCATAAAAAAAATGCTCTTTTTGTTTAGCACAAGCACGTCAAGTATCTCTAGTTAAGATATATTTCAGATATACCAAGCAAATCGAAAATATTATAAAAAGTAGTTGAGTTCTTAACTACTATGAAGATGTCTACACTACATTTAAGGCCAACAAAATGGGAAATGGTACAATATTACTACTCCTCCATTGCACCACGCCCTCTTTTTGGGGGGTATGCATTCTCCCTCCTCCCAACTAGTCTCCTCACTAGAGATCGAACCAAATTTCTCCCTGGGTTTATAATGTGCCTCTAGCACTGCACTATGAAGTTTGGCTGTTGGACTATAGAAAATTAACATGAGAAGATACTACACACAATAAACCTAGCGAATTGCATGTGCTGTATTATACTGCGTGATAATGACTATATTAAGTTAATCAGTCATAAATACCTGGTCTAACAAAATCAGATAGACCAAAATCAATGGCTTTCATCAAAGCATCCTCTTGTTTTGAGACAAAAAGGAAATTCTGCAAAGCATGCAAAATATACATCGTGAAGTTGTATACTAGAGAGGTAATTATACTAAAGGAGGGGGAAAATCATTCATTCATAGACATGAGAAAAGTTGTTAAAAGCTTCATACCTCCGGTTTTAGATCACGATGTACAACTCCTTGGAGATGGCAAAAGGCAACTACATCTAAAATTTGTAAAAGAATAACTTTCGCATCATCCTCTGTGTATCTTCCACCTCTGTATCAAATAATATAATACCAAAATAGAATTATAATCATGTGATTCAAAACCAAACTTCTGTAAGAAAAAAATACAGAGTGCCAAGAACAAATGGAAAATAGCACTTCGAATTTACCTATCTAGAATTCTGTCAAGTAGTTCTCCACCCTCACACAACCTGATAAGAACAAAAATATAATAAATTTCTCATTCAATTATTGTATGTATGTACTAATATTACCCAGATACGAAACTTGCCACGTCATTAATATTCTTGGAACCACAAACCAATGACAAATTCCTTATACCGAATAATCATGAAATATATCTGGATAGAAATGACCCTGCCATCCTTTAATATAATAAAATCCGAAATGAATGAAAGCAATTTTCAGAAAGGATTGTTCACATACTCCATTACTATGTAGACATTATTGACATCCTCAAATGCATCATGAAACTTGACCAAATTTTTATGACCAGATAAGGCCTTCAACATTTTCACCTCCCTCCTAACATCTTCAATTGCTATTGCTGAAGTCATCTGCCATATAAAAATCAGTTTATTACAATAACCATTAACCAAGCCAAATTTAAAATCAACCGAAACTTAACAAAATCAAAGTTCAATGTATGCTGACATATGTCATGAAAATAAAATAAAATATCTATGATCGCAAGAGCACAACAATTCTCCCAAGTAATTGATTGACTAGTAGAATAGAATAGTATAGAGTCATCTTTTAAGCTGCACATACTCTTCGCAGAAAAATCAACCAGTAGAGGCCAAGTAACTGAGTTATCTTATTTGATGCCCATAGGTTTGCAACAAAAGGGCTCGTTAAAGCATTCGTCAATAGGTAACAATTGTTAAGTGCCAGCATCATTGTGAGCATTTCTTATAAACTAATCCTCCAATTTATCTCCTAAGTTCTAATGGAGAATGAAAAACAAGGCATGACATAAGCTTCTTAAATCTACAACTAAGCACCACTTTGCTTCGTTGCTTCTTACAAACTCCCAGCTCTCTATCCCCTTTCTTTGGCAAGAAGGCAATATCAGTACCAAGATTTAACCATTTGAGCCAAAACCAATTGGCCACAGATAAAACAAATGCAAAATATGTTTTTGATGAACTATAGCTCCCACATAAATATCTTCAGCAAAAGCCACATCTTTCGACAACTTCCACTTTAGAGGTTACAACTTCATCTTCTCCTTGCTTCTCCAACAACTTCTAACAATCCCAGTCACATATTCCAAATCGCCTTTTGTAATGCTCTAAGAAACCAACAAGAAGTAAGTAGTTGAAGGCAAAGTTGTTCAGTCGCTTTACCCCAGAACTAACCAAAGTGCTAGCTAGCATTATTAAATTATAAAATCCTGCACTGCTTTAGATTTCATACTTCTGAGTTTTGTATACTCTTCTGGTGATACTAGCGCTGACTTAGAACTTCAGTCCACAACCACACCAGCAGATTCCATAAGGGGGCATACATCATTTTTCCAAGCAGAGAACTTGAATGCAAAATTTAATTCCGAAATTTCATGAACAAGTAACCACTAATTTCGCTAAATCATCACTACACTACTAACACGTAATTACAGTGCAAAAAAGGGTCACAAAATTCAAGAGCTAATAAAAAATTGACCAATAGTAACAAAGAAAAACCGTATCAAATGATCTTCACAATTCACAGTTCAACATAGTAACAAAGACAAAAGCCCAATTTCTACCTGATCAACAACATACATAAGAAATCACCAACAAGAATCTTCTTACCTTAGCTTTGGATATGATTTTGACGGCAACTGATTGACCCTTAAGGTCACCCTTCTTCCCTTTAGCCCAGCAAGTATGACCAAAATGCCCTCGACCCACTTCCTTTCCTAGCTCGAACTTCGCACCAAAGTTCTTAAAATAACCAAAGCTCTTATCAAGGGACCGCTCTCCACCTTCTGCGCCGGCACCGCCACCACCGCCTTCACCTTGCTCCTCCGGTATGGGACCGTCTTTTGGCTTCGTCTTCCCCTGCCTCCGCAGCAGTGCCGCCATGATCGGCTTCGCCGGTGACGGGGGAGGCAGCGGCCAACGGAATTTTCGCCCTGGCGTCTTCGCCGCCGGCGACGCCGCCACCCCTGGCGGAAGCGGGCTTGTGAAGGGGCTTGTCGAGAAAGAGTTCGCCGGAGTACTCCTCCCCGGAGTGGCCGTCGAAGCATCGCTGACGCCAGACACGGAGTTGTTCCCTACTGCTACCGGCGCCGGCGAGACATGCGGCGGTTTGACGTGGTGATTGGCGGCGGCGCCCTCGTTATCGACGGCGATGCTCTTGCTGCAGCAATGGCCCATGGCGGTGATCGGCGAGAAAAGTCAAAGCCTCAGAAGCTCCAAAAACGTCGCCGGAGAATTTGAGAAAAAAATAAAAAAGGAAAAAAACACTGTAGAGAGAGAAGTAAAGAGAGAGAGACAGAGAGAGAGAAGAGTTTAATAAGAAGGAAGAAGAAAGAACTAAGGAGAGAAAGGAGAAAATTGAATGAAAAAAAAAAAAGAAAAGGGGAAAGTGAGAGTTATTTTTTTTATTTTGAAGTCAGAGAATTAATTTGAGCTTAATATGGAGACAGTCCAACTGTATTCATTTATTGGGTGAAAGTAAATTGCTTCGTTACGTTGGTTGGATCTTTTCCTTGTGTTTTGAATTGAACCACCTCCCTATAATTCCTCTTAAAGTTAATAAATCCAATGGGACTATTTTATATTTCTCAACAAATTTCTTAATCATCCATATTTTTAATCTTTGTAATATTATATTACTATTTGTTATAATCATCTTGCAATGATTATTTTTTTGGTTTTAAATATATTTGGGGTCGATAACCATATGATTTTCCTTTTGGATTTTGTGGCCATTTAAAGTAACAACGATGTAAACACCACATACCGCGTAACTTGTACCAATATTTTAGTGTTTTTGGATTTCAAAGTGTTTTTAACTTTCTATTGCATATTGTATGGTTTTTAAATTTTTACTTTTTATTTCCAAGAATCCTTTGTCCTCTTTTCTAATATTGTTGGTAAAAAATAAGAAGTATAATATTTTTTAAAAGATAATATTTTTTTGTTAGAAGTAAAAGATAAATTAGCATATTTATACTCTTATTTTTTTATTTTTAAAATAATTAAATAATTAATCTAATTAGCTATCTTTTTAAATCTTAATTAATATCAATAAAATATAGTTAAAATCCATTTAATTAATACTGAATGTACTATTTTTTATGCCATTTGCATTTTTTTTTAAATAATATAATAATGAAATTTATTGTCAATACTTTTTTTTCATGTAACTTTTCATGGGCTGGCGAATAACAATGTTGAGGAGACTGTGTCAATGTCTTTGGAGTACAGAAGAATATACGAGGATTTTGCAATTGAACAAAAGAGAACTCGTTGCTTAACAGAAACTTCTCGGCGAATGGCATCACATAATCATTGACGTTATGTTTCGGTAAGCTTTTGTATTTTTGTGTAATACTTTTTTGTATTTTGGGTTTTATTTGGTCTTCCTTTTGGTTGCCAATTTGAACATAATAAATCATACGCCCATGCATTCATACAAGCGACCTGAAAAAGTTAAAATCATATTTATCAAAATCAAACTAGTAATTGATCCGGTCAAAAGTATACTGATTTTTTCTTTTGATATTAGATTATTGAATTATAGATAATTAGTATTTTTTTCATTACAGAATTATTAAATTTTAAAAAATTACATCTACTTAATCTTAGTATTATGGATTATGATAAAATAGATTTATAAAATTAAAAGATAAATTTTATAAAAAAAATTGTGGACACAAAAATTTTTATTGGTCAAAAAGATTAAAGTTTTGTAGACCACAAAAAAATTTAAGTGATAAGTTTTTTAGTTATTATTTTGTATACAAGAATTTGAAAGAGATGAGAGAGAGAGGTGGAAAAACACTGGGTGAAAAACCACTCGGAAGGGTAGTAATAGGCAAATCATCAAACACGAGAAGGATCTTAAATTTTGGAACAAAGAAGAGTATAAGCGATTGGAACATGATACTTTCTCCATCTTTGTTGACAATCTTCCGGCTGATATATCAAAACAAGAACTCTACAGTTTGTTCAACTGGACGGGAACGATTATCGACATCTACCTGTCACGGAAGAACAAAAATGGGCAGATCTATTTGTTTGCTTTTATACGGTACACTACAAAAAGGGGAGTTCTGAAGGCGATTGCAGAAATGAACCATTTTGCAGTGAGAGGAAAGAGAATGTTTGTAGTAGAAGCAAAGTACATGAGAACAATTGAACTAAAGGATGGTAAAGGGGAAGAAGTGCAGAGAACCATAAGACAAAACAAAGATGAAATATCTCAACAGTACAAGGATTCAAGAAAAGTAGAAGAGAAGGGAGAAAAGGACCTAAGAGGTGAGAATGCTAAGGATCCAAAAAAGAATGGATGGACCAAGAATATAGATATTCCAGTTGCAAAAGACAATATCATATGGTTACAAAGGAGTATTGTTGGAGGCACAAAAAGGATGATCAACTTCGAGACGCTCCGTCAAAATATTCATAAGGAATGGCAGTGCGTAACGCATGTAAGGGAATTGGGCGCATACAAAACAATGCTAACGTTCGACACCATTTTCAGTGCAGAGGAAGCGTACACATTCAGAATGAATGATCTGTTAAAATTGCTCCATATGGTATAGAGATAGGATGAGAGCGAGAGAAGTGAAACAAGAAGAATGGCTGGAGTGCTATGGAGTACCAATACATGCCTGGTCAACGGAGACATTTACCAAAATAGGAGGTCAATGGGACGAAGTGGTAAAGTGTGACAATTTAACAAAAACATGTAGCTCGTTTAGCGCTGGCCGCGTGCTGATTGATACATGCATGTTCGACACCATCAATGAATGGATCCATGTTACCGTAGGTATGACCGAATTTGATGTCCTTGTGAAAGAGATAGGTGGAGAGGTGTATCGAGAAGACTGCTTTTTGGAGAAAAAAGTTGACGATGTAGCTGAATACGCAATGATCATAACAGATATGCAAAACAATGGCATAAGGGATGAAGCTAGTAGTGGAACTGAGCTGAAGGCGGCTAGCTGGGATCCGGTGGCAAAGATTATGGCGGGGAAGAATTGGACAAGGAACAAAATGAGGGCAAAGCGGGAATTTCACTTTCTGAATTAAATGAATAGAATTTTCAAAATTTAAATTGCCATTATACGTGCGAAGATGTTACGTTATTTAAGGAAAAGGAGACTAATTTGGCATTTGCAGCTCAGCAGGAGGAAGATTCTGATTGCACTGTATCTTGTAATTATGAGGAGATATACAAAGAGCATCCAAAGGCTTATGCAAAGGGAATTATTGGGCTGCTGCAAAAAAGCCCAATTTCTTGAAACAAGAGGAGGGAACAGAAAATAACAACAAAGCCCAACGGTATGTGGATGGGCTAGGGCGGGTTGAAGCGGGTAGGGCTGGCTTGCTGGAGCAGACGACCCGATTTGATGACTGCGACCCATCTGCTCTCAATGCCGCACGAATCCAATGGGGGGGAGGAAGCGGGGGTCTAAGTTGAGAGGGACAGAGCTGATTGGAGTACAGAGACAATATAAGGATATAACAGAAATAGCAAACACTCACCACCAGGAAGAAGGGCAGGGGTCTGACGATCCATTTTGCGGGAGGTCAAAGGCAGGGGACATGTTGTTGGTGGAGTTGGGGGAAGGATCAGGAAATGGGGAACATGACGACATTGTGCTAGACAGGTCTTGCATAGAGGTTATTATGCGCGAAGGGTCAACGATCTACAGAGACAACCAAAGCCGGAATTGGGAAGAGGAGCTGGCAGAGAATAACGTGGCTTGGAAATTGGCGGTCGAATCAGGAACAGCACCATGTAGTGATGAGGAGGACATCATGGCTATTCTCCAAAAGCAAAATGAAGCTATAGCTTTGAAACGAAAACTATCGAAGAAAAAGGAGAAAATTAGAAGAAGTTGGCCAAAAACACGCAAACAGGTGTGTAACAAAATTTACAAATGATTTTAAGCTCTTGGAATATTAGGGGGTTGGGAGGTGTTGCAAAATTGAATATGATAAAAAAAATTTCAAAAATAAGCTCAGACTAGATATGTTGGGGTTGATAGAAAGAAAAAAAGAGAAGGTAAATTGATATGATGTAGCTAGGATTTTGGGAAATGATAGTGCTAGCTGGGAGTGTGTTAACTCTGTTGGTGCCTGGTACACGAAATCGTGATTCACACTTTTCACAACTCCGTGCAGCTGACCAGCAAGTGCACTGGGTCGTCCAAGTAATACCTTATGTGAGTAAGGGTCGATCCCACGGAGATTGTCGGCTTGAAGCAAGCTATAGTTATCTTGTAACTCTTAGTCAGGATAGCAATAATAATTCTTAGTTTTAATTAGAATAAGTAAAAGAACGTGGATTAAATGATACTTGTTATGCAGCAATGGAGAACAGGTTGAGGTTTTGGAGATGCTCTGTCTTCTGAACTTATGCTTTCCTACTGTCTTCTGAACTTCTGCTTTCCTACTGTCTTCTTCTTCACGCACGCAAGGCTCCTTCCATGGCAAGCTGTACGTTGGTGGATCACCGTTGTCAATGGCTACTAGCCGTCCTCTCAATGAAAAAAGTCCATGTATATGGCTAATCATCTGTCGGTTCTCACTAATATTGGAATAGGATCCATTGATCTTTTTGCACACTGTCATTGCGCCCAGCATTCGTGAGTTTGAAGCTCGTCACATTCATCCCTTCTCGGATCCTACTCGGAATACCACAGACAATGTTTAGACTTTTCGGATCTCAGAAATGCTGCCAATTGATTCTAGCTTATACCACGAAGACTCTGGTTTCACGGATTTGATCACTCCGTTGTCAGGAGAGACAATCAAACTCATGAACCAGAAACCCAAGAGATACACACTCAATCTAAGGTAGAACAGAAGTGGTTGTCAGGCACACGTTTATAAGTTGAGAATGGTGATGAGTGTCACGGATCATCACATTCATCATGTTGAAGTGCGAATGAATATCTTAGAATAGAAACAAGCGTGATTGAATAGAAAATAGAAATAATTGCATTAATTCATCGAGACACAGCAGAGCTCCTCACCCCCAACCATGGGGTTTAGAGACTCATGCCATAGAAGATACAATTTCAAATGTAAAATTTCATGAGGTACAAAATGGATCTCTAAAAGTAGTTTTTATACTAAACTAGTAACCTAGGTTTACAGAGAATAGGTAAACTAAGATAGATAGTGCAGAAATTCACTTCCAGGGCCTACTTGGTGTGTGTTTGGGCTGAACATTGAAGCTTCCACGTGTAAAGGCTATTCCTGGTGTTTAACTTCAGCTTTTGTGCCAGTTTGGGCGTTTAACTCCAGCTTTTATGCCAGTTCTGGCGTTTAACGCTAGAATAGGGTAGAAAGTTGGCGTTAAACGCCAGTTTGCATGATCTCAACTTGGATAAAGTATGGACTATTATATATTTCTGGAAAGCCCAAGATGTCTACTTTTCAACGCAATTGAGAGCGCACCAATTGGGCTTCTGTAGCTCAAGAAAATCTATTTCGAGTACAGGGAGGTCAGAATCTAACAGCATCTGCAGTCCTTTTTCAGCCTCTGAATCAGATTTTTGCTCAGGTCCCTCAATTTTAGCCAGAAAATACCTGAAATCATAGAAAAACACACAAACTCATAGTAAAGTCCAGAAATGTGATTTTTGCATAAAAACTAATAAAAATATACTAAAAAGTAACTAAAACATACTAAAAACTACATAAAAATACCACCAAAAAGCGTATAAAATATCCGCTCATCACAACACCAAACTTAAATTGTTGTTTGTTCTCAAGCAACTAGATAAATAAAATAGGATAACAAAGAAAATCAAGAGGTAATACATCTCAAAGTTTTAAGTGACGCTCAGATTCTAATTAGATGAGCGGGACTAGTAGCTTTTTGCTCCTGAACAGTTTTGGCATCTCAATTCATCCTTTGAAGCTCAGAATGATTGGAATCTATAGGAACTCAGAATTTTAGATAGTGTTATTAATTCTCCTAGTTCAGTATGTTGATTCTTGAACACAACTACTTTATGAGTCTTGGACGTGACCCTAAGTACTTTGTTTTCCAGTATTACCACCGGATACATAAATGCCACAGACATATAACTGGCTAAACCTTTTCAGATTGTGACTTAGCTTTGCTAAAGTCCCCAATCAGAGGTCTCCAGAGTTCTTAAGCACACTTTTTTTGCTTTGGATCATGACTTTAACCATTCAATCTCAAGCTTTTCACTTGGACCTTCATACCACAAGCACATGGTTAGGGGCAGCTTGTTTTAGCCGCTTAGACCAGGATTTTATTCCTTTGGGCCCTCCTATCCATTAATGCTCAAAGCCTTGGATCCTTTTTATGCCTTGCCTTTTGGTTTTAAGGGCTATTGGCTTTTTCTACTTGCTTTTTCTTTTTCTTTCTTTTTTTCACTACTTTTTCTTGCTTCAAGAATCAATTTCATGATTTTTTTTCAGATTATCAATAACATTTCTCTTTGTTCATCATTCTTTCAAGAGCCAACAATTTTAACATTCATAAATTTCACTATCAAAAATATGTACTGTTCAAGCATTCGTTCAGAAGACAAAAAGTGTTGCTACCATATAAAATAATTAGAATTTTTCTTATTAAAAACTTGAAATAATTGCCTCCTTACTTTAGAAAAAATCTACTATTTTATTCATGTTTAGTGATGATAAGAAGAATAAATTATAGCTTACTTGGAGATAATAAAAATAAAAATAAAATAAAGATCCTAATTACTAATACTTATGTAATTCTTAAGATAGGTTTCTAATAATAAAAGTTATCACAGATTTAATATTAGGACTCAACAACCTTTATTTTGGGAGATGGATGCTCCTTCAATCTGTGGGGTGTCTGGTCCCTCAAGGGAGAGCTTCTGGCGCTTCAGCTCCTGAGCTCATGCCATTGCTTTTCTTGTTCCTTAAGCAGTTTGCAAAGCATGCTATTTTGATTTTACTGTTATTCCTTAAGTTGATCTATAGCTTCTTGCAGCTTGGTGACAGATGCTTCTAGGCGGGTCCAGTAGTCAATCTGAGGGATTTCTGGGAGGAACTCATGTGCCCTCCTCTTGATGGAGTTATCTTGCACTTGTTGTCCTTCTACTGACTTTTTGGTGATTTGGTGCTCGACTGAGATATACTCATCCACCCCATCTTTACCCCAGCATCTTTACATAGCAGAGAGATTAAGATTGGGTAAGCCAATTTGGCGTCAGTGGAGTTCTTGTTTGCAATTGTGTAAAGCTCACAAGAAATCAGATGATGAAACTCCACTTCGTTTCCCAGCATAATGCAATGGATCATCACTGCTCTTTTGACAGTGACTTCAGAGCGGTTGCTGGTGGGCAGTATAGAACGCCCAATGAAGTCCAGCCAGCCCCTAGTGACTGGTTTGAAATCTCCTATCTTGAGTTGATTTGGGACACCCTTTGTGTTGGTTATCCACTTGGTTCCAGGAATGCATATGTCCTCTAGAACTTAGTCCAAGCGCTTATCTAATCTCATCATTCTCCTATTAAAGAATTCTGGATCATCTTGTAGTTGATGCAGCTTAAAGATCTCTCTTATTTTGTCCAGGTAGAAGTAAATAATCTTCCCTCTGACCATAGTTCAAAAGGTATAGAAGGCAATTCCAGTCATTCTCTTCTTATCTATTTGCCATAGATTTGAGTAGAATTCCTGAACTATGTTTTTACCCACCTTTGTCTTAGGATTAGCTAGAATTTCCCAGCCCCTGTTTTGAATCTGCTCTTGGATCTCTAGATATTCATCTTCTTTCAGATCGAATTTAACTTCCGGGATCACTGACCTTAGACCCATTATTTTGTGGTAATGGTCTGCATGTTCTTTGGTTAAGAACCTCTCTTGATTCTAAAGTGGTTTTGGAGTGTTCTCTTTCTTGCCTCTTGAAGTGGTTTGTTTTCCCTTAGGAGCCATGACCTTAGTGAATCTTAGCTCAGTGATAACGAAAAACACACCAAACTTAGAGGTTTGCTTGTCCTCAAGCAAAAGAAAGGAAAGGAGAGGAATATAAGGAGAGTCAAATTCGAGTTGTAGAGGAGAGGGGGAGGTCGAATGTGAATTTAAAAGGGAGGGGTGGGTTCGAAAATTTTAAAAAAGATATGATAGAAGATATGATTTGTAAAAGATAAATATGATATGAAAAAGATGCAATTTTAAAATTGAAAAGATATGAGAGATTTGAAAAAGATAAATCTGAATTTGAAAAGATAGTATGATGAGTTGAAAAAGATTTGAGAAGAAATTAAAAAAATAAATGAGTTTTGAAAAAGATTTGAAAAGAAGTTGAAGAAGATTTGAGAAAGATTTTTAGGATTAAAAATTTATTCTTAATTTTTTTTTTGAAATTGAAATTGAAAGATGATAATTTGTAACATGTTTATGCAATAAATTTTGGATGGAAACATAAAAATTTGAAAAAAATTTGAGTTGGAAACAAAACTTCCTCCTCTCCACATTCCTGGCATTAAACGCCCAAAAAGTGTATAAAATATCCGCTCATCAGTGCCTTAGGAGGTCTTCTATTAATTTGGGATGACTTCGTATTTAAATTGTTGAATTCCTATAAAGGAGATAGGTGGTTATGTGTAGAAAGAGTGATGACTAAAGATGACTTTCATTGTGCTCTTTGTCTGGTTTATGGGCCACATGTGCGAAATGAAAAGCTCTTAATGTGGGAAGAATTAAGCTACAACGCAGGTTTGTGTCAAATCCCCTACTATTACATGGGAGATTTCAATGAAATTGTCCACATAGAGGAAAGAAAAGGGGCTACCAGCCTATCAGCTTCTGTTGAAGAATTCATAGATGGGATTAACGATATGGAGCTAGTCGACTTGGTGCTGAATGATCGCAAGTATACATGGTTCAGAGGTCAGTCCTGCAGTCGTATTGATAGATGCCTGGTTAACTTGGAGTGGTTAGATGCGTTCCCAGACACCCGTCTTAAAGGAGGACCGATAGGCTTATCAGATCACTGTCCTTTGATAGTGGAAGATAGAAGAATTGGTTAGGGACCAAGACCGTTCTGTAGTTTAGACTCGTGGTCACACATGAAGGTTTCCTAAGGATGGTGAAGGAAGAATCGAGGGGGTTGGGAGATATGCAGATTTTAGATAAAATGAAAGCCCTGGCAAAACCTCTGAGCAACTGGCACAAGCAGTTCTTTAGGGACATACCTGAGAAGATACAAAAGTTTGAGGACGAGATCAAGAAAGTGGATGATATGGTGAGCAACGGAGTACATGACGGTACAATAGAAGCAAAAAGGAAGGCGCTGGTAAGATGTTGTGAGGTATGATATACAAGGCAAGATATACACTGGAAGCAAATGTCTAGGTCTAGGCATGCCAATAAGATGGACAGAAATACTAGATACTTCCATAATATTGCATCGGCCAGAAAGAGGAACAACAGAATTGACTCTTTAGTGATTAATGGAAGGCTAGTAAGGAATCATGCAAGAATTAAGATAGCCATCAAAGACTTCTATAGAAACCTATACCACCAGGAGCCCTCGCCAAACATTAGCTTTCGGGATGGCCTAGTAAATTGGTTGGAGTTGGAGGACGCTCAAGCTTTAGATCAGCATCTATTTCCGTAATGATTAACGGGTCCCCATCAAAACCTTTTAAGATGGAGAGGGGGCTCCGACAAGGTGATCTGCTATCACCTTTTTTATTTGTGCTGGTTGTAGATGTGTTGAACAGGATGATTGGGGAGGCGGTAAGGAATAGGAGAATAGCACCCCTCTTAGTCAGTAGGAATAATATAGAGTTATCACACCTTCAATTTGCTGATGACACTATATTGTTCTGTCCGCCAGAGGAGAAGACCGTCAGAAATTACCAGAGACTGTTGCGATGCTTTGAAGTGATGTCAGAATTGAGATTAACTTTGACAAGTCGAGCTTGATACCGGTGAATTGTAGTCAGGAGTGGGTTGGTCGAATGTGCCATTTATTAGGTTGCCAGGCGACAAGCCTACCAGTGAAGTACCTGGGCATTGAACTAGGAGCGAACGCAAGACTAGTTAAAACATGGAAGCCAGTAATAGATAAAGTAGCAGAGAAACTTAGCTTGTGGAAAGCGAAGGTGCTAAGCAAAGCTAGAAAGTTGGTCCTCATCAAGTCAGTGATTAATAGTCTGCCTATTTACTATTTGAGTTTGTACAAAATGCCGGTTACGGTGGCAAAAAAATTAATTTCATTGCAAAGGATATTCTTTTGGGGGAAGAATGATGGATGCCCTGGGCTGGCTCTTGTAAAGTGGAAGTTGGTACAAGCACCAAAAAAACTAGGAGGGCTGGGTGTGGGAGATGCGGCGATTCGGAATACTGCTTTATTGTTTAAGTGGTGGTAGAGGTTTTCTAAGGAAGATTGTCCTTTGTAGAAGAAGGTTGTCTGCTCGTGTAATAATAAGAATCCTGGGCAGTTATTATCAACTCAAATTATACCAGCAAAAGGAGGTCCGTGGAGGGATATCTATCACTTGCAAATCAAAGAACAACATGTCAGACAAAAGATGATTGACGGTCTAGCTATGGAAGTAGGTGATGGCAGATCAACCATATTTTAGGAAGATACATGGCTACAGTCAGGAAAGCTGAAAGACTCATTTTCGAGACTCTACTTGATTTCAAATAACAAAGGATCCGTGATAGGGGACTGTAGGTTTTGGGATGACATAGAGTGGGTTTGGAACTTTCAGTGGAGGAGGGAACTTCGTCAATGGGAGGCTGACAACTTGAACAAAGTTTTAAAGATCTTACAAGCTGTGAGATTGATAAAAGGCGCACAAGATAGAGTGGTGTGGACATTTGATAAGGAAGGCGTTTATACTACTAACTCATTTGTGCAGGTGTTGCAGGTACAGACCGTGACAGAAGAAATTCTCATCTACAAGTTCACAAGTGGAATCTGGAAAGGACTTGTGTCCCCTCGAGTAGAGTTGTTTACTTGGTTTGTGCTGCTAGGCTGAGTTAATACAAAGGATCGGCTGAGTAGACTGGGTATCATTGAACGAATTGATAACACTTGTGTAATGTGTAAAAAGGAAATCGAGACTGTAGAGCATTTGTTTGTTATGTGTGAGTATGCATGGCAGGTGTGGTGTGCGTGGATTAGTTATGTGGGTCGTGCATGGAGCATCCCAAGATCCATAAAAGAGCATTTTCAAAGTTGGAGATCATTGCTCTTGAGGAAAGACGCGCGAAAAACATGGTTAGTGGGGTTCTTCTCAGTTATATGGAATATCTGGCTATGTAGGAATGAGTTCATTTTTCAGAACAAGTCTATAAACGTAGTAGGTTGTGTTGCTAGGTTGTTTTGTTGTTCTACGGATTGGTGCGAATAACCTATGTTGTTGATGGCTATGCCGGAGATGACATAGGAGTTGCTTACATTTATATTTGGTCCCTTGTATGCTCCACTTAGTGTGTTGAGCTTGTTTACTCTTCAAAAAAAAAAAGAATTTTATTGACTTATTTAATTTATTATTGTGTAAAAGAGTATACTTTTTTTTATCAAGGTTCTAAAAATCAAAATTGATTATCGAATTATTCTAGTTACTAATTCACTATTTTAGAGATTCAACAGATTCAAACGTAATTCAATCAAAATAATTAAATTCTTATAAAATAATATATAAAATTATAAAATCAACACACAAAAATATAATATATTCTAATGTATATTTTAAGATATATAAATTAAAAGTACGATATCAACCAAAGTCATATTGTGCTTGTTTGGATGTCATTATTTTGATAAAAAAATATTTTTTTCAATAAAATTTTTTTAGCGTGTTTGGCAAACTTTTAATAGTAAAAGTAAAAGTACTAGAAAAATTAAAAAAAAAAACATCTTTTCTGAGAAGTTGTAATTTACATTTTTTTTAAAAGATCTTTTTTTTCTTAAAAAAAATATTTTTCATGTAATAAATAAATAAAAAAGTACTTTTATATTGGTATACCCAAACATAAATGATAAATAAAAAGATTTTTTTGCATGAGATATCTAAATATAAAATTATTTTTATTTTTCCATAAAAATTTTTAAAAAAAGATAATTAAAAAAATCTTTCCTTTAAAACTCACTCAAATAAGCACATAGTCCCATATAAATACAATATAAAACTCAAATGTAAAATAAAATAGACAAATATCAAAGTTCAAATGTAAAAAAAAGAATAAATATAAAGAATAAACATGAAAAAAATTATTTGTCACTATAATTGTATCTTAATTTTTTATTTGAAAAAACGCAATTTATATGGTTTAACTTTTAATAATAATAATAATAATAATAATAATAATAATAATAATAATAATAATAATAAATAAATAAATAAATAAATAAATAAATAAATATCAACCAAAAACCCAAGACTTATGAATAATGGGAGGGAAAAAAAAGATTTACATAGACTTAAAAATTTGGCCCAAATATCAAATGTAACTCTAACAAGTAATAATTCTAGTGGTAGAGCTTTGGTTTTAATTAGAGTGGCAAATTATGGTGCCTCTTAATATGTTGTATTTGGTTTAAAATTTGACGAAAGTTTAATAATAAACGTGAATCTTTTTTTTTTTGGACCTGGAGTAGATGTGAATCCTTAAGTGTTGTGTTTGTGAGTATATAGTGTGGGTGAATTTGTAATGTCTAAGATTGAGACTCTTCAATCCATTTGACAAAAAAAAACTAATGGCATATCCAAGATGTGGTTTAACTTAATTGTTTTGAGGGTTACCTGAAACGGAATTGCTTTTGACCCTGGATGTAAGGTCCAAACTTTTTCTAAAGCAGCGTCCGACTTTCTTGTTGCCGAGGTGTCGCCGTCTGAGTTTCTCGTGAGGAGGTGGGAGGTGGTATCTGCAAGAGACTCTAATGCTTAGGTTAGTAAGGACTTTTTGAGTAGGTTTTTTAGTAGATTAGGTCCTGAATATGCCTGAGTGTGTCAGTATATTTATAGTGGAGAGATAACTAACTTTTTAAAGTAGTTCCACCTTTTGGGGTAGATAACTGTTCCCTTTATCTTGAGAGTTTGTTGAGATCTACCTTCTAGATAAAGTAGATATAGTAGAAGATATTTAGGGAGGTGGGTACTTGTTCGGATAAGTAGGGTTGGACCACCTTTGTCGTGCCCAACCTCTATGAGGTCAGGTAAACAGATGAGGCCAGCTTATTTTGGTGGGCCTTTATCTTCGTTGAGCCTGGCTTTCTATTTTTGGGCCAAGGTATGAACTGGGTCCTCTGCTTGAGTCCGAGCTTTAAAAGGTCAGGCTCGAGCATTCGTGACTTCAGTTTCCTTTCTCGAATATACCGCCTTTCAAGAGATCGGCTACTCGACGTGTTTCAAAATTTTTGAAACATTGTGCTATTTAATGAAATGGCGTGTGTTATGCTGTAGTTTCCTTAGGATACATGCGCGTCATTAAAAGGGGTGTGAAATGTCTTATTTGCCCCTTTGCGTCTTATAAATACTTTATTTCTTCCCCTTTCTTCCTTTTTCCGCTTCCATCATCAATTTGCTTCTTCGTCTTCTTCTTCCTTCATTCTTCATTTGTGTAACTGTTCCTTATTTTAAGATTTCTTTATCTTGAGGTTCTCGAGGGTCTTGCTCGCGCTCTTGGGAAAGAACCATTCGTATTTTTGCAGTTCGACGTGCCCTTCTGTTTTTATGCTTCTTCAAGGTTGGTACTCTTATCTATCTTTTCTTATTTTTCTGTATTCTGGATCATATCCATGTGTGGATGAATGATAGTTGTAAAGTGTTTCTTGTGGTTGCCATTTTAACTTTGGGGCTTTGCATTCTTGAAAACCTGTTATTGGTTTGAAAAAGAAAAATTTTTTACTGTTGCTATAGTCCTATTCGTGGGGTTCTATGATGCCCCCAATTAATGTCATTTTCATATAGAAGATGGCTTCAATTTTATATGTTGAAGGTATCGAATATCTATTTGCATTCTGGGAGGATTTTACAATGTTGGCCTGACCTCCTTTTGTTTATGCATGTGCTGTTATTGGTTTAAGTCCAAGATGTAAATGTCGATTTGTGATACTGGTTGACCTTTAAATTACTTGGTTTGTTTTGCCCGATTTGTAGTGATTATTTTTTATTTTGTTGTGTTGTAGGTGTAGTTTGTATGTCTCGTTCAGTAGTTCACAACATGTCTTCTAAGGTCCCGTCTGACTTGAAATGGGTAGATTTATCTGTTCTTACCCCTGTCCCTATGATTGATAATGAATATGCCAAGGCCTTTCGTAAACACCATAGGCTATGTTTGAGTCGAGAGGATGATAAAAACTATGAGATTGTCATTGCTGACATTGAGGAGAGAGTTTGCTTCCCCCGACTTGATAGGTCAGAGCGGCATTTCATGTATGTCTATGATTGTTTCTTCACAAAGTTAGGGGTTACCTTCCCTTTTTCCGACTTTGAGTCCGAGGTTCTTAGATTCTGCAGTGTTGCCCCCACCCCAATTGCATCCTAATTCTTGAGGCTTCTTGAAAATATATCAACTTTTTTGTCGAGAGCTAGATGTCCTACCTTCTCTTAATTTCTTCTTTTACCATTTTGTGCTTACCAAACCCTTTAGATCTAAAAAACAAGGTTGGATGTCTTTCCGTACTATCTAGGGTAGGAAATTTTTCTCTATCTTTGATGAGCCTTTTCATGACTTTAAAAATTACTTCTTTAAGATTTGAGCTGTAGAGGGTGTCCGACCTTTTTTCTTGAATGATAAGGATGAACCCATCTTCCCTTTGTATTGGGAAGAAAGCCCCATGATATTTAAGTATAACTTGGATGATTTAGATGAGGTAGATTTGAGTGTGGTTGGGGTGTTTCAGGAGTTCGGGGTCGAACTCCTTATCTGGACACAAAGAGGTATTTAGGGAACTCGAGGCAGCTTCAGTCCGAGCTAGGTAGTTTTCTCTTCCCTTTATAGATTTTACTTGTAAATTTGCGTATTGCAAAAAGGATGGCTCCTAAGTCGTCTACCATGAAAATGCTCTGCTCTACGAGGAAAAATGTTGTTGGGCAAAACATACAATTAATGAAGCTAGTAAAGTGCCGACTTGTCCTCGCCTTCAAAATTGGACTTAGTCCCGTTGTCTTCTCTAAAGATTATTCCTGATCTGACCTCTCAATCCACTCCTCCTCCCGGCCCAACCAAACAAGTAACTCGGACTCCGCTAACTACTGATGAGTGGAATCCTAAGAGAAGCAAGACCTCGGAGTCGGGGAGCATATATGAGCAGGGCTTTGACGGCCTTGCGTGGAGTGAAAAGCAAATCCTTCCTTATAGCTACATCATCATGGATGATGTGGCCATCAAAAGTCACCTTTAGCTTTTCACCCGAGGTGGAGTTCGGACGGCGGGTATATGTGCAGCCTTGGCCAGGGAATTGGAGAAGACTCCCCTCAATGCCACCCATAGCTCTCTAGTAGCTTCATAGGCAGAGGTAGCCTCGTTGAAGGAGTCCAAAAGGAGGTTGAGGAAGAGAGGGACACACTACTCTCTAACCTTGGTAAAGCTCGGGCCAAAGTCAAATAGGTAGAGGCTTCTTTGGGCATGTTGGAGGGGTTAAAGAAAAAAGCAGAAGAGAGTTATACCTAGATTTTTGGGGAGAAGCTCGATTTGGTGGATGAGGTTACTAAATCCCGAGATGAGTATGCAGAGCTCGAGGAGTCTGTTGCCAAAGGTATAGACAAGATGGTTGAAAATCTGAAGGTCCAATTTTGAGTTATTGCTCCCGAGGCAGACCTTTCCCTGATCAATCCGAACAATATACTGGTGGATGGAAAGATTGTTCCTACTTTGGATGATACCCCTTTGCCTGACCCAAAGGCCTCAGGGGCACAGGTTGGTCAGACATCCCAGGATCTTGAGCTTCAATTCAAAGGCGAGCTCGTCGTCGGCAAACTTCTTCTTCCTCCAACTTGTCCAATTCTTGTCATGCTAATCTTTGAATACAATCCGACTTCCTCCATTCACGCGGAGGATGCTGTCACAGAGCAACAACTTAATCCGTTGTAAACTTTGCTTTTCGTAGTTCTTGAATGGCCCAATTTGTGGGTCTTTGTAGTAGTTGGTTTTAAACAATTTTTATTTTGCCTTAGTTGTTAGTTTTAAACAACCTTAGAATCTTGTTAATAACCTTTCTTCACTTTGATAGTGGTTTTAGGTTTTAAGTGATTGCTTTTATTTTTTTTTGAAATATATCTTAGCTTATACAGTTGTTTAGTTGAAAATTTTTACTTTGACAACTTTTAATATTGTTTTTTGCTTAGAGATGAGGTCGGCAAAGTAGATCGATCCTTTCTGGACTTTTCATATACATATTATGTTTTCCTTTGTAAATTCTGACTTTGTGTAATCGGATTTTTGCCAAGTTACTTTTGCATTTTGTTTTTGTTCTGACTTATTTCTGAGGTCGGTTTACGAATTACTTACATAACTTCTTACATTAATTTTTACCTCTTCGCTTCATCTTGCCAACCATATGTAACACCCCGTCACTCTGAGGAAGTAGTAATACTAGAAGCCTGATGAAGGAATAAAAGCTTAAAGTCACATAAAGCGGAATTATATACGAGAAACGTTCACACACGATCAACTATAAGTGTAAAGGCAAAAGATAAAATAATATACAATAATAGTCATGATAGATATAAGTATAATATTAAAAAAAACTAGTCACAGCCTGCGGAGTTTAAAATACAACCGAGTTTTGAAATTTAAAACAGCAACAACCTATCTCTCAAAGTTTTCAAAAATAAAGCCTCTAAGACAACAAAGTTAAATATACAAAAGGTGAGAGAATAATTACAACAAAAGTGAAGTAGAATAAAGCACAAGAAAGATCATCCTCCACTTTGTCACCATGTTCGCAAACTCACCAAGGTGGGTTGTGACCTGCATCTGAAAAACAACAACAATATATGGTATGAGAACCAGAGGTTCTCAGTATGGTAACTTTTCTGAGGGTTACTGATGAGCGGATAATTTATACGCTTTTTGGCATTGTTTTTAGGTAGTTTTTAGTAAGTTCAAGCTACTTTTAGGGATGTTTTCATTAGTTTTTATGTTAAATTCACATTTCTAGACTTTACTATGAGTTTGTGTGTTTTTCTGTGATTTTAGGTAATTTTTGGCTGAAATTGAGGGACTTGAGCAAAACTCTGATAGGAGGCTGACAAAGGACTGCTGATGCTATTGGAATCTGACCTCCCTGTACTCGAAATGGATTTTTCGGAGCTACGGAACTCCAAATGGCGTCCTCTCAATGGCGTTGAAAAGTAGACATCCAGAGCTTTCCAGCAATATATAATAGTCCATACTTTATTCGGGAATTGACGACGTAAACTGGCGCTCAACGCCAGTTCCATGTTGCTGTCTGGAGTAAAATGCCTGAAACACGTCACGACT
>NC_029781.3:63401608-63402179 GCF_000817695.3 Arachis duranensis
AGTTTTATTTTATTCTTCATCTGAGGAGACTATTGATCACATTTTGGGGGGGCTGGCCATTCGGCCATGCCTGAACCTTTCACTTATGTAATTTCAACGGTGGAGTTTCTACACACCATAGATTAAGGGTGTGGAGCTCTGCTTACCTCAAGTTTCAATGCAATTACTATTATTTTCTATCCAATTCGAATTATTCCTATTCTAAGATATTCGTTTCACTTCAACTTGATGAATGTGATGATCCGTGACACTCATCATCATTCTCACCTATGAACGCGTGTGATTGACAACCACTTCCGTTCTACCTTAGACCGGGCGTATATCTCTTGGATTCCTTAATCAGAATCTTCGTGGTATAAGCTAGAATTGATGGCGGCATTCATGGGAATCCGGAAGGTCTAACCTTGTCTGTGGTATTCCAAGTAGGATTCCGGAATTGAATGACTGTGACGAGCTTCAAACTCCTGAAGGCTGGGCATTAGTGATAGACGCAAAAGAATCAAAGGATTCTATTCCAACCTGATTGAGAACCGACAGATGATTAGCCGTGCTGTGACAGAGCATTTGGACC
>NC_029781.3:63402399-63407492 GCF_000817695.3 Arachis duranensis
TAAAGCTAGTCTTTCCTTTAGGAGTTGATTAGGACTTGAGGAATCAAATTGATTCATCCACTTGACTTTCCTCCATGATTAGAGGTTAACTAAGTGGGAGTAATGGACAATTTGTTATCACAATTGAGGAGGATAACTAGGATAGGACTTTGATGAGCGGATAATTTGTACGCTTTTTGGCATTGTTTTTAGTATGTTTTTAGTATGATCTAGTTAGTTTTTATTATATTTTTATTAGTTTTTAGTTAAAATTCACTTTTCTGGACTTTACTATGAGTTTGTGTGTTTTTCTGTGATTTCAGGTATTTTCTGGCTGAAATTGAGGGACCTGAGTAAAAATCTGATTCAGAGACCAAAAAGGACTGCAGATGCTGTTGGATTCTGACCTCCCTGCACTCGAAGTGGATTTTCTGGAGCTACAGAAGCCCAATTGGCGCGCTCTCAACGGCGTTGGAAAGTAGACATCCTGGGCTTTCCAGCAATATATGATAGTCCATACTTTGCCCAAGATTTGATGGCCCAAACCGGCGTGGCAAATCAGCCTCAGAAATTCCAGCGTTTAACGCTGGAACTGGCATAAAACTTGGAGTTAAACGTCCAGAAAAGGTCTCTACACGAAAATGCTTTATTGCTCAACCCAAGCACACACCAAGTGGGCCCGGAAGTGGATGTTTATGTCATTTACTCATTTCTGTATACCCTAGGCTACTAGTTTACTATTAATAGGATCTTTTGACATTGTATGAGTACCTCATGACATCTTACACGTTTTCTTTGTGTATTTTCCACGGCAAGAGTCTCTAAACCCCATGGTTGGGGGTGAGGAGCTCTGCTGTGTCTTGATGGATTAATGCAATTACTACTGTTTTCTCATTCAATTATGCTTGCTTCCATTCTAAGATAATACTTGTTCTTAACCCGGATGAATGTGATGATCCGTGACAATCATCATCATTCTCAACTATGAACGCGTGCCTGACAACCACCTCCGTTCTACCTTAGATTAAGTAGTTATCTCTTGGATTCTTTAACCGGAATCTTCGTGGTATAAGCTAGAACTGATGGCGGCATTCAAGAGAATCCGGAAGGTCTAAACCTTGATAAGCTAGGACTGATGGCGGCATTCAAGAGAATCCGGAAGGTCTAAACCTTGTCTGTGGTATTCTGAGTAGGATTCAATGATTGAATGACTGTGATGAGCTTCAAACTCCTGAAGGCGGGGCGTTAGTGACAGACACAAAAGAATCACTGGATTCTATTCCGGCCGGATTGAGAACCGACAGATGATTAGCCATGCTGTGACAGAGTATAGGAACATTTTCACTGAGAGGATGGGAGGTAGCCATTGACAACGGTGAAGCCCTACATACAGCTTGCCATGGAAGGAGCCTTGCGTGTTTGATGAAGAAGACAGTAGGAAAGCAGAGATTCAGAAGATGAGTGTGATTGCAATTTCGTGCACCAGCTGACCATCAAGCTAATGACGGTAAAGAAGTGCATGTTAGGAGGCAACCCAACTAGGAGTATCCTTTAGTTTATTTCAGTTTTATTTTAGTTTTCTTTCATCTTATTTTTCATTGATTTTCAAAGTTTTTCTCTGTTTTCTCATGTTTGTGATCATGTACAACACTTAGAACAGGGACAGAAAGACTCAGACAAAAGAACAGAACACCCTGGAGGATTAGTGCTGCTGGCGCTTAATGCCAGGGAGGGCGTTTAGCGCCATGAGGAGAGTAGAAGTTTGGGCATTTTACGCTACATTTGGGCATCCTAACTCAAATTTTTAACCCCCCTTGGGGCGTTTCTCATCCATGATGGGCGTATAACGCCACCAAGGGGTCATAAAAAAAAAGAGAGTTTTAAATTTAAATTTTTCTTCCACTCCTATCACTTTTATCTTTTTCTTTATACTCATCTGTGTGCTCTTCATGTCCCTTTCCAGTTTCAGTTTTCTTTGCTTGGGGACAAGCAAACTTTCAAGTTTGGTATTGCAGATCAAGATCTAGGTTTATATTATCATCAATGGCACCAAAGGGAGGTGAATCATCTTCATGGAAGAGCAACAGCCGCCATAACGGAGGTGGTTAAGTTTCATTATCACTTCTGTTCATACCCTAGGTCGAGCTGTCCAACCCGGGATGTTCTACAGACAAAGCGACCGACCTCTTCAGGTCAGGATGACCCGACCTCTTTTTAGAGAGCTCGGCCAAGTCACCAGGAAAGCCCAGTAAAGGGCCCAAATAGAGGAACACGACCCAAATCCTAAGGCAGCACAAGCCTACAGAGGGAAGCGCGGTTCCCCTGAAGATAAGATGACCGCACTTAAAGATAAGATAAAGATAAGATAAGACAACTAACTTATCTTATCTGCAAAGGTCACCCTACGCCATTATAAATACACTGGAGCACCCAGGTATAACTCATACTCTGATTCTACTAAGAACCTGCTTAATACCCTTGCTAACTTAAGCATTGGAGTCCCTTGAAGGTACTTCCACCCTCCAGTGACGAAGGATCAGCAGCACAGTTAGACCCAACAGGTCAGACACAACAGCTCTGACCAGTATAGAAGATCTCATCCGAGATTGACCTACAGTTTCAGGTAACCATCAGAACATTGGCACCGTTATCGACCACACTTTGGATCTAGAAGATAGAACACCACACAAAAGCGCGGACACCACACCAAAAGATAAGGACACCACACCAAAAGATACTTCCCAACTTAACGACAAGAAGAACTCTCCAAACACGGGAGCCATGGACGCACTTCAAGACCGTTAAAACAACTTGAAGAATAAGTCCTACGTCAACGAGAGGCCGAGAAAGACCTACAAAGAGAAATAAGGCGACGCCGGGAATTAAAGGACAAACTTTTAAAACTTGAAGCCGATATCAAGACCAAAGCCAACCGATCCTCTCCTGAGGATAGCTCCCACAGGGAACAAGATCCATTCACCAAGGAGATCATGAAGACCAAAATCCCAAAAGACTTTAAACTCCCAGACATGACCTTATACGACGGCACTACAGATCTCGGCCATCATCTTAGCAATTTTAGAAGTAGAATGTACCTCACCGATGCCTCAGATGCAGTTCGTTGCAAAGCCGTTCCAACTACTTTGACGAAGACAGCAATTAGATGGTTCGACAATCTACCACCTAAGTCCATCTCGAGTTTCGATGACTTGGCCAAGAAATTTTTGGCTAGATTCTCTATCCAAAAAGACAAAGCTAAACACGCTCCAAGTCTGTTAGGAATCAGGCAAGGAGAATGGGAAATCCTTCGCAACTACATGGAAAGATTCAACAAGACATGCTTGGACATACAGAACCTACCAACAGAGGCCGCCATTATGAGCCTCATTATTGGCTTGCGAGAAGGACCTTTTAGCCAATCTATATAAAAAAATACCCTACATCTCTGAACGAGGTGCAGAAACAAGCAGAGAAGTATATCAACATGGAAGAAAACTCCTGACTAGGAGAGACCTTGAAGGCTGGATTCCTCTCCCGTGATAAGGACAAAGATTCCAAAAAGAAGAAAGATCGACATGGAGAGAAAATCAAAAAATACCACAATTATACCCCCTTAGGGTGTCTCTTGTGGATGTTTACAGAGAGGTTTTGGCGTTATTGGCGTTCAAACGCCTGAAAGGGAAGGAAAGCTGGCGTTAAACGCCCATTCCTTGCCCAGTTCTGGCGTTCAAACGCCAGAAAAGGGGGAAAAGTTGGCGTTAAACGCCCATTTTCCACCCAATCCTGGCGTTCAGACGCCAAGGGTAGATCAGACACCTGAGAGTGCTGACAGTAATCCCTCTAACAAGGCTTCTTCAACCACTTCTGTAAGGAATAAACCTGCAGCTTCTAAGGTTGAAGACTATAAAGCCAAGATGCCTTATCCTCAAAAACTCCGCCAAGCGGAACAGGATAAGCAATTTGCCCGCTTTGCAGACTATCTAAGGACTATTGAAATAAAGATTCCGTTTGTAGAGGCACTTGAGCAAATACCTTCTTATGCTAAATTCATGAAAGAAATCTTAAGTCATAAGAAGGATTGGAGAGAAACTGAAAAAGTTTTTCTCACTGAAGAATGCAGTGCAGTCATATTAAAGAGCTTACCAGAAAAGCTTCAAGATCCAGGAAGCTTTATGATACCATGCACATTAGAAGGTGCATATACCAAGACAGCCCTTTGTGACATTGGAGCAAGTATCAACCTAATACCTGCATCCACTATCAGAAAGCTTGGATTGACTGGAGAAGTCAAACCAACCCGGATATGCCTCCAACTTGCTGATGGCTCCATTAAATATCCATCAGGCATAATAGAGGATATGATTGTCAAGGTTGGGCCATTCGCCTTTCCAACTGACTTTGTCGTGCTGGAAATGGAGGAGCACAAGAGTGCAACCCTCATTCTAGGAAGACCTTTCCTAGCAACTGGACGAACTCTCATTGATGTACAAAAAGGGGAAGTAACCTTGAGAGTCAATGAGGATGAGTTCAAGTTGAATGCTGTAAAAGCTATGCAGCATCCAGACACACCAAGTGACTGCATGGGCGCTGACATTATTGACTCTCTGGTAGAAGAGATCAATATGACTGAAAGTCTAGAATCAGAGCTTGAGGACATCTTCAAAGATGCTCAACCTGATCAAGAAGAATCAGTGGAAACAAAGGGATTTTCGAAAATTCCTCAGGAGGAGGATAAGCCTCCCAAACCTGAACTCAAACCACTACCACCATCCCTGAAGCATGCATTTCTGGGAGAAGGTGACACTTTTCCAGGAAGAGGAAGCACTAAGTCAAGTGCTAAGGACACACAAGACAACTCTTGGGTGGTCCATAAGTGATCTTAAGGGCATTAGCCCAGCTAGATGCATGCACAAGATCCTGTTGGAGGATAATGCCAAACCAGTGGTCCAACCACAAAGGAGGCTAAATCCAGCCATGAAGGAGGTGGTGCAGAAAGAGGTCACTAAATTACTAGAGGCTGGGATTATTTATCCTATTTCTGATAGCCCCTGGGTGAGCCCTGTCCAAGTTGTCCCCAAAAAGGGAGGCATGACAGTGGTTCATAATGAAAAAAA
>NC_029781.3:63409875-63410686 GCF_000817695.3 Arachis duranensis
AACGCCAGGTGTGCAGCATCCTGGGCGTTCAGAAAAACGCCCAGTGATAAAGAAATTCTGGCGTTTAACGCCAGCCAGGGCACCTGGCTGGGCGTTAAACGCCCAAAAGGGGCATCAAATGGGCGTTAAACGCCAGAATGGGTGCCATTCTGGGCGTTTAACGCCAGAAAGGTGGGGGGACCACAATTTTGTTTTCAAATCAAATTTTTTCAAACTTTCCTTCTCTTACCCATACTTTTCTACAAAAACACATTTCAATCTCTCATCATTCACTTCCAAATTTTCAAAAAAATCTAAAATCATTCTTCAAATCTCTCAAATCATTCCCAAATTTTGTTCAAAATCTCACCCTTCTCTCACTTTCTTTCCATATCTTCTCAAATCTCCTTTCAATTTTTTCTTTTTTTCGAAATCTCCTCTCCCCCACCTTATAAATACACGTTTGGCTCCCTCTTTCTACCACACCATTCGAATTTCCTCTTCCTCTCTCTCTCTTCTTTCCTTTCTTTTGCTTGAGGAGAAGCAAACCTCTAAGTTTGGTGTGCTTTTTCGTGATCACTAAGCCAAGATTCATCAAGATCATGGCTCCTAAGGGAAAACAAACCAATTTAAGAGGAAAGAAAGAGAATAATCCAAAGAATCTTTGGAATCAAGAGAAGTTCTTAACCAAAGAACATGAAGACCACTATCACAAAATAATGGGTCAGAGGTCAGTGATCCCAGAAGTTAAATTTGATCTGAAAGAAGATGAATATCTGGGGATCCAAGAGCAAATTCGAAATAGAGGATGGGAAGTTCTAACCAATCCTGA
>NC_029781.3:63411261-63412807 GCF_000817695.3 Arachis duranensis
ACCAATCCTGAAATAAAGGTTGGAAGGAACATGGTTCAGGAATTCTACTCTAATCTGTGGCTGACAGATAAGCAGAGAATGACTGGAACTGCTTACCATACCTACAGAACTATGGTCAGAGGGAAAGTTATGTACTTCCATCTGGACAAAATAAGAGAAATCTTCAGACTACCTCAATTGCAAGATGATCCTGAATCCTTTAATAGGAGGATGGTGAGAGCAGATAAAGGGTTGGATCAAGTTCTAGAGGACATATGCCTCCCTGGAACTAAGTGGATAACCAATTCAAAGGGTGTCCTAAACCAACTCAAGAGGGAAGACCTCAAACCAATTGCAAGAGGTTGGCTAGACTTTATTAGGCGTTCCATATTGCCCACTAGCAACCGTTCTGAGGTCACCATCAAGAGAGCAGTGATGATTCATTGCATCATGCTTGGAAAAAAAGTGGAGGTTCATCATGTGATCGCTTGTGAGATCTACACAATTGCAAATAAGAATTCAACTGAAGCCAAATTGGCTTACCCAAGCTTGATCTCCTTGCTCTGTAAAGAGGCTGGGGTGAAGATGGGAGTAGATGAGTTCATACCCATTGAACACCCAATCACCAAGAAGTCAATGGAAGGACAAATGCAAGACAACTCTATCAAGAGGAGGGCGCAGGAATTCCTCCCTGAATTCCCAAGAATTAACTACTGGACCAGCCTAGAAGCATCTATCACCAAGCTGCAAGAGACTATGGAGCAACTGAAGGAAGAACAGCAGAATCAGAACTGCATGCTCTGCAAATTGCTGAAGGAACAAGAGAAGCAGGGGCGTGAACTCCAAGAGTTGAAACGCCAAAAGCTCTCCTCTCAAGTTAAGGGAGCATCCACTTCTCAAAATCAAGGTTGTTGAGTCCTAACTCTGTGAAAACCTCTATCATTAGGAGCCTATATTTTTGCATTTTTTTTCTTTTGTTTTTTTTTATTTTTTAGTCTCATCTTACATTTATCTTTGAGTCTTGTTCTTAATTCATAATTAATAAAATTGAAATTTTATGCCTTAAAGATATGAATGTCCTATGAATCCATCACCTCTCTTAAATGAAAAATGCTTTAATCACAAAAGAACAAGAAGTACAGGATTTTGAAATTTATCTTTGAAACTGGTTGAATTAGTTTGATGTGGTGACAATACTTTTTGTTTTCTGAATGAATGCTTGAACAGTGCATATGTCTTTTGAATTTGTTGTTTTGAGAATGTTAAATTTGTTGGCTCTTGAAAGAATGAGGAAAAAGAGAACTGTTATTGAGGATCTAAAAAAAAAATCATTAGATTGATTCTTGAAGCAAGAAAAAGCAGTGGATACAAAAAAAAAATTTCAAAAAAAAAGAGAGAAAAGAAAAAGAAAAAGAAAGAAATAAAGTTGTGATCCAAGGCAACAAGAGTGTGCTTAAGAACCCTGGACACCTCTAATTGGGGACTCTAGCAAAGCTGAGTCACAATCTGAAAGGGTTCACCCAATTATGTGTCTGTGGCATGTATGTATCCGGTGGTAAAACTGGAA